>NW_023270451.1:34055556-34258418 GCF_011800145.1 Mirounga leonina | reverse complement strand
CTTTCTTTCTTTCTTTCTTTCTTTCTTTCTTTCTTTCTTTCTTTCTTCCTTCCTTCCTTCCTTCCTTCCTTCCTTTCTTTCTTCTCTCTTTTTTTTTACAGTACTTCATCACTTATAGTTATTCATTCTCAATGTATTTACACTAACAATGAGTGGTGAAGTTCTTAAACCACTAAGTTTGTGATCATGCACAACTCTGTAAAGGTCTGGAACCACATCAGAAGTCTTTTGACACAAAAGTAGAACCTATTTATTTTGGAAGGGAAGCAACATCAGTGAAGAACAAACCATTTGGATATATTTTTGTTTGTGCTAGAACTAAATTAATCAAACCAGAAAAAATCGCCTAGCAACATCTAACATTAAAAAGATTCCATAATAAAAACTAAACCACATGGAGGATAAGATAGAAGACAGCCCACGCCTCTTCTAGATAACTGTCACAGTCTATAAATGGAGCTGATTTAACCTTAAAAAGAGAAGATAGAAAAGAAATTAGAATTAGATACAGAAGAAGAACTATGTTAATGTAAATTAGCATATTTTGAGTGCTTGCTAGATTTCATATCCTGTGTGAGGAGTATTAGATAATTCTCATTTAATTCTCACAAAACTGATTATCTTCATTTACAAAGAAGCAGACCAGTTTAGTTAAAGACTGATTAACTCTTAAAGACCAACATCTATCTGTTTAGATTCTTGCTACATTGTCGTCACTTATAAAGGAAACTAGGCAAATTAATTATCTTCATATTGTAGCCAGAAAGCTCAGCGGCGCCATGAACACCACCGCCTGCAGTCTGATGAAGATCGCAAACGACATTCGCTTTCTGGGGTCTGGTCCCCGCTCAGGTCTGGGAGAGCTGATCTTGCCTGAAAATGAACCAGGAAGCAGTATCATGCCAGGCAAGGTGAACTTTTTTTTTGAAATACATTTAAAGGATTAAAGTAGAAAGAGTTACTCAGAAAGTTAACTAGAACGTCCAACTTCTCAAACTTACTAATTGAGTTCTTTCTATTGAAACAGACACATTGGTGGTGGGCCATATTTAGGCAGACTGCCACAGAAGTCGCACTGATGCACAAAGCTGGCCATGGCTACTGTCTTACTTAGTAGGGAGGGTGATTTTGAGAGTGAGAACTAAGAAGTGATATTTAGCGCCGGGATTGGAGAGTCTTGCCAACCATAAACTTTAAATCTTGTAAATAACAGAATTAAAGTTGTTTTTTTTTTGTATTGAGAAAAGCATAGAGAGAGATCAATGTAATGTTGTAGCAGAGGAAGGAAGATAGCAACTAAAAATAAATGAAGGGATTTTTAAGATGCAGCATTCTACTAGGGCAGGGGGTGGGGAACATATATGGACTAACATGAAGGCAGCTGCTAATAGAATATGCCAGAGAAGGAAGTACTAACCTGTTTAGAACTTTCTGAATCTTTGACTATGATTGGCTTTTAACATATGATCTACCATGTTGTGGTTTGCATAATTTTGATATTTACATGGCTTTCTTGGTTAGTTACACTTTTGGTTAGTGGATGCATGTATTTGTGTGTGTGTAGTTTTTTTTTTTTTTTTTTTTTCCCCCTCTGTGCCATGATCTAAGCCACCAGCACCCTATACATTTTTACCTTGCTGGTCTCAAGGAATTATGAGGCTCTGAACAAATTAAGAAGGAGTAGACAGCTCTACAAAGTTACAGCCTTCCTGGTATACTTGGTTCTTCTCTATCACCCCCAACCTCTCTCCTAACAGGTTACCGTATTTTCCATGGAGTAAAACTAGGCTTCCCTTCAAACTCTTTATCCAATGTACATGGAGCTGTCAAGAAGGTAATTTTATCCAGGCAAGGAAGCAAAGTCAGAAGGAGAGAGGAGTGGGATCTTAGAAATGCTTAATGAGTTTAATTCTGTTCTTCAAACTTGGCAGGGGAAATATTTTGTCTCTTTTGGCAAATGAGGAGAACATTTCTCTGTTCATCTTCATACTGAATTCATCAAGAATGAACAGACTAATGAATTGGCTCCCCTGAGAAACACTTGGCCTCACTTCTAACAGTATTATGAAAAAAATCTATTCTTTCTACTAAGTCTCCTCAGCTTTGGTCTTTCCTCATCCTGCTTTGCACTTTCTCTCCTCTCAAAACATACCCAAAGACATATCCCTCATAGGTAAAACATTTCACGCTGGGTCAGTGGACCTAGGGACACAATTCTCCCCTCCCTATATCACTCAGAATTATCTAGAAGTACCCCTGGCAAGCTTCCTAGATGCTTTGTTTGGAACTAGCCTCAAGGAGTCTGTAATTCTCAAATCCACCCTAAGAATATTACACAGCAGTCTTCAAGGTTTATCAAGATTTGCCTTCCGAGAGAAATCTAGTAGTTATGATAGTCTTCTAGCACGTTTTCTAAAAATTACACAGGATTTAAAACACACATATTATCCTCATGGGTAAAAAATATTTTTACTTTTATATGCATAAGTAAAAATTGTTTTCTGTAATCAGAGATCCAGAGAAAGTTTGCCTTTAAAAAGGAAAAAACGACAACACTGGAAAATGTTCAGTCATGTTGTATAAATCCTGGATTGTTTCTTTTTCTCCCACTTTATTTATTTGTTTATATTATTTTGTGATAATAACACTTAACATAAGATCTACAGTTAGCAACATTTTAAACGTACAATACAGTATTGCTAACTATAGGCACTAGGCTGTACAGTAGGTCTCTAGAACTTGTTCATCTTTTATAACTGAAACTTTATACCTTTGACTAGTACTTCCTATTTGTCCTTCCCTCCAGGCCCTGGCAACCTTTCTTATTCACACCCACCTCTTCCACCTCTGGTAATAAGTGGCCTTATTACCAAGTAAAGATTTCTCTGGAACTGTGTTTGTGTGTGTCTGTGCACACATGTGTGCATACAAATGAGAAAATTGAAGCATGGGAAATGTGAGGAAATGGACTGGTGCCTGTGATCTTCATACCCAAATGTTTCATAAGTGACTATGACTTCCTTTCTTCTCACATTCTTCACACACAAACACTCATGGAGAGTAAATTTGTTAAGCACAGCATCATAGGAATGTTGGTTTTCTGTTTACTTATTGCAGATTGATTTAGGGGCTAATTCTACTTGGAATCCTAAATTTTCAAACAGCATTGAGCAGGTAAGCTGATGGCTTGGTTTGGTGAGGAGGACATGCCCAACAAGGAAGACCCATTCTCCCTGTCTCCAGACCTTCCTTAATCCTTGCAGCTGAGGACTCTTTTGGAAAATGTTTCAATAATTACATTGCATTCCTTCATCATTGACAATCCTTTGTTTTGGAAACAGACACACTGTCATGTTTAAAGAGATGCTTATAAAGGCTACTCATTTTATTCTTTGTTATAAAAAGGAATAAAACTCAACTCCAAAAATTTAGATAACACTGAAGAATGGAAAGAGAGACAGACAGATAGACAGACTATAATCTCACCACCCAGAAATAATTTTTATTAATACTTTGGTGACTATCCTTCCAGTCCTTTTTTTTTTTTTTTTTTGGAAAAATAAAAAGGGTCTCTCTTTTTCTTCCTTTCTGTGTGTGTGTGTGTGTATGTGTATGTATGTGTGTGTAAAGAGAAATATTTGTGACAGTGCTTTATAGACTCCTTCTTTCATCTTTAGCTCATTATGGATATTTTCCCATGACCATAAATATTGCTCTATAACAGTGATTCCCAGCCAGGCAGTTTTTACCCCCTGAGGACATTTGGTAGCATCTGAAAACAATTTTTGCTTCTAGCATCTACTGGGTAGAAGATAGGGATGCTGCTGAATGTACTACAGTACACAGGACAGCCCCCACAACAAAGAATTACGCAGTCCAAAACGTCGGTAATTCTGAGATTTAGAAACCCTCCTTTATAATATTATTTAAAGTAGCTACCTATTATTCTATCCTAAGATAGAATTATCCATTGCTCCTATTGTTGGAAATTTAGCTGTTTCCACATTTTTTTTTGCTGTTCTAAAAAAATCTGTTGAATATTCCTAGTCACACATATTTGTGTTTACTTCTGTTTAGATTCAACTAGAAAAAACTCTTAGACATGAAAATTGGTGGATCAAAGGAAATGTACTTTTTGCACCTTTAACCACTGTTTTCAAACTTTTTGTAGAAAGGTGATTTCAATTATTATTCCCACCAATATGATATCGCTGTCTTTATGCCTCTTTTGTTAATAAAGTCCACCATCTTAGAATGTGTCCTAGGTTATTTGAAGGGACTTTCTAGCTTTTGCTCCATTTTTACAAGATCCATCAGAGCAGGACAGGAAAAGTCAAGTAGCATCTCTAAGGCCCTGGCTTCACTCTGTCCACTCACTGGGAGATCTGGGGAACAAAGAAGGTATACATAGAGGTCTGTGACAATCTCATTAATTTCTGATCCATCTTTTGACTCAGAGGATTGAGTGTCTAGACCTTGCTATGGTTAGTGGGCAGGAAGCAAAAATGGTTTGACCAGAATTTACATACAGGCATTTATCAGACCAAAATCTACATCATCAGTTTAAAATGGAATGACAGATATCAAGTGCTTGGCATAGAGCTCGAAACATAGTTAGAGCTCAGTACATTTTGGCTCTTATTACTATTTAAGGCTTAGAACAATAAAGTCCTCTAACTTACCCAAATTTTCTGTTAGGTCCTACAGCAAGTCCATACTGGACTTCATTATTTCCTTGGTCATTATTGATTATTTCCTTGGTCATTGATTATCCTTTGAAGCATGACAGCTCTCTTAATCAAAGCCACCATTCTAAACTCAGATTCAAATCACTGATGGGTTCATCTGAGCTTGAAAAATGTTGATCATAAAACAAAATTTCTAGCTTTTAAAAAAATATTCTTCTATGACAGCACAACATATATTTACAAAAAGACCAAATGAATATAGGTAAATTTCTCTACTACAAATTAGTTATTTAAAAATTATTTCTTTATATTATTAATTATTAATTTATTTTTCTTTATGCTTATCTTCATTAAGCACCAGGCATAGGTATATCGTATCAATATTCACTGAAAATTCATTTTGGTGTTAAGCTTTTATACATAAAGTATTCTCACAGTATTTTTCAAAGTGTCTCTTGACCTGCACTTAGATGAATGTAAAATGCCCTTTTAGTTGCCTAGAGGGCAGTATGTTTCCAATTTCCTCTAAATTCAAAACCTCTTCAGAGAATGGTTCTTGTCTTTTCATCTCTATACCCCGTGCCCAGGATTGTGCCTGAAATGTCATAGGTGTCAGTTGCTATTTGCATCTCTGATAAAGTAGATTAACATTGGGATTTTGAACCCCACTAAATTCTCTATCCATTGCCTAAATGCAAAGTATGTAGAAACTCTGCTTGGTGCAAGATAAACACTGTGCAGTTGTTAACCTCTGTGGGATGATAGCAGGTGTACTGTCCTATTGTTGCTTTTATGAAAGGAATGCATTCACGTTTTGCCATCAAGCACCATATTGGCCATTGCTTCTGTAGACACACTTTGTCAGGTTCTTTCCTATTCTAATGTGCTTACAATTTTTCAAAATCATGGATGATTTCATCTAATGCTTTTTCTGCACCTATCGGAATGATTAAGTGATTTCTCTCCTATAATCTGTCAATGTATTGAATCATTGATTTTCTTATATTATGCTAACCTTCCATTTCAATCCAAATTGGTCATGATATTCAGACTTTTATATTCATTGCTGGATTTGGTTTGCTAGTATTTTATTTAGGTGCCTATGGGCATAGTATCTATGTTCAAGAGTGAATTTGGCCTCCAATTTTCCTTTCACTTAGAGACCTTCTCTTATTTTGATATCAAATTTTTACAAGTTTCACAGATTAGTTGGGTAGTATTCTTTGTTTTTCTGTTTTCTGGACTACTGTTTGTTGGATTCATATATAAGGATCTTAAAATGATTGGTAGACCTTGCCTGTCACATCATTTAGTCTTGGTGTTTTCCTTCTGGGATGACTGTAAACTACTGATCACTTAGTTTTAATTTTAGTGTTCTAGTATTTTTAGTATTTCTCCTTGAATTGATTGTGTTGAATTTTTTAAAAAAAATTTATTCATTTTAGCTAAGTTTTGAAATTTAGTTATATAAGGTTGTTCAGGATATCCTCTTAAACCTTTTAACCTCTGTCATTATGCCCCCCTTTTCATTTCTAATATTTGTGAATTTCCCTTTGTTTTCTTGATATCTTATCAGTGTTTTTCTATTAGTCAGTTATTAAAAAAAATTTCTAGACATTTGATTATTATATAATTTTCTGTTTAATTTTTATTCATTTCTGTCCTCATTAGTTTCATTTTACTACTTTTTTGGGGGTTTGTCTGTTATGTTGTATTGTTGCTTAGTTTATTAATTTTCAAATTTTATATTATAAATTTCTTAAGGCAATCACTGTCTAAGTACTGCTTTAGCTATTTTCTACAAGATTTGATATGTGCTACTACTATATTTTATCTTTTAGCTCTAAATATTTTTAATTTCCATTATGATTTTTTTTATTTATTGGAAGTTTGTTTTTAATTTCCAAATATGTGATGGTTTTCTAATTATTTCTGATTTATTGTGTTAAAGTCAGGTAATGTGGTCTGCATGATATAAATCCTTTGAATTTTTTTGAGGCTTGCGTTCTAGCAACTTTTATAAGTTTATACATGAAACATTTATTAGGTATAATGGATTTTGTGCATCATTGGATTAAAATAAGTAAATATGCGTTCAAATCTTCTATAGCTTGATATTTTTGTCTGCCTAATCTAATAATTACTGAGGGCATTTAAAAAATCTCCCACAGTGGTGATAGATTTATTAAATATAATTTTGTAGTTCTGTAGATTCTTGATTTATTTTTACCTATATTATTAGTTACATAAAAATCTAGAAATTTTGCATCTACATAGTGATTTAAATTTTTTATTATTATATCATCACTTGATCTATTTCTGGTAATGTTTAATACTTAAAATCTGTCTTATCTTTCTTTACTTTAGCTAATCCACTTTTCTTTAGGCTTATGTTTGGCTGATATATATACCATTTGTAATTAAAATCTCCATCTCCACACACAACAGATATGTGTTTTCCCTCTACAAATTTGACATATAGACATTTTATATAAATGCAGTCATATACTATGCAGTTTTTTACATCTGGTTTTTTAAATATCTGGTTTCTTTAACTCAGCATAATTTTTTGACATTTATCCATTTTTTGTAGCAAGTTTGCTTTTTTTCATTGATGCATATTACTCTGTTTCTGGCTGTGTTTAAGATCTTTTCTTTGCTTCAATATACTATGACAGTATTATTTCTCCTGCTTGAGGTTCACAGGGATTTGTAAATCTAAAATTCTCCAACTTCTGCAAAATTCTCAGTCATCATCTTTTTGAATACTAACTTCCACCCTATTCTCTCTTTTTTGTATTACTGGAACTCTGATATACATTGATATTAGGCTTTCTTATTTTATCCCTCACATCCTTTAACTTCTCACCATATTTTCTATCCCATTCTATTTTCCCGACAATTTCTTTAGATTTTTCTATGAATTCAATTATGTTCTCATTTTCCATTTTTAATTTGTTGTTAAATCTATACATTGAGTTTTCATATCCAAACATATATTTTTTTTTCCATTGGTAGAAATGCTGTATTTCTTTGTCAGAACTGCCTTGTTATTTTCTTATTTATACATTATTTCCATTTTCTTGTTTGTACATTATTTCTATACACTTTCTTTATATTTGGTGTCAGATAATTCCAATGTCTGAAATTTTTGCACATCTAAATCTGCTATCTGGTAATTGTTCTTTCTGATAATTCCCACTCATGCTGCCCCATTTCCTCATATGCATGGTGATTTTTTTACTTTGAAGTCATGATCCTTGATTTAATGAATTCTTTGAGGTCTAACTGTAAATGTATTGATTCAGAGCATGCTTGCCTTTGTTTGTTCTTGGCAAATTTGGTTTATAACTCACTCAACTGGTAGAGGCAGATAACGGTACAGAGAAATGATATTACCCCTATCAGACTTGTACTTTTTTTTGTGACTGCTTTCTTTCTTCTGTCGTTTTCATGTTATGTAAATATAGTGTAGCAAAGCTAACATCGTATCCAAAATTTTGCCTTATATGAACTTTGGTAACTTTTTCATTTCTTTTTTTTTTAAATTTTATTATGTTATGCTAATCACCATACATTACATCATTAGTTTTTGGTGTAGTGCTCCATGATGCATTGTTTGTGTATAACACCCAGTGCTCCATTCAATACGTGCCCTCTTTAATACCCATCACCAGGATAACCCCCTCACCCCTCACCCTCAGTTTGTTTCTCAGAGTCCATAGTCTCTCATGGTTTGTCTCCCCCTCTGATCTACCCCCCTTCATTTTTCCCTTCCTACGATCTTTTTTTTTTTTTTTTAACATATACTGTATTATTTGTTTCAGAGGTACAGGTCTGTAATTCAACAGTCTTGCACAATTCACAGTGCTCACCATAGCACATACCCTTCCCAGTGTCTATCACCCAGCCACCCCATCCCTCCCACCCCCCACCACAACAGCAACCCTCAGTTTGTTTCCTGAGATTAAGAATTCCTCATATCAGTGAGATCATATGATACATGTCTTTCTCTGATTGACTTATTTCCTTAGCATAATACCCTCGAGTTCCATCCACGTCATTGCAAATGGCAAGATTTCAGGTTTTTTTGATGGCTGCATAATATTCCATTGTATGTATGTATGTATATATATATCACTTCTTCTTTATCCATTCATCTGTTGATGGACATCTTGGCTCTTTCCATAGTTTGGCTATTGTGGACATTGCTGCTATAAACATTGGGGTGCCCGTGCCCTTTCAGATCCCTACATTTGTATCTTTGGGGTAAATACCCAGTAGTGCAATTGCTGGGTTGTATGGTAGTTCTATTTTCAACTATTTGAGGAACCTTCATACTGTTTTCCAGAGGGACTGCATCAGCTTCCATTCCCACCAACAGTGTAGGACAGTTCCCCTTTCTCCACATCCCCGCCAACATCTGTCATTTCCTGACTTGTTAATTTTAGCCATTCTGACTGGTGTGAGGTGGTATCTCATTGAGGTTTTGATTTGGATTTCCTTGATGCCGAGCAATGCTGAGCACTTTTTCATGTGTCTGTTGGCCATTTGGATGTCTGGAAAAATATCTGTTCATATCTTCTGCCCATTTCTTGATTGGATTCTTTGTTCTTTGGGTGTTGAGTTTGATAAGTTCTTTATAGATTTTGGATAGCCCTTTATCTGATATGTCATTTGCAAATATCTTCTCCCATTCTGTCGGTTGTCTTTTGGTTTTGTGGACTGTTTCTTTTGCTCTGCAAAAGCTTTTTATCTTGATGAAGTCCCAATAGTTCATTTTTGCCCTTGCTTCCCTTGCCTTTGGCGATGTTTCTAGGAAGAAGTTGCTGCAGCTGAGGTCGAAGAGGTTGCTGCCTGTGTTCTCCTTTAGGATTTTGATGGACTCCTGTCTCACATTGAGGTCTTTCAACCATTTTGAGTCTATCTTTGTGTGTGGTGTAAGGAAATGGTCCAGTTTCATTCTTCTGCATGTGGCTATCCAATTTTCCCAACACCATTTGTTGAAGAGACTGTCTTTTTTCCATTGGACATTCTTTCCTGCTTTGTCAAAGATGAGTTGACCATAGAGTTGAGGGTCCATTTCTGGGCTCTCTATTCTGTTCCTTTGATCTCTGTGTCTGTTTTTGTGCCAGTACCATACTGTCTTGATGATGACAGCTTTGTAATATAGCTTGAAGTCCAGAATTGTGATGCCACCAGCTTTGCTTTTCTTTTTCAACATTCCTCTGGGTATTCGGGGTCTTTTCTGGTTCCATACAAATTTTAGGATTATTTGTTCCATTTCTTTGAAAAAAGTTGATGGTATTTTGATAGGGATTGCATTAAATGTGTAGGTAGCATTGACATCTTCACATTATTTGTTCTTTCAATCCATGAGCATGGAACGTTTTTCCATTTCTTTGTGTCTTCCTCAATTTCTTTCATGAGTATTTTATAGTTTTCTGAGTACAGATCCTTTGCCTCTTTGGTTAGATTTATTCCTAGGTATCTTATGGTTTTGGGTGCAATTGTAAATGGGATCGACTCCTTAATTTCTCTTTCTTCTGTCTTGTTGTTGGTGTATAGGAATGCCACTGATTTCTGTGCATTGATCTTATATCCTGCCATTTTACTGAATTCCTGTATGAGTTCTAGCAGTTTTAGGGTGGAGTCTTTGGGGTTTTCCACATAAAGTATCATATCATCTGCAAAGAGTGAGACTTTGACTTCTTTGCTGATTTGGATGCCTTTTATTTCTTTTTGTTGTCAGATTGCTGTGGCTAGGACTTCTAGTACTTTGTTGAATAGCAGTAGTGATAGTGGACATCCCTGCTGCGTTCCTGACCTTAGGGGGAAAGCTCTCAGTTTTTCCCCATTGAGAATGATATTCGCTGTGGGTTTTTCATAGATGGCTTTTATGATATTGAGGTATGTACCTTCTATCCCTACACTCTGAAGAGTTTTAATCAAGAAAGGATGCTGTACTTTGTCAAATGCTTTTTCTGCATCTATTGAGAGGATCATATGGTTCTTGTTCTTTCTTTTGTTTAATGTATTGTATCACGTTGATTGATTTGCGGATGTTGAACCAACCTTGCAGCCCAGGGATAAATCCCACTTGGTCGTGGTGAATAATCCTTTTAATGTACTGTTGGATCCTATTGGCTAGTATTTTGGTGAGAATTTTTGCATCCATGTTCATCAGGGATATTGGTCTATAATTCTCCTTTTTGATGGGGTCTTTGTCTGACTTTGGGATCAAGGTAATGCTGGTCTCATAAAATGAGTTTGGAAGTTTTCCTTCCATTTCTATTTTTTGGAACAGTTTCAGAAGAATAAGTATTAATTCTTAAGTGTTTGGTAGAATTCCCCTGGGAAGCCATCTGGCCCTGGGCTCTTGTTTATTGGGAGATTTTTGATGACTGCTTCAATTTCCTTAGTGGTTATGGGTCTGTTCAGGTTTTCTGTTTCTTCCTGGTTCAGTTTTGGTAGGTTATACATCTCTAGGAGTGCATCCATTTCTTCCAGATTATCTAATTTGCTGGCATAGAGTTGCTCATAATATGTTCTTATAATTGTTTGTATTTCTTTGGTGTTCATTGTGATCTCTTGTCTTTCATTCATGATTTTATTTATTTGGGTCATTTCTCTTTTCTTTTTGATAAGTCTGGCCAGGGGTTTATCAATCTTATTAATTCTTTCAAAGAATCGGCTCCTAGTTTCGTTGATCTGTTCTACCATTCTTTTGGTTTCTGTTTCATTGATTTCTGCTCTGATCTTTATTATTTCTCTTCTCCTGCTGGGTTTAGGCTTTATTTGCTGTTCTTTCTCCAGCTCCTTTAGGTGTAGGATTAGGTTGTGTATTTGAGACCTTTCTTGTTTCTTGAGAAAGGCTTGTATTGCTATATACTTTCCTCTTAGGACCGCCTTTGCTGCATCCCAGAGATTTTGAACAGTTGTGTTTTCATTTTCATTTGTTTCCAGGAGTTTTTTTAAATTCTTCTTTAATTTCCTGGTTGACCCATTCATTCTTTGGTAGGATGCTCTTTAGCCTCCATGTATTTGAGGTCTTTCCGACTTTCCTTTTGTGATTGAGTTCTTGTTTCAAAGCATTGAGGTCTGAAAATATGCAGGGAATGATCCCAATCTTTTGGTACCATTTGTGACCTAGGATGTGATCTATTCTGGAGAATGTTCCATGGGCACTAGAGAAGAATGAGTATTCTTTTGCTTTGGGATGGAATGTTCTGAATATATCTGTGAAGTCCATTTGGTCCAGTGTGTCATTTAAAGTCTTTATTTCCTTGTTGATCTTTTGCTTAGATGATCTGTCCATGTCAGTGAGGGGGGTGTTAAAGTCCCCCACTATTATTGTATTGTTGTCGATGTGTTTCTTTGATTTTGTTATTAATTGGCTTATATAATTGGCTGCTCCCATGTTAGGGGCATAGATATTTACAACTGTTAGATCTTCTTGTTGGATAGATCCTTTAAGTATGATATAGTGTCCTTCCTCATCTCTTATTATAGTCTTTGGTTTAAAATCTAATTTGTCTGATATAAGGATTGTCACCCCAGCTTTCTTTTGATGCCCATTAGCATGGTAAATAGTTTTCCACCCCCTCACTTTCAATCTGGAGGTGTCTTTGGGTCTAAAATGAGTCTCTTGCAGACAACATATCGATGGGTCTTGTTTTTTTATCCAGTCTGATAGCCTGTGTCTTTTGATTGGGGCATTTAGCCCATTTACATTCAGGATAACTATTGAAAGATAGGAATTTAGTGCCATTGTATTGCCTGTAAGGTGACTGTTACTGTATATTGTCTCTGTTCCTTTCTGGTCTATGTTACTTTTAGGATCTATCTTTGCTTAGAGGGCCCCTTTCAATATTTCTTGTAGGGCTGGTTTTGTGTTTGCAAATTCTTTTAGTCTTTTTTTGTCCTGGAAGCTTTTTATCTCTCCTTCTATTTTCAATGACAGCCTAGCTGGATATAGTATTCTTGGCTGCATATTTTTCTCATTTAGTGCTCTGAAGATATCCTGCCAGTCCTTTCTGGCCTGCCAGGTCTCTGTGGGTAGGTCTGTTGCCAGTCTAATGTTTCTACCATTGTAGGTTACAGACCTCTTCTCCCGAGCTGCTTTCAGGATTTTCTCTTTGTCTCTGAGACTCGTAAGTTTTACTATTAGATGTCGGGGTGTTGACCTATTTTTATTGATTTTGAGAGGGGTTCTCTGTGCTTCCTGGATTTTGATGCCTGTTTCCTTCCCCAAATTAGGGAAGTTCTCTGCTATAATTTGCTCCAGTATACCTTCTGCCCTTCTCTCTCTCTTTTCTTCTTCTGGGATCCCAATTATTCTAATGTTGTTTTGTCTTATGGTATTGCTTATCTCTCGAATTCTGCCCTTGCAATCCAGTAGTTGTTTATCTCTCTTTTTTTCAGCTTCTTTATTCCCCATCATTTGGTCTTCTATATCACTAATTCTCTCTTCTGCCTCATTTATCCTAGCAGTTAGAGCCTCCATTTTTGATTGCACCTCATTATTTCAACTTGGTTAGATTTTAGTTCTTTTATTTCTCCAGAAAGGGTTTCTCTAGTATCTTCCATGCTTTTTTCAAGCCCAGCTAGTGTCTTTATAATCATCATTCTGAACTCTAGTTCCGACATCTTACTAATGTCCGTATTGATTAGGTCCCTGGCAGTCAGTACTGCCTCTTGTTCTTTTTTTTGAGGTGAGTTTTCCTGTCTTGTCATTTTGTCCAGCAGAGAATAGATCAGTGAGAGAACGAAATGCTAACAGGGTAACAACAACCCCAGAAAAATATACACTAAACAAATCAGAAGAGACCTGAAACCAGGGGAAAAGAAAGGGAAAAAAAGAAAAAAGAAAAAGAAAAAGAATACGATCAAATATGATCAGGCTGGTGAATAGATCAATGCCACACACTAGATTTTAGGCATATTTTGGTCTGTTAGAATAAAGTGCCTCCCAAAATTTTAAAGAAAGAAAAACTTATATATGTACAAAAATAAGGGTAAATACAATGAAGGGATAGAATATGACTGTAAAGGTGATAATTATAAAAGATTTTATAAAAGGAATTGATAAGAAGTTGGTTGAAAAAAGAAAGAAGAGAAATAAAAAAAAAAAAGGGAGAGAATGTGATCAGGCAGGAGACTAGAACAAAGCCATACACTAGAGAATTAGGGTATATTTTGGTCTGTTAGAAGAAACTGTATCCCAAAATTTTAAAGAGAGAACAACTTATATATATACCAAAAATAAGGTTAACTACAATGAAGGGATAGAATATGACTCTAAACATGAAAAATAAAAAAGATTTTTAAAAAAGGGATTGATAAGTTGTTGGTTGAAAAAGGGAGAAAGAAAAATTAAAAAAATAGAAAAAGGAAAAAAAAAGAAAATTAAAAAATTAACTTTGAAAGGCTAAAGAATCAGGGGAAAAAAAAGCCATGAATTCTTTATGCAATATTCCCCTAGCACTGGAGTTCTGCCGTTCTCATTGATCGGTAAACTTGGATTTGACTGGCTGTTCTTGCTGATCTTCTGGGGGAGGGGCCTGTTGCCGTGGTTCCCAAATGTCTTTGCCTGAGGCGAAATTGCCCTGCCCTTACCGGTCTGGGCTAAGTAATCTGCTCGGGGTTGCTCTCGGCAGCTTTTGTTCCCTGCAAGCTTTCCGTACAGCTTTGGAGGATGAGAATGAAAATGGCGGCCTCCCAGTCTCCGCCTCGGAGGAGCCGAGAACTCGGGACCCCACCCCTCAGTGCGCCCCCAGATAAAACAGTCAGTTACTCCCGTCTCCCGGTCTCCGGCCGCACTCCATGCTCACCCGACCAAGCGTTTCTATCTCTGGTGCACGACCCCGTGTGGAGTCTCCAAACCCAGCAGATCCCTGCGGTCTGCTCCCGCACCACTCCTCCCAGGAGAGGAAGGGGAGTCTCCCCAGATCTGCCGCTTGTTGGGTCTCTGCTGGAGGAGCAGCGGCCAGACTGTGTTGCAGATCACAGTTTATGGCAACCCCGAGCTGAGAGCCCACGCTGCGGCTCTGTCTTTGCAGCCGGCTTTCCCACTCTGATACCTGAGAGCTCTGCCGCACTCAGGCACCCCTGGTCTTTCTGTGACCCCGAGGGTCCTGAGACCACACTGTCCCGGGAGGGTTCCACCCCCTGCTTAGCCACTGGAGCGACATCCCTCAGCGGAGCAGACTTCTACAAGTTCTGATTTTGTGCTCCACAGCTCTATCACTTGCCAGAAGTGGCTGACGGAGGCCCCCTTCCCCGCCATCTATCTTCCCGAATATCTCCTTGGATTCACTTCTCCACACGTCCTACCTTCCAAAAAGTGGTTGCTTTTCTGTTCAGAGAGTTGCTGTTATTCTTTTCTTTGATCTCCTGTTGAGTTCGTAGGTGTTCAGAATGGTTTGATACCTATCTAGCTGAATTCCTGGGACCAGACGAAATTTAGGTCTCCTACTCCTCTGCCATCTTGCTCCTCCTCCTATTAACTTTTTCATTTCTTATTTAATGTTTTTAGTTGCCAGAAAGAAGAAATTTAAGATTTTAAGCCAAGTGAGGAGGTTTGAGGCCAAGTATGTACTGGTGAATGCCTTAAATAGCCAACGTTGAACATCTTTAACTAAAGGCCAAAACTTGATGATGAGCTAATGAAGCAGACACTTGTCTCTCTACTTTATAGGGCATGGCTAATGACTACAGTGTCCTCTTTATATCCTGCATGTTGTAATGGATGATGTCATCAGAAAATCATCTCTTTCTGCAAGGAGAGGTATTAGCCCTTGAATGTTACTCAACCCACAAGCTAATTAAATCCTTATCTTCTGTGTCTTTTCTTCTCTTTCCAAAATTATATAAACCATTTAAATATAGTATATAAACATTTTATAGGCTTTATTGTTAGGGACATCATATGACCAAGTGGTTTCTTCTGCCCACTTGTCCATATATAACAAAAGCATTATTTTATATATGAATGTAAATTGTATTTTACAAAAAGAAGCAGAAGGACAGCATTAAATCTAAGTCAGATTCACAACATTTCCTATTAATTGCTTACATAAGACTTGTATTTTAGTACTTTTCCAGTATATTTCATATTTTCTTCTAGAGGAAAACATTTCTATGTTTAAGGCGCTATCATTATCTGTGGATTAGGGACTACTAAAATTAGTACATTGAAAGCCAGTGCTGTCATATATTATAGTTCTGATTTTAAAAACAACTAACACAGTGATTTTCTTTCACTAAAATCTTTCTTCCAAATAACCTAAAATTTTTTTCATGAATATGGAGGTTTTTCTTTTGGGGGAGGGGGGGAAGAAAAGAAAAAAAAAAAGAAGAAAAAAGAAAAAGCCTGGCCCATTGTAGGTGTTGAGTAGACTTTTGTAGTGTGAATTAAATAAGTGTCCCATTTTTGATCTGGGAATTCATGTTACATATCTTATCCAATGCCATAAATTTTGGAGGCATAATTTCAAATTCTGTGGTCTCAGGGAAAATATTTTATAATGCAAATAGTTATTCTTCACAATACCTGTAGTAGTAGGTGGTGGGGTTGAGGTGTGGAGGACCCTGCCTGTTATGACATCCCAAACTAGTACTGAGGCTCTGTGTAGAAATTGGATGTAGTCCTAGTCCAAATTATTTTCCCCCAGACCAAAAGAATATGTCCATTTAAATATGTGTTTACATTTATTCATGTACCTGATATAAAAAGGAGTAAGTATTTCAGATTCTTAAAGTTGTCCATTTTGTATCATTTTTGAATGGATGATCCTTATACAGTAGCAGCATAAATGTTTCTTTAAGCATGGCAAATCTTACTCTACATAGCAGGGTACCTATTGGAAAGGGATTTATTTCTCTTTTTATCCATTTAGCAATATCTTTGCCATCTTTTTTGGCAGGGTGGGGCAAGGCAGGATACAGGGTTTTGGTCATTCAACCCCTAGAAATGAAAGCCTAGAGGCCAAACCATTTTAGGTTGGAGACAGTCACCAAGATTGAGGCTTGATTTACACAAATGTAGTCAGGCATCCACCACCAGCCCCAGATCTTAAATAAAACTGAAGCAATCCTCTGTCTGAATGTAGATACTGGGTCCTGGTATGTTATGGTTTCAGTTTAGCAATATGAGTGGAGGTAGTTTAATGATGACTTGAATAGGAGAAGAAATGGTTTTCTGAAAAGAGAAAATTATGTTAGATTGTCCTGGACAGAGGATTATTTAAAATGGATTAAGCAATACTTTGAGGAATATACGGAACCACCTGTGATAGGCCAAGTTCCTTCATTTAATCTTCTAGTTTTGCAGCTGTATCTTTCATAATAGTCAACCAATCTATTAAATTATTAAAAAAAATCTTTTCTTTTTCATAGTAGCATCTTCACTTTTTTATGACTCCCTCTCCCATCCCCTCACCCCGGTCCCCCTGTGTCTGGTTTCCAGGATCCTCTCTGTCTCTTTGAGGATATTTTATATGCTTACTTTCAAATCTTGTGTGTGTTCTATTAATTCTGCTTTCATAAATGTTATACATAATTTGCTTGTAATGATTATGCGCCTAAGATGCCACATTGCTCTTCTTTTTGAGTTCATATTTCCCAGAGCATATTCGCTCCCTTAGACAGTGATGTGTGAGGGGACCCCCTTGATGAGTTTACCTGCTAGGGTGGTAGTAGTTGTTTATTTTTCTCTAGGAGAGCTTTTTTAGGAAAGCCCTTGGGATATGGAGGAGGACAAAGTAGGAGGATGGGAGGAGGAAATGCTTAGGGGTGGAGAGATTTGCTTATTCATGTTGTTAATACTTGACTTCACAGGCCAGCTAGAGCTGCGCCCTAATCACACTCCAGCACCTCCCCAGCAGGCACTGGACTGGCTCCTGCTTTCTTGACTTATGGTGGTGTTGGGTAGGGCAATAATCTGCCTGGAGAAAAGGAGGCAAGAGAAAAAGGCACACAAAAATCCTTCTCTGCCCTCTGTACTGTGTCCTTGAGTCTCAAGGGTTGTCTGAGTTCTAATGGAAGAAGCTGGGAAGATGGGAGATTGTGAGAGATAGGAGAGTGGTTGCTATTAGATGACTCAGTGGTGTGGCTAGACCTCTGGTGCAGCAAGGAACAAGGAAGTGCATATTCGTGCAACACACACCACTACTTCCTGGTTTTTGTTATCAGTAAATTGGTTTTTGAAAGGACTCCCTCCCCTATTTCTCTGTTTCAGTATCCTTACCCTTCTGTGTAATCCATCCTGCCTGGAATGAAAAAACAATTCCAGAAACCTTTCCTTGGACCCTTACCTTCATTGTCCCATGGTCCACAGGGGGTTATGTAATTACTAGTGGATCTTTTGTGTTTCATCATCTGTGTTCCTGTCTGATGAGTAATCCATTTTATTTCTGAGGCAACTGATGTGGCATTTGTATCAACAGGCAGTTATAAAAACCAAGCATCTGTAAATCCTTCTGATAAATATTTGTGAAGTTTCAAAATCCTCAGGTCTGATCAGTCTAAGTCAGTCTGCAAGACTGTCTCCTAGAAAAGCCATCTGGAGACACAGTAGTACTTTCTAGCCATGGGAACTTCCCCGTGGGGGTGAGGGGTAGGGAACTCAAAAGAATCTTCAGCAAAGATAAATTAACCTTCCAAGAAGGCATAGAGTTTCAGACACTGATAGTAAACTTGATGGAGATCAGACAATAAAAGCCTCATTTTTGGGAGTGGGAGAGTTGGGGGATCAAAAGTCTGGTTTAGGGATGCCTGGGTGGCTCAGTCGGTTAAGCATCTGCCTTTAGCTCAGGTCATGATCCCAGGGGCCTGGGATCAAGTCCTGCATCAGGCTCCCTGCTCACCGGGGAGTCTCCTTCTCCCTCTGCTACTCCCCCTGCTTATGCTCTCTGTCTCTCTCTCTCTCTCTGACAAATAAATAAATAAAATATTGAAAAAAAAAAAAAGTCTGGTGTAAGTCCCACTCAACAAGTCCTGAAGAGAAGTCCCTGAGGTTTGCTCTCCCATTCTCATAGAACAGAGGCAAAACTCTATATAAAGTATTATTATGAGGAGGAAAAATTTAAATGAAGGTTATATAAATTTAAAACCATAAATATGCAAAATATACCTTAAAATAACTATCACTTTTGGAATATTTTCCTGAGTTTTGAACATGGACAAGAATATCCCCCTTTTTTATTCAATCTCTCTCTAAAACTAGCTGACTTATTATCTAAAAAGAAAATATAGTAGAAAGTAAAATTCTGACTGGATCAACGAAATGGTCAGGACTCAGTAATATAAGATTAGAAAATAGCTTTATTTTTTTCCTACCATTTTTGAAAACTTCTCTGTCAGATATTCCTTCCTCATGCCTAGATGATATTTTCTGGTCACTTTCAGTTTCATTTTTCAGGTATTAAAAGAGCAGTCTGATCTAAACTGAACTTGTCATATCCACTTTAGAGCTTTTCCCTTTCCCTTGGGCCTGACCCAGAACGTTGGGAAGGGGTGTGTTGACTCTTCTCTCTTTTTTGCTTCATATCTTCCTGACTTGCCATTCTTTGCTGTTGGATCCTTCAGAGTTGGATGGGACAGAGGAGTAAGACATGTGGGGCAAAAAAAAAAAAAAAAAAAAAATAGAGAGTCTTTATTTAGCTGGTACTGTTGGGAGACCTTACTCAGGGGTCATGTGCTCTCTGGCATGGCAGGCTCCTAATGCTGGCTCTTTCTTTAATAGGGCACCATTGTGGTGTTTTTATCATCAGCACCCTGCCCCTCCCCCATCTCTGACACTGTGCAGTCTCTTGCTGTGAGAGATGTTCTCTCTGGCTAACCCATTTCATCTTGTTCTCTTTGCCTGATCTGGTACCCACTATTCCACAGCTTTACTCGTACTGGGGTCACTCAGATGTGGCAAGTGACAGGTAGTCTTGGGCAAAGCTCCTCAAGGTTATTCAATCCAGTGGACTCCTACAAGCTTCGAACTCTGGTAATCCAGCCTCTCCTCCTCCAAAAACTTTATTACCCTTTCCATTAGTAGTATCCTGAAACAGGAGCACAAGTTTCTACAGTGTAGGAAGTAGGGAGGGTAGCAGGGGTGTGTGTATGTGAACTCAGCAGTCTCCCCTATCCAGTCAAATCCCATAAAAGGTACAATTTATGTGAGTGGAACAAAGCATACACAAACAAATGGGAGACATTCACATTGTTTTAGTACAGTATTAAGCCCAAACTGTAACATGAAGTTTTTATTGAACAAATATGGATGGGATGGGAGTGTGGGAAATCAAGTTGACTAAACATTTGATGAAGATTAGTTGTGGAGACAAATGGATGCACTTAAAACTCAACTGAAACTACAGTAAGGTCTGCCTTCTATGCACGACTATAATGAAGACTACTGCTCATCCGTCTGAATCTATACAGGCATTCCTGATTAGGTCAATGCAAGTGCAGTTACAAGAATTGAGAATGTTTTTCTCTGAAAGTGCCTGTAGATGTCACTAAAACAAATGATTCTTTTATCCTTGATTTGATAGTGGGGTGCAAAAAAGCCCACAAAAACAGTAAAAAAGTAAAAAAACCCGCTATTTTGTAAAGACTATCTGTACTGTTACATTAACGTACATCGTACAACCACTACGGTGCACAGTAAGTTTGCAGATTTTTCTCCCATTTTACAGTTGTGATTTATCTTCAACGAAAGTATACTCAGCAATACTCTTTAGTTTATAGCAGGGAGGGAAAATTCCCTCCTCCATTCTCTTATCACCCCACAGACACCTCTTTCAGGGCTAGAGGCACATCTTTTCTCCTTTACCATAAGAGACCCTGTCCTCAAGCTAAGAATATTGATGCCTTGTGAAAGAAAAAAAAAAAAATCATACAGGCATTGACTCTGAAAGAACAAAAGTGGAGAAAACATTTTGAAATGTGCTCGGGGCAGCATTCAATTCTAAAAGCATTATTTATTTATTTATTTTCCTGCACTGGTTTTAAAGACAACTATAAATTTAAGTCATGTAGAAATTTTGATCCCTCTCCTTTTAGCCAAGGAAACTCAGTGCAAAATGATGAATTAGGAGCTCATCTTTGAATAGCCAGGGAGAGTATTTAATAACATGATTTAATAACATTACCCAGGAAGCATGTGGCACCTCTACTTTCATACAGTGGACAGTATGCTTTCACCTGGGACCATATTCTGCATGTCATTCTTCTCATCAAGAGGCTATCAGTTTCATCACAGGATGGCCAAGAATGAGACCTAATGAAAGAAGAATGCTCAAAGAAGAGGAGTTGACAAGCTTCGGGGCCATGTTAATAGAGTGTGACCAGCCTTTCTTATATTAGCAAGAATTTTGTAGGACCCCCCGCCCCCGGAAAAAGAATCCTCTTTAGAAAATCATGGTACTTAAAATGAAATCCAAGCAAGTATAAAGTAGACATGGAGAATAAGTCCTCTGAAAATAAGTCATGTGTTAATGAAAAATAGCTCAGGGCAGGAGAGACATAAAACACTGAAAGTTATCAGTAGGACCTAGAAGAAAAAAAAGTCCAGACAGAACAGAGACTACTCTTGTCATTATTCTAGAATAAGTATTATTACCCATTCCATGTGGGGAAGAATTGAAGATTGAAAATTGTATATTTCTTATATGTTGTGATGAATAAGCATACGCAAATGGTAAAACATATGTTTCCAAGTAATATATTCAGAGTCTAATTCTAAATAAGGATTTAAGCTTTTTTTACTGATTCTATTTTTGTCCTCAGAAAGTCCTATGCTAAAGAACTCTTTCTGGTATACTTACTTATAGATATTTGAAGAGAATGGACCTACTGGCAGAGCCTCATCATGATCCTCGTGTTCAGATTGGAGAAAAAAACAAGTAAACATTTTCATTTGCAAAATTCTGTCTTAATGAGATTTATGCTTATAATTATTTTCTCTTTGGTAATACTACAAAAAATTACCCCATTTATTCGATATAGTGAAATATAAAAAATACATGTTAGAGGTTTCTCCAAAAGTTAAACATAGAATTATCACATGGCCCCACAAGTCTACTGCTAGGTATATATCCAAGAAAAGATGGATCCACAAAAAAAGTTACACGTGGGTGTTTATAGCAGCATTATTCATAATAATCAAAAAGTAGAAACAACCCAAATGTCCATCAATTGATGAATGGATAAAATGTGGTATATCCATACAATGAAATATTATTTGACAATATAAAGGAATATAGTACTCATACCTGCTATAAGATGGGTGAGCCTTGAAAACATTATAGTAAGTGAAATAAGCCATTCAAAAAAGACAACTATTGAATGATTGCATTTAGATGAAATGTTCACAGTAGGCAGGTCTATAGAGATAGAAAGTAGATTAGTAGTTGCCAGGGGTGGGGGTAGGGAGGAGTATGTGGGTATCTAGGAAGTGTCTGCTTGTAGGAATAGGGGCTACTTTTGGGAGTAATGAAAATGTTTTGGAGTTAGCAATGACTGCACAACTATGCGAATATACTAAAAAAGAAATCTCTGAATTGTACACTTCAGCAGGGTAAATTTTATGATATGTGAATTATATCTTCATTTGAGACAGAGAGAGAGAGATGGATTGTTTGCTGGGCATCATGAAATCAGTTTGAGGTTCCTTAATTAATGCTCCCAGGAAGGGAAAGTTTCTCATTTGCTCAACTCACGAGTAAAATGATAATTGATAAGATTCTACCTCTCCTATTTTCTTGCAGGGGTAGAAAAAATGTCTGGGAGACATACAGTATATTTGGGTAGAAAGAGGGATGTAGTCTTTAGTCACTCTGAAGAGGACCATTTTTCCCAGTACAGGCTAATCCATAAATACAAATGAGTCACTGCCCAAAGTAGAGAAGAGTCTCATTAAATTTGGGGGATGGAGGGAATCCCAAAATAGACAGTGGACTCATACTAAACAATAACACAACTCCAAGGTTGTATATGTAAATGCATAGAAATCATATGGGAGACCAATGAAATAATTGTTTCTGTTTTTGTTCCTTCTGGGCAGAATACAAAATACCCCAAAATGTCTTGATAAATCACTCTTAAAAACCACAAGTATTTTAAGGACAATAACATTTTAGTAAAAATCAAGTTTAAGTGGTCTGTGCAGTAAACTCTTCCAAACAATATGAAGAAATTACATTCAGGTCAAGACAATCCTCTTCATTACATATTACACTCCAGTGGCTTTGGGTAAAAATGTGCTTCTGAAAATCCAGTGGATTTTTATAAGTAGCAAAGCCCAAAATATGCTCCTAACTATACCATGTGATGTTTAATCTAGACTGATATTCTGAAGTATTTTCATATAGACCTGGAACTTCCTTTGCTATTGCTCCTCAGGCTCTGGATGGAGTCACATGATTTGGCTTTTAGGCATCAGGAGCCACTGAATTAGTAACTATACCGTGATGATACTTATTTTCATGTTTCTTTCACTTAGTATTTTTTAAAAGTACACTTAAAGGGTGCTTAAGCATTTTTTTTCCCTTCAGGAACAAAATGATAAATTCAATAACAAAATTTTTACATAATTAGTTGTGCCAAAATTCATTTAAAAATATTAACTGAGTTATCATCCTTCCTGTTTCCCAAGGACTTAAAGTAGCTGCAAGTTATTTCACTGTGCTAATATCAAAAGATAAAACAAAAGTCATACAACAAATAAAGGCATAAAAAATAAATACATAAATGCATATATATGCAAAGAAATGAAATAGAAAAGAAATATTAAATTTTTAATCCAGTAATGAATGATTTTGATAAATGTTTATCAGACATGTAAGTTTTTTTTCCATTTTTATTTAACACTGAACAATACTTCTGGTTTAAGGTGGTAGATTTAGCACAAGCATGTCTATTCCCTTACCTCCTGAAATCCCAATATATGATAGCGTAGAAATCAACTCATAAAATGGAAAGAGTGGGAGGAGAAAAATTATTGAAAAAGATTCCAGTAAATTTCTTTTATTTATTTATTTATTTATTTGACAGAGAGAGAGCACAAGCAGGGGGAGTGAGGGGGGGAGAGGGAGAAGCAGGCTCCTGCTGAGCAGGAAGCCTGATGTGGGGCCCATCCCAGGACCCTGGGATCATGACCTGAGCTGAAGGCAGACGCTTAACTAACTAAGCCACCCAGGTGCCAGTAAATTTCTAGAAGACTCAAGGAAGATAAAACCCTGTCGACAGATTTTTTAAAAATAAATCATTGCAGCCCAGAACACACAAGAGGGAATGCCATACTAAAGGGAAGGCTGAACTATATAGCAGAGCTAACAGAGATGATCCTGGCCCAGGAGCGATAAAAACACAAATGAGAAGGAAAGCCAAATTGGGAGATTAACTGAAAGGCTGACCATTGAATGAAGAGTAGGATTGCAACACTCCTTCTTCTCCGCCCTTTCTCATCCCAAGATGGGTTGAGCTCAGGCATTTCTTTCTTTTTTTTTTTTTTTTTTAGATTTTATTTATTTGCGAGAGAGAGAATGAGAGACAGAGAGCATGAGGGGGAGGAGGGTCAGAGGGAGAAGCAGACTCCCTGCTGAGCGGGGAGCCCGATGTGGGACTCGATCCCGGGACTCCAGGATCATGACCTGAGCCGAAGGCAGTGGCTTAACCGACTGAGCCACCCAGGCGCCCGAGCTCAGGCATTTCTAAGCAGCCTAATATATAACTTGAAGGCAAAAACAAAGACAAAACAGTAACAATAAAGCAACCCTAAAGCCATTTCTCTAAAGAAATCAAATGAACTACAAGTATAAAATTAAATCTTCCAGTATAAAACCCTCCTCATTGCATTTGGAGGCTCTATCCTCGCCCCAGCCTAAATGCCTTCTCCATTACTGCCCATCCTAATATGAAGCCTGCCAGTAGACTAGTTCTGCCTATATGCACTGAGCTTTGAGCCAGGCATCATCATTGTGTGAGAGACCTAGCCATAAAATTAAATATACAAACAACAACCTAGGAGACTCATAGTTTTTATCTTAGAAATTCAACCCTCCAATGTTTTTCTTTATAAAACATCAGCCAGAGATCATAAAAAATTATGAATAAAACCAGCAAAATGAAAGAACAACTCAAACAAAAACATTTGCTTTAGAAGAAACACAGATTATTAGGGAAAAAGAACTTTAAAAGCTAATTGTCGTCCTGAAAATTTCAGAGGATGTTGCATCTAGAAGTAAGGAAACTATAAAACAAGGAACAATGGAAAACAAAAATGAATTATTTTTTTGAAGATATGCCTGCAAAAATTCAATAGTTATGAAGATGAAATTAAGAAAATCAGAAAAAGAGAAGAAAGATCTTAAAAATGGTAAGAATGAGAAAAAAGAACATGGATGATCAAGGCAGGAAGCCTGACATCGACCCAGTAGGATTTCTGAGGGGAGAGGAGGGGATGGAGAAAAATGGAGGGGAGGGTAGCAATGAAAACAAATCAAAGAGAACTTTTCAGTACTTAAACACAAGAATTCTTTAGATTATAAATACCCAATGAATTTCCAGGATGATACAAAAAAAAAAAAAAAATCCATACCTGAATTTTCAGAACACAAGGAATTAAAAAAAAAGCTTAAAAGTTGGGATGCAGAGGACATGTCATATTTATGATTCATGAAAATGAATCACATTGACGTCAGACATCTCACCAACACTTGGTCCTAGATGCCGTGAAACAATGCCTCTGGAGTTCTGAGGAAAAATTCTAGGCTAGTCACAGTGGCAATTGAGTGTGATGGTAAAATAGAGCTATTTTCAGACTTTCAGAAACTTCTAAGGAGGTTACTTTTGAACTTTGCCAAATTTATAAACTTTTATGAACTTTTCTATGGAGGTTACTTGAAGATTTGCTCCAGCAAAACAAGGATGGAAACTAAGCCAAGGAAAGACACCAGGTGGGTGTGGGGGGTGAGGAAGGACTGAAGAATTAACCAGGAATAATTTGAAAACAAATCCTGGTACATCAGTTATATGGACAATCTAAAAAGCTATTGGTCCCAGTTGCAGTCAGGCAGAGTCATGACAGACTGGCAAGCCTGTTATCAGAGTAAATGCCTAGGGTGAGAGGAAAGATACAGAAAGAACTAAGGACAATAGCAAGAAACAAGGCTGCAGAGTTGTAGGACATAAGTTAAATTCGTTCAGATTGTGTAAATCTAAGAGTGAATGCAGGCTAAATATAAGAAATGAAAATTATTGACAGGTAAAGACAATGTGTTAATACGAATTCGACTTGAAAGCATATGACAGCAAAAATCCAAAATTAACTGTGGCTTAAAAAGAGGTTTTTGTTTTCTTCTACAAACCAAGTCCAGTAGTCAGAGTCCTACTAAAGAATTTCCATGGATTCATCAAAGCCCCAGATTCCATACAACCTTTTTCTCTGCTCTATTGAGAATATGACCCTTGCCAGTACTGTGTCCATTCCACCAGGCAGGAAGGATAAAGATGGAGATGAAGTGCATAGCCCTTCCTTGGTGGAGATTGCTCATACTGTTTCTGTGTATCTCATTGACTAAAACTTGGTCACATGACTATACCTAAGGGCAATTGGTGGGGGGTATACATGCTAATATTTGGGGAGGCTGGGGGAGGCTATTTTTGAAGGAAGAATGGAGAACAGATAATTGGGGACTATAGAGAGCCTTTTCCATAGACCGCAAGGAAAAATCCTTATAGGCCTTACTGGCCATAGTTTATTACCCACTACATTTCCTTCAAAACTTCTATCGTATTTGGACACAAATTCTAATTTGAAGGTATACACGTACCCTGATGTTTATAGCAGCATTATCTACAATAGCCAAATTATGGAAAGAGCCCAAATGTCCATCAACTGATGAATGGATAAAGAAGATGTGTGTGTGTGTGTGTGTGTGTGTGTATACATATGTGGGTGGGTACATACATACGCATATGGTATATGGTGTATATGGTATATATGTACAATGGAATATTACTCAGCCATAAAAAAGAATGAAATCTTGCCATTTGCAATGCCATGAATGGACTTAGAGAGTATAATGCTAAATGAAATAAGTCCAAGAAAAACAAGTACCATATGATTTCACTCATGTGGAATTTAAGAAACAAAACAAATGATCATAGGGGAAAAAAAGAAAGGGACAGACCAAGAAACAGACTCCTAAGTATAGAGAACAAACTAATGATTAGTGGAGGGGGAGGTGGGTAGAGGATGAGTTAAATGGTGGATGGGGATTAAGGAGGGCACTTGCTGTGACAAGTACCGAGTGTTGTATGTAAGTGTTGAATCACTAAATTCTATACCTGAAACAAATATTACACTGTAGGTGAACTGGAATTTAAATAAGAATTAAAAAGAGAAGAAAAAAAATAGAAGTTCATTGTATTTGGGGAGATATGGAATGCAAAGATCTTTAGAAAATGAGTAGATTTGCTAAGTCAGGGCATTAGACTTTTTAGAAAGGTCCATGAATTGATTTGAGTATCAAATATTTTCATTAGATTAAATGATATCTTACACATTTAGGTATTAATACTTTTCATGTGAATACATTTCTGACTCGTAAAATAGAATTTCACTTAACTGAATTCATTGTAGTTTATTGTATAATTCATTGGTGGATAGATACTTGTACAATTACTGTTATCATGGTTGTAGGGGGGTGGATTACAGTTTAAAGGTATGAAAATTTCTAATTTTAGAAAAATCAATCTCATCCTTAAAAAGGCTGGGAACCATTCATACCAGATTTTATTGTAAAAATGTATTTGTGTGTTTATTCATTTTTGGTTTTATTTCATAAGCTCTACCTTATTTTCTTTTTGCCAGAATTCTTTCACTTTCTTCTAATTTTTATTGTCATGTTACAATGTTTCTATTTTATATTTTTTATGATTTTTTATATTGTTTTTGGAACAAGGTGGGTATAAACACAAAATCTGATAATAGCTTCCCCTCTCTCCACAGCCAGGTTCTGGCTACTGGAGTCAAGGACTTTCCTATCTAGGAATTGCGAAAGGCTTCTCATGAAGTGTAAAATTGCAAAAGGCTTCTCCAAGGGTGTGAAAGAAGTTAGTTCCAAGTTGGATTGGCAGTGGACTTTGGATGTTTAATTGTAATTTGAATCCATATTCATTTTTGCTCTCTTCTTTGAAATGACTTGAAACTTGTCATGAGTTTCCAGCTGATTTCTGGTTTTTAGTTTTCTGGAATTAAGGTTTCCTTCAGAGTCTCTCTTGGTGCTCCTTGTCCCCAGAATTGTGCAGCGCCTTAGGTCCTTCACCACCTTACTGACCATCTCTTTTGAGTATTTAATTTCCCTTCCTCATTTCTTCATTTTTGTTTTCTGGATATTTAACATCACTGTCATGTTTGGTCAACATTGTGTGAATCCTGCGTAGTTCTTTTTGAATGATACTGTGTGCTGTTGTCTCCCTTTTCTTCTGCTTTGATAGGTGTGAGATACTAAGCTGTCCCTCCCCCACCCCCCACAAGGGATTGTCAGTTCTCTGTTACATTTATTTTTAGCCTGCTCCGGGGCTATTAAATCCAGATTTCCTCTCAGTTGATCCTGTGTTTCTATGGATTATCTCATCATCATAACCAAACATAACTGCCAAATACACAGTCTTCATCCTGGCCTGGGTAAATCCTCCTGAACTTTTGTGAGCTGCACTGAGACCTTTGAAGTACTAGTCCCTCCCCCCACTGATGGCTGCTGGCAGAGATCCAGGCTTGCTGGAGAGTGATTGGGGCAGGGGGATGGGTAGGCGTCACTGCCGAAGAGCTGTGGCATCATAAACAGTGTAGATGACCTTGCCATAGACTACACATCGACCTTGTTTGTCTCCCAGAGTGATGTGGTAAGCCTAGTGAAGTAAGTTGAGATTGCGAAAGATTCGACTACCATCAAATACTTAAGATAATCTTTCTTAGCAGAGGATGGCAAGAAATTTTAAAGGGAGAAGTGGTTGTCATTCTGTACAAACTGCAGATTTCCTTTTGGCTTGAAGAATTTGACATTTGTAGCGATTTACCAGAATCCGTGTTGATGGACTCAAGCTGAATATAACCTGAACTAATTGTGTAGTAATTCCAGTCATTTCCATAGATAAGAATACAGGATATATAGAAGACACAATAATAAGAGGAGGGGTCATATGGAAAGAGACATTTAATGTGGTGTTAAATGTCTATAATTTACTTTATATAGGGTGGGGGGGGGGCAGGTTTTGTTAGGTTAAGCGATAACCTAGCTGCTTATCAACAGTACAAAAGTCCAAAGAAAGCCTGCTGATCAGGAAGTCCAGCTCCATCAGTGGCTAATACAAGTGTTTCTGTTTTTTTATGTCTCAGTTAATAACTAATATGGGAATTAACATAATAATTGTCAGAAATTAGCTTTTTTGGTGAAATTGGTAGCTTGTTAATTAGGATAATTTTTTTTTAAAGATTTTATTTATTTTTTAGAGAGCGAGCGAGCGAGAAACAGCATGAGAGGGGAGAGGGTCAGAGGGAGAAGCAGGCTCCCCGCTGAGCCGGGAGCCCGATGTGGGACTCGATCCCAGGACCCTGGGATCATGACCTGAGCCGAAGGCAGACGCTTAACCATCTGAGCCACCCAGGCGCTCTAATTAGGATAATTAAACTGCTTAGTGAATTAAAAGTTTTCAGGGAAAATGATTTAGTTAAAACATTCTAGGGACACTCTGTATACTTATATGAATGTAGAGTAAGAAATCAGCAAGGCCTCTACTCTTTACCCCTAAAATGATGCCTAATGCTTGATCCCAAAATGGTCCTGTGGCCAACCATTGGTTAAAGATTTTAAGTTGTGTGCAGTTGACTACTAGGGTACTAGGTCCTGCTTCTGGGAGGTTGTCCGATCTGGCTTCAGTTAATTTTTCACGTAGGTGGTGGTCTGACCAGTTAAAAAGTACAGAAGTGGCATTTTAGTGAAAATTTGGTACAGGTTTTTTGTTTCTGTTTTTGTTGTTGTTGTTGTTGTTTTGTCTGCTTGTTAATGAATGTTTGTTTAATAATTCTAAGTGTGAAAAAGTGTTATATGAAACTTGCTTTCATTCATTGTAACCTAGTAGATCACTTTGCTAAATGATTAACTTCCAAACTGACTTCAATAAACATAAGAAAGTATTCAGTATTGGCTATTCTTACCATTGAAATATCTCCTGTTTTGAAAAATAAACATGTTATTTTCTTAAATTTTTTTTTTACTTCCTTGATTTTTAGTAAGGGAGAACATTACTTTTAAGTGTTAGCTATGTGTATTTCCAGTTTTGCCAATGCTAAGTTCATGTTCTTTGTTGATTTATCTTGCAAATATTTTATCTAGTTGTTTATTACTGTTAAGGTTTACGGGCTTTTGTTTTTTGATTGGCAGAATTTGGAGCATTTTAGATCTTTAAATCTAGTAAACTGGTCCTTTGTTTTTGAGCTTTGGGTTCTTTTCATCCCACAATTGGAGAATTTGTTTACATAACTTTTATTATTTTTTTTGATGTAATTTATTATCAGGTTTTTTCTTATTTTTTTGCATTTGACTTTCATCGTTCTAGGTGTGTTTCCAAACTATTTATCAAACAAATCTTCCTTTTTTTTCATTTTGAATGCCTTATTTATTACACATTTAATTCTTACATATTTGACACTACCATGCTCTTCACATTATTAAAACTTTATTATATAATATTTCAATATTGGTAGAGTTAAAGTCCCTTCACTCATTACTCTTCTTTTTAAAAAATTTTCTTGACTCTTTCATCATTCATTCTCTTTTATATTAAATCTAAAAATATTTTTCTAGTTCCAAAAGAAGCTCCTCTTGAAATTTTGATATAATTGTTTCATATGTATAAATTCATCTTAAAAGGACTAACATTTTAATGATCTATTTTCTCATCCATGAACATGGGATATTTCACTATATATTCAAGTTTTTGTTTATATGAATAATCCAGACAGATATCCGTGTGTTCAAAGGCTATCTGCACATGCTCTATGTTCTTTTCTGTTATTGAGGTTTTTCCATCTTATTTTCTAATGGCCTCCTGCTAATACGCCAAGGAGTGATTGCTTTTCCTATTTTATCTTGTATCTATCTGATTTACTGAACTTTCTTATGAAATCTAGTAACTTTTCAATTGATTATCTTGGATTTCCTGGGTAGAATATTATCTCTCTTTTCCATACTGGAAACTTCAAGTTCTTCCACATATTCTATGTTATTATCTGGAATACCTAGGAAAATTCTAAATGTTATTGGAAATTGTGAGCATTCTTTGTCTGTTCTGGATTTTAATGTATGAGGACCCCAATAGAGTTTCTCTATTAAGAAAATGGCTGTTAATTTTAAGTAGGTTGATATTTTTGCACATAAATAAACTATTTTTCATCCCAGTTTTTAAAAAAGATTGAAAAACAAGAATGGGGCTGACATCTACCAAAATGACTTTTTTTTTTTTTTTTTTTTTTTTAACCAAAATGACTTTTAACAGCTGTGTTGAGATCATCAAACATTTTGTGTGTTTGTTTTGGGTCTTTTGATAGGATATGTCACATGAAACCATTCCCAGTTATCAAACTCCATTTATTCAAAGGGATGTTTGCAAAGTTAAAACTCAATGAATCCCAGAATACATAACAATTTATTAAATCTCTTGCATAGAGATCATAATATCATATATTTTAAAAGTGAATTTTACCTAATGTTTCTTTTCAGTTTTATTAAACAGCTTCTCAGTCATATTATAAACGTAGAAAATAAGCAGTTTTTATTCTTTTTAATATTAAGACTGAGCTTTCCCCTTTTATTTATTTATTTATTTATTTATTTATTTATTTATTTATTTATTTATTTATTTATTGCCTCAGGCTCCGAAATTGATATTTAGTTTGGAAATATTTTTCTCTTTTCAATTATATTTGGAAATTTTACTGTTTTACAAAATGACTTGCTAATGTTTTTCTTTCGCATTGCTATTCCTTCTCATACTGGTTTCAGGAAATTATCTGTGGCCAGGGCTGTTTTGTTATTTTGGTTAGCATGTGACTCACGTCCTTCTATCTTCCTTCCTTCATTTAGTTTTAAACAAGCTTAAAAGGAAAGATCAAGGGATTGAGTTTATGTAGCAATGAAAACAATTAAAAAAATAAATGTATAAACTTTGATAATAAAAGAATCATTTAGCTAATAATTTTTTTAAATCTATTACATGTGACCAAGGTATTTTGTAAGCAATCAGGGACTTAAAGATTTTAATCTTTTAAAATTGAAATTTGTGGGTTGAGGTTGTTAATACCACCTTTCTAGGGGCAGCCCAAATTCGTCATACTTTTCTTGGGGATCAGCTTTTGTGTCCCTTGGTGGGCATTCTGTACACATTCAGTATAAGTAAATGAGAGGGAATATATGTTTTAGAAAGTCTCTTCACTAGACAGTAAACCTTTGATAACCCGAAGACTTCATATATTTCTATAGAATATAAAATACAACTCTTTAATATAGACATTTGTACCATTATACATGACCAAATTATCTAGAAGACATTCATTCCATAGGTGAACTGTATCTATTAGTAGCTGGCATTGAACATGATACTGATTAAATCTATTATAACTCTGGGGCTATGAAGCAGTTAGGAGACTGAACAGTTACTTAAAAATGGGAAGTTAGTCGTATCATGAGGAAAAGAAATTCAACATTGTTATTTATTTATTTTTTACCAGATTAAAGTTTATACATTGAAAATAAGAATAACAACTACTTCAGAGATACTGTGTCATCCAATAGAAAGAGTAAGAGAAGAAGACAAATATCTGCCACTTATATATGTAGTTGGACAAGTTAACTTCACTCAAATTCATTTTTCTCATAGATAAAATAGAGATAAGAACCATCTCATAAAATTGTTTTAATTATTTCATGAGTATGTGTGTGTGTGTTTTCTAGTCCTTTGGTGTTCAGAGAAGTTCTAGACCAGTGGTATATGCATTACATGGAACTGGGTTAGAAATACAAAATCTCAGTCCCACCTAGATTTACTGAATTAGACTCTGCATTTTAACAAGGCCTCCTAGAAAGTTCCTTTGTACATTAAGTATAAAAACACTGCCTAGTCTAGCACAGTCCGTGCATGGGGTTGTGCTCCATTAATATAGTTTTCTTCATTTCAAATTAAATGAGTTTTACACATGAACTTGCCTCCCCTCCTACATTTAACAACAACAACAACTATAATCACAAAAGATGAGATTGGTATATTCTCTCATTTGATCTTATTTCTCATCATCCTTTCATACTGAATATGTGTGATTCCCTTCTCTTTTTCATGATTTATGCTTCTCGAATCAGGATGCTCAAATTGAGTTTTGAAGAAGACACTAAGACAAAATAAATGTGAACTGTAAAAGATCATAAATGCAGAATTGACCACTTCTACAACTCTTGGGCCCACTACCAGCTGGAGGATAAAAACCTGAGTGTAGTTTAGAAGAGTGTAGATTTAGGGCAGAAGGTATCTTTGGAGAAAGGTGTGTTGTGAACCATACTCCCTTAGAGGTAGAGTGCCTGCTCCCCTTCATCAAACCTGATGGTGAGGAGACTTCCAAGGGTACCTTTGAAGCTTGGTACGTGACTCGTACATTGGGGCTTTCTGTAGTCTGGCTCCAACCAGGTATATTTAGAGAGCAAAATCATGCCAGCTGCTGTGTTAGTGAGGGAGCAAATAGAAGAAGCAGTGTTGGGATTTCCCCATCAATACATAAATAGTTTGCTGGGGGCAAATGATTTAAGTGTCTAAGGGTTTTAAGTGTTTCCCATGGACCCAGAATTGTGCTGCAAAAGTGATTCTCCAAAAACAAAAACAAAAATAAAAGCAATGCTGCTGTATCTCCTAATTTATAACATTTGTCTATTTCTATGGTGTAAATATAACCATTATGACTGATTTCAAACTATCCACATGGCATCATTGAATGTGGAGCTGAAAGAATATGAGCACAGTCTGCTCTTGCAAGCTTGTAGGAGCTGGCTCTCCAGCATACCCACTAAAGATAAAGTGAGAGAGGTGGTGGTGAGGGGGACCAACTGGGGATTGCAGCATCAGTAAAATGGAGAATTCACAACCATTTGGAGTAATGGTATACCTTCTCAGAGCAAAGAAACTACAGTTGAAGCAGCTAATCAGAGACTCTATAGAGACTTCCATCAAAATGCATTTTAAGAGAGTCAGCTTTAAAATTTTGCCAGTCCTGATGGTGTGAAGCCTGATAACAACAAGAGGGTCCAGTATAATCTTACCGTTCTCTTTCCTTACCACCAACCACTGGAAGAAGCAAAAACAGGCCAGTGAACTGGGGGAGACAGGCTCACGCTGGTGGAGGAAGGAAGAATTATTGTTAAATCCAGTTCAAAATTTTGATTACTATCTTAGACTAGACATTCCAATTACTAAATTGAATTTTTGTTTGTGTTAAAGTGACCATAGGACTGTTTATTATCTAAGAGTAAGCCCATGAATTCTCATCTGGTGCTAGAGGAAACCACCAGTACTGAATAAAGTTTAGAGGATAATTGTGGGAATAAAAACAAATTTCTATTTCAATTAAGTCATGAATTATGCTAGTTCAATAAACCAGCTACACATATATACCTTCAAGTTCTACCTTCTAGATCAAGACTTAACCCATAGGTCAAACTTCATGTAATACTGAATATTCCCTGACATTGCCTTAACTATCCAGCTGTGTTTTGTAGCATATTGTATAGTAAATCTTTAATATGCTCTTCTGAACTCTTGATTTTTTACAATTTCTGAATGAATGTTGTCCTCCTAAGACTAAATAATCATTTCTTCTTTGTAACTTTCCCTCCTCTAGTAAAACCTTCTAACACTCCTTTCCTGGTAAAGGGTGTGTGGTTGGCTAACTGCTTGTTAAAAGAATGGAATTAAATTTTACTTTCCATGACTTTTTTTTTGGTTATTAAAGCAAAAATGATTAAAAATTCGCATAAAAAGGAAAAATATAAATTGGGTTACATAAAAAGCAGCATTTGGCCCTTAACATGGGGCATATTATAGGGAAAAAATAAGCCCTTTTAAAATTCTCTTTTTGTGTTCTTGTAAAATGGCATATTTGCAGTGGACATGGCTACTGAAAATATAATTTAGAAATTAATACTTTTTAGGTTTATAAATTTTAACGTTTGATTTGAATGATATCTGGTTTCATCCTGTCCTCCAAGTGAACAAGGAAGTTTTAGGTCTATAATGGTGGGAAGTAAGGTGTATAGTAAAAAGACATTTTATGCTATGTCCCAAAGATATTTAACAATATTTAATATTAGAGATTTAATATTCTTTTACCAAATTTGTATTTATTTTATTTTTTTAAAAGAGTTTATTTATTTATTTGACAGAGAGAGAGAGAGCAAGCCGGGGGGAGTGGCAGGCAGAGGGAGAGGGAGAAGCAGGCTTCCCACTGAGCCAAGGAGCCTGATGTGGGGCTCAATCTCAGGGCTCTGGGATCATGACCCGAGCTGAAAGCAGCCGCCCAACCGACTGAGTCACCCAGGTGCCCCAATTTGTATTTATTTTAAATATTATGATATAAAATGTTAGAGTTTCTTAAAGGTATGACAGGTCAATTTGCGTTCACCATAGTACTAAGAGTAGTGTCTGTGCCTAGCCTTCCATAGTAGGTGCTCTATAATGTTGAATATTCTCTTACCTTTTCCATAAATTTAATAAAATGAATTTTATATATTATATATAATTTATAATAGATATAATATCTGTATTTCTCTATATAGCTATACCTCCCAACATCAACATAATGCCTGTCTCCAAAATTCTTACAGAACTAGAAATGTTACTTCAATGCTTTGTGAGTAGGAGGTTAGATCCCAAGAACTTTGTCAGGGAAATTCATTTGTACCATAGTTCAGGGAAAAAGGCAGACAATGACTGTACTGAAGGGAGAGCAGGAAAGAATTTGTTACTTCTTCAGAGAAGGAAAGAGGAGACAAGAGCCCATATACAATGAAGGATAGAGGGAACCAACAAGTTGAAGAGAATCGAGATTACATAAAGTGCAAAGTCATTGCAATCCCTGGTGGAGATAAAATCAAAGAGAATTTTAATGCAGGTGATACTTACTTAATTTCAAGTTGATTTTGTGGCTGGAACATAAATCCTTGTCTGTTCAGAAATCATTTAGCAGGCTCTTATGCCTTCGGATTCTTATTGTGTTGGATTATTTACTTTTGTAGAAATTAAAGATGTACTTCAAGTTTGGGTTGGGACTAAAGAGAAATAGGAAGTGTAAAAGCAGAATTCTAGATCTACAAAATGAAGATCTTCATCCTCTCTCCCCATGGCTTATTTATTTTGAGAATATGGGGAAGATTTTTTATTGCCAAAATACATGGACTTGTTTGGAGTGAAGTGGTAAATCAAATTGATGGGGCGTTGTGCAGCAGACAATCTCCTGTTATTTCTTATGTTTGTGTTTTGGTTTGTGTTTTCACAGTTCTTCCCTTTGAGGGAGACATCTAACAGACTTGTAAATCCCATGCATACATCACAGCAACCTTTTTCTTAACCATTTTTGAGGTCAAAGCATTAGGAATTAGGAAACAGTTTTCTTGGGAAAAGCTTGGGCCAGATATCTTGAGTCTTCAATTAGAATGAGAAAATCTGTGAGTAGCAAATTAATAGCAATAAATAACTATAAATCAGAGGCCATGTTCGCAGTGTGACACAGTACCTACATCTGGATCTGTACTGTGCAGCATCAGTCTGCACATATAGAGCATTCCATCAGACAGTATCTTCACACATACAAAAATTAGGAATCAATGAGCTGGAAAACTCTAGTGCTATTATGCAAGTCCAACAAAGTTAAGTTGCTCTGAAATATTAAAATTATGTACTATGAGGGGCGCCTGGGTGGCTCAGTCGTTAAGCGTCTGCCTTCAGCTCAGGTCATGATCCCAGGGTCCTGGGATCGAGTCCCGCATTGGGCTCCCTGCTCGGCGGGGAGTCTGCTTCTCCCTCTTCCACTCCCCCTGCTTGTGTTCCTGCTCTCGCTGTCTCTCTCTCTCTGTCAAATAAATAAATAAAATCTTAAAAAAAAAAATTACGTACTATGAAGGAAAAAAGACAGTATTTTTTTTTCTTGTAGTATTTTATTTTAAGTACTTTATTTTAAATCTCAGTATTTTAAGGCTAAAAAATGAAGTTCCTAGATTAAGTTTGCTTCTTTTCTACCTTCCTCAAAACTTCTTTTTTTTCTTTTACATATATCTGTATTTTCACTTTGACATAGTCAATGCCATCCAGTAGAGGTCAGAAGAAATAAGTTAACTGGAAATAAGGTATGGATAATTGCATCTCTCAGGTGTTTAGTGACTATACTTATGAAAGAATAATAATTTGAGTACTTATATAGTAAAAAAATCTCAACTCACAAAATTATAAAAAAAATGTTAAAATCCCTCTACATGGAAAAAGATAAAAAGAGTCCACAAAAGAGAAGCAGAGCAGTAAATTGGTTACCTTAAATTTGGGGTGGACTTACCCTCGAACTGTCTTAATTTGGTTTTCAGGAAGTCAAACTTAAATCAAGGAAACCACATGTGTTATATAAGGAAGTTTTAAGTAGGTCAAAAATTAACTAGTACTGTACAATTCATTTATTCCTTATTCTGTTTTGCTGCATTTTTACAATATTAAAATTGGAATCAACATTTTTCTTTTGAACAAGAGTTAAATTTTAATCTTTTATATTTGACTTTGGAATTTTTAAATAAAAAGATCAGGTAAATTTCCTATATTACTTTTAGAGTCTATTACTTTTTAAAAATATTTTAATACTCCTTTTCTGGTAATTGATATCAATAAGGATGTAGAAAAATTGATTGGCATTAACAGCCAGCTAGACTTAATTAACATTTATAGAGCATTCCATCAGACAGCAGCAGAGTATATATACTTTTCATGTGCCTATATGCATCATTTACCAAGATGTACTGTATGTTGGATTATAAAGTATGTCCTGACATATATATAAAATAATTGGAAAAAATATGCAAGGGTTGAAATCATGCAGTTTGTTCTCTGATTACAGCAATTCAATTGAAACAAAAAGCCAAAAGATAAACTGAAATATCTTCAAATATTTGGAAATTAAACAATATTTTTCATAAAAAACACAAGACCAATGGAAAAAAATCACTAGTAGCTTTAGAAAGTTCTTGAAATGAGATGAAACAAAAAAAACAACATATTGAAATGTGGAATATAGCTAAAGCAGTGATTAGAAGAAAATTTGTAGTTTTAAATGCTTATTAGAATTAGAAGGAATTGTAAATTAAATTCTCTGCACCCCCCCCTTTAATAGTCTATAAAGGAAAGAGCTACTTAAACTCAAAGTAAGTAAAAGAAGGAAATAATAAAGAGCAAAATCAGTTCATTTGAAATCAGGAAAACAAGAGAGAAAATGAAACAAAGCATATTCTTTTTAGAGATCAATAAATTAAAAATTTCTGGGAAGTTGGATAAACAAAACAATAAAAGTACATAAACAATATCAGAAATTTTAAAAAAGAGAATCACTACAGAGCCTACAGATATATGAAAGAAAAATGAGAGAAAGCACTATCTTTATACCAAAACCAAAGAGATAGAAGAAAATAAAACCCCATAAAACAATAAGCCAATAGTCCTTATGAATATAAATGCAAAAACTCGTAGAGAATCCAGCAATATATAGATGGTATAATACTTTTTGACCACATAGGATTTATTTCAGACCCAATATTGGTTTCACATTTGAAAATCAATCAAAGCAGTTCACATAATTAACAGAATAATGATGAAAAAACCTCTAAGACCATCTCAATAGATGCAGAGAAGGCACTTGATAAAATTTAACACTTATTTGTTATAAAAACATACAGCAAATTAGTAATTAAAGGAAACTTCATCACCTGATAAAAGCGGAAAACCTATAGTTAACATAACTTTTAAAGGTGAAAGGCCACAACAGACACATGAAAAAGTGCTCAATATCGCTCGGCATCAGGGAAATCCAAATCAAAACCTCAATGAGATACCACCTCACACCAGTCAGAATGGCTAAAATTAACAAGTCAGGAAACGACAGATGTTGGCGGGGATGCGGAGAAAGGGGAACCCTCCTACACTGTTGGTGGGAATGCAAGCTGGTGCAGCCACTCTGGAAAACTGTATGGACGTTCCTCAAAAAGTTGAAAATAGAGCTACCATATGATCCAGCAATTGCACTACTGGGTATTTACCCCAAAGATACAAAAGTAGGGATCCGAAGGGGTACGTGCACCCCGATGTTTACAGCAGCAATGTCCACAATAGCCAAACTGTGGAAAGAGCCAAGATGTCCATCGACAGATGAATGGATAAAGAAGAAGTGGTATATATATACAATGGAATATTATGCAGCCATCAAAAGGAATGAGATCTTGCCATTTGCAACGACGTGGATGGAACTGGAGGGTATTATGTTGAGTGAAATAAGTCAAACAGAGAAAGACATGTATCATATGATCTCACTGATATGAGGAATTCTTAATTGCAGGAAACAAACTGAGGGTTGCTGGAGTGGGGGGTGGGGTGGGAGGGATGGGGTGACTGGGTGATAGACACTGGGGAGGGTATGTGCTCTGGTAAGCGCTGTGAATTGTGCAAGACTGTTGAATCTCAGATCTGTACCTCTGAAACAAATAATGCAATATATGTTAAGAAAAAAAAAAAGAAGAAGGTAGCGGGAGGGGAAGAATGAAGCGGGGGAAATCGGAGGGGTAGACGAACCATGAGAGACGATGGACTCTGAAAAACAAACTGAGGGTTCTAGAGGGGAGGGGGGTGGGAGGATGGGTTAGCCTGGTGGTGGGTATTGAGGAGGGCACATTCTGCATGGAGCACTGGGTGTTATGCACAAACAATGAATCATGGAACACTTCATCTAAAACTAATGATGTAATGTATGGGGATTAACATAAGAATAAAAAAAAAAATTAAAAAAAAAAAAAAGGTGAAAGGCCGAACGCTTAATCTTCATGATCATAAAAAAGGCAAACATGCCAACCCTGAACACTTCAAAATTTTTCTGAAGGTCTTATGCAATGTAATAAGGCAAAACTAACAAAACAAAACAAAACAAAACAAAAAAACAGCTTGAAAAAAAAGTAAGACTTTTCATTTGTTAGTAATATCACCGACTATGTAGAAAATCCAGTGCAATATACAAAACTGCTAATACCAGTAAACGAGTTTAGCTACCTATAAACCACAGTGGCAACTTACAGAACTGTGATTTCAAAATAGAAATACCAGAATTGAGTTTATTTGGATGTTGATTATCTGAATGCTACTTGTCCTTCAATTGAGTATTTATTTTTGACTATGCCATCTCCCATGAGCACACCACAATTAAATTAATTTTATCTCTGTATAAAAGCTAAACAGGCTGACTTACATCCATGTGTAGATTGTTATCTGACAAAAATATTTGGTAAGTGAGATGATAAATACATTTTGGATTTATGAAATGTAGTCCATCTAATACTTCTAATCCCAGACCTGGTTGTTAATTTATATTTATATTTTGAGGGAGACTGCAAAGGAGATATTATTCATTTAGGTAGAATTATTTTCTGATAGTGAAGGCTATCATTTTCTTGCTTTTTGAAATATAGTACAAGTATTATCTTATACCTAAGAATCAACATATTGGTATTATTTTTCACTAAGTGCATTGGTACTTACTATTTTGGCCAATATCCCATCTTGAAGTTAATAATACATTTCAAACATACGATTTGGGGAACATAGCATGGTATTAACATAACCAACAGAAAAATGCCTTAATTGCTTGGTTGCACTGATATTTGTTTATTTCCGTGATAACTCAAATCTGACATTTTCAGAGACTGAACTCCAAACATCTGTGGACATTCCCTACATCTATTTCTGAAAATAATCATTGTGCATCTATAGTTTACAACTATTGGCATAGAATCTGATTCTTCCAGTATTTATATATTGTAGTTCTGCCAAGCTGCCTCAGAGTACATGAATTGTCAGTATTTGAAGGGATAAAGAACTAAAGGAGAGAGTTAATGGTTAGAAATTGGTAGAAAGTTAAAAGCTTTCTTGTTGGAATGAGATGAAGGATTTTAGAACCTCGCAACAAAAAATGAGTCAGGTTGGTGCTATGTCATTTAATTGTTCCTATCCTGTTGTAGAATGTGTACCCATAAAAATATGAATCCAGCTTAAAGGTAAAGAATGGAGAGTATGGTGGCAGTTTATAAATATTCAAAGGGTATACATGTCATGAAAAGGTGGTCTTTAACAGAAAACATGAAAAAAATGCGGAACTTGAAGCAGAGCCATACATTTAAGGTAAATGAAAGTGTAGTTCAAGTATTTAGAAGTAAAGTTGTTTCATGAATAATCATGTCTTAATCATTTTGATTTGAAATGCAACAACAATATATGAAAGAATATGGTGTTTTCCCTTGTGTACACTCCACATCTCTTCTTACTCTTTAAATTTTAAAAAGCTCTGGCCCATTTAGAGGTGTAACAGCAAAGTGAAAGACATTTGAGTCGCACAAAGCTACACGGTAACAGTCACAAAATATTCCCTATGAATAGAAAAAGTTGGAAACAATTCTAGCACTGTTGTCAATAAAAGACTGGGATATTTATGGAAGGGGAGAGTGGCATTTTAAAAAGCTTCATAACTAGATAAAGCTGCCTGTCATTTCTCCTCTGACATGGCTTATCTCAAAAAACCATGGAGCAAGCAAATGAGCTGCCAAAGTAAAAATACTGCAAGATCTTACATGTGTCTCCCTAGAAGCTGGTTTTTTTTTTTTTTAAGATTTATTTATTTATTTATTTGAGAGAGAGAGAGTGAGAGAGAGAGTGCAAGAGGGGGTAGGGTTAGAGGGAGAAGCAGACTCCCCGCCGAGCAGGGAGCCCGATGCGGGACTCGATCCCGGGACTCCGGGATCATGACCTGAGCCGAAGGCAGTCGCTTAACCAACTGAGCCACCCAGGCGCCCACCTAGAAGCTGTTTTGTCCTTCCCACAGTTATGTCACATTGGAAATCATCGTTACAGCCAATGGTGGTTCCAAGCTCCATTAGCTGTTCTAACCTGAGCAGTCAGATTAAAGAGGAAGCCCCCATCATTCATTGTCAATTCAGCCATATCTGGATTTTGTAGCTATATTCAAACTACTTTCTTGAACTGCTGCTCTTTAACTACTTTCCTGAACTTGAAGTTAAAATGCACCTGATATGCAAAAAACATTTTGTACATTACTTTAGAAGAATGTCTGTGCCCTGAATTTATTAACTATGAAGGGGTAGGCCTCTTTTTTCAACATCATCTTCTATAATTTCTTTCTTATGAAATCATCTGGTTTGCAGTGTGTTTCAGATACCATGAAATGATAATCATGCCAGTACATGGAGTCTAGAGAATTTAGAGTTAATATTTTAAACTCTTTAATATTTTGGTGACAAATAATTACAAGTCACCCAATATTTCTGAATCACAAATCTATCTGATCATAAAAACATACAAAGCAATTTTGTAACTGGAGGGTAAAGACACAGTTTTTTCAAAGTAGGGACACACAAATGACTGCTGGCAAGTCCAATCTGGTCTGCAAGGTTGGTAATAAAATCCTCCTGGCACACAGCCATGCCCATTCATCTAGGTATTGTCTAGGGCTGCTTTCATGCTACAATGGTGAAATTGAGTAGTTGCAACAGAGACTGTATTGTCTGCAAAGCCTAAAATATTATGTGCCCTTTTACAGAGAAAAAATTTGCCAACTTCTGCTCCAAAACAACATTAGAGTATTAGTTCTTTAAGTTATAAGCTGAAGAGGAAAGTGAATTTAAAGTGATCTTTAAAATTTGCCATCTGGATTCCATTGCTGCCTGGGGACCCATTCTTCCGTTGGTTTTAAAATGCAAATTTTGCAGCTGTATAAAGAGTTGGATCTTACATTAAGCTCTCATAACTTATTCCATATTCAAATTCTCGTAATCAAGGCTAAAGGTGGTTAAGTGAAAGCCGAAGGCAGTCTTATCAGAGTTCTTATGGTTAAGAGTATAGTCACAGGGGAGTTGAACCTAAAACGTGCTGGATGCTAAACATTGATGAGAGGGCAGAAACCTCTCTCAACAAGTCTCAAGGGAATCCACCAAACATCCAAAGGTAGTTTGTTGAGAGTGTTTTGATCTATCACAGCCATCCCAACCCTTAAAACCTAGGCATTCTAGTTATGTTCATAAACTTGGAGGTGGCTTTAGTGCTGTTCAGACTGAGTGAGAAATAGTCACTTTAACTGTGGCCTGAGAAACCTATCAATGATGACAGTAAGCAAAGACAAGTTCACTATAAAGCCATCTGTGACCCATTTTTCTTGATTGAAAATATAAATGAGGTTTCTATTATCATTCAAATTGTTATAGTTCGAAGTCTCACTGGTTAAATGTTTTTCTAGTTAGTTCACAGTAACCCCTAGGAAAATGGTCCATAATAGAACAACCCTCTAAAACCCCAATCATTTGTGTAGTTTTGGGAAATAGCGTTAAAAATTCTATTCTGATTTTTTAAAGAAGTCATGTTTAGGTTGGTGCCTAATATACACAGAATTTATAAGATTTTTGAATTGATATCAGACATCAAAATAATCTTCATACACTTTTTAAGAGGAGTATGACTGTGAGGACCCACAGAGACCAAAAAATAGGAACCAAAGTAGAAAATTCGGTTTCAAAATGAATGGGAGCTTAGTAACTTGCAGCACTTTCTGCAAGACATTTTGTAGTGAAGTACATGACCCAACTACAGCAAGCTCATAGGACCCTCTGATATACAGGTTTTTTATTTGTATGATTCATGATTTTATTTTATCCTTTCAATGTTGCTTTTTTATTAAAAAAACTTCTATATATACTTTTTGCTATTGTATTTCATACTTTTTTTTTTTTTAAGATTTTATTTATTTATTTGACAGAGAGATACACAGCGAGAGAGGGAACACAAGCAGGGGGAGTGGGAGAGGGAGAAGCAGGCTTCCCGCCGAGCAGGGAGCCCGATGTGGGACTCGATCCCAGGACCCTGGGATCATGACCTGAGCCGAAGGCAGACGCTTAACGACTGAGCCACCCAGGCGCCCTTTCATACACTTTCATAAGCTGCCTATAATTTTGGAGAAAGGGTGAGAAATAAATTCTTAAATGAAGTAAAAATCATTTTAAAAATAGCTATCCCAATTGGCCAGGTTTTTCACTCATAAAGCCAGGAAAGTAAAGAAACTCAAAACTAAGATATAAAAGAATTAATTTTCTACTGGCAAATGGTTTTAGGTAGGTTAATATGATAGGCCTTTGCATTACAAATTTCTCTATGGTATAGACAATGGAAGATGCATGTAAGAATACTGAGCACTCATCATATACCAAACATGTAATAGATGCCTCACATATATGATCTTAGTGAATTGTTCCAAGAACACGATTATTATTCCAATATTATAGTGGAGAAATTGAGGCTTGCCACAGTTAAGTAATACCATAAAAAGCTGAGGAGTAGGGTCCACTTTCCAAAGTTTTTAGAGCGGTTGTAGCTCTATATTGGTAGCTATGGCTTAAATTCTTCCACATTCACTCCAGCATTCAGGAGATCTGGGTTTCTTAAAACCATGGTAAGATATCCTGACAAATTCCTAGTGGGAGCATCCCTTGCTTCCTAAACCAACAGGTTTATTATGGACATTATAATTATTTTACTTAAAAGTTTTGCATATAAATTTATAAGTGAGATAGAGCTACAGTTTTTATTAATTTCTAACAGGTTTAGTATTAAAATAATGTCTTTATCAAATGACTAGGGAATATTTCATTTTTTATGGTCTGTAGTGATATAAACATAGACATTGAATTCTGTTTTTATTTTTTTTACTTTTTAAAAATTTTTAAAAAATTTTATTTATTTGAGAGGGAACGAGAGAGCGATTTGAGAGAGTGAGAGCGAGCGCCTGTGGAGGAGAGCAGGGGAAGGGGCAAAGAGGGAGGGAGAGGGAGAAGGAGAGAATCCTAAGACTCTGCCCTGGGCCTGACTCAGGGCTCAATCTCATGACCCTGAGATCATGACCTGAGCTGAATCCAAGAGCTGGATGCTCAATGGACTGAGCTGCCCCATGTTTGGAACTAAATCATAAAACCAAGTGATCCTGATATATTTTTAGTAAAGGAACTTTAATAAGTATTGCAACATCTTCTTTGGTAATGGTATATTCGTATGTTCTACTCTTGGGTTCAGATTTGTAATTTATATTTTTAGGGAGATATATTGAAAATAATACAATATGACTAAATAACTTTCATTCCAATAATTTTCATATCAGGAAGCCTCTCAATATAGTTCTTGCATTAAGCAATTTAAAGAATAAAAATCCAGATGTCATGGAGTAAATAATTGTGAAAGTAGCTGTCAGTTGTACTTTAATACCTGTTCTCCACATGTTTAATTAATAAAAATCCCAATTTTAGCTGAATATGTGGCCCAGAATAAAGAATATATTTCTGACTTCCGATTTCTGGTTTCACATGTGAGGACCTTGGCAGTTGCTACTCCATCCTGACAAGTAACAGGCTGAAAAATTAATAACTGTACTTGAATCCATAAGAGACAGGAGGCCACAGGGTACACCGGGGCCCCTGAGATTGGAGAGACAGGTGAGTAAGGGTGCTGCCACTTGCCTGAGCAGACTCACAAGCAGAACGGCTGTAGGAACCAGTGCTGAGCTGTAGTAGAAGAATTGCTACAGGTTCAGCGAGGACAAATGTGAGAGTTAAAAACCTCTGGTGAACTGAGTTACAGCTGCCCGGCGCCCCCCACTCCCACTAATATTGTGAGATCTACTTCCAGGAGCTACACCAGGTACCCAGAGTAAATATCAGAGAAAAATTCCCTTGTGCTTTTGGCAGGGGGAAGAGAGTAGGAACCACTTTGAAATTGGCCAAAGCACTCTGTTCTTTTTATTTTTTAAAATATTTATTTATTTGAGAGTGAGAGAGCACATGTGCATGTGCACATGTGCACAAGGCGGGGTGGGGAATGGATGGGGGGGCGGGGGAAGAACAAGAGAATCCTTTTTTTTTTTTTTTTTAAAGATTTTATTTATTTATTTGAGAGAGAGAGAATGAGAAAGTGTGAGTACATGAGAGGGGGGAGGGTCAGAGGGAGAAGCAGACTCCCTGCCGAGCAGGGAGCCCGATGCGGGACTCGATCCCGGGACTCCAGGATCATGACCTGAGCCGAAGGCAGTCGCTTAATCAACTGAGCCACCCAGGTGCCCCAGAACAAGAGAATCCTTAAAGTAGACTCCCCGCTGAGCACGGAGCCTGAGATGGGGCTCCATCCCATGAGATCATGACCTGAAACCAAGGGTCAGTTGCCCAACCGATGGAGCCACCCAGGTGGCCCAAGAGCACTCTGTTCTTAACAAAGACTGCACCCAAGGAAACTAGTTAGCCAGAGCCTAACTGGTCTGGTAGTGAGGGAAATATCTAACTCCAGCCCACTCTAGCCATCCTGCCCCACCTAAGCAGGAGAAAAAAACTAAGTGAAGTTCACAGTCCAGAGGCACAAGCTCACTAGGAGAGACCTACTCACGGGACTGTAGAACACTCCCCCTGCCCCCATTTCTAAAAGCCTATTTACAGTAGTTCCTTTTACGCAGTACACCATGTCTGGCTATCAGGAAAAAATTACAAGGCATTCCAAAAGGCAAACAAAAACAAAAACCACCTGCAATTAGAAAAGACAGAGCAAGCATCAAAACCAGACATGGGGGATGCCTGGGTGGCTCAGTCGTTAAACATCTGCCTTCAGCTCAGGTCATGATCCTGGGGTCCTGGGATCGAGCCCCCTGTCAGGCTCCCTGCTCGGCGGGGGGCCTGTTTCTCCCTCTCCCACTCCCCCTGCTTGTGTTCCCTCTCTCCCCATGTCTCTCTCTCTGTCAAATAAATAAAATCTTAAAAAAAAAAAAAAAACAGACATGGCAGGTAGGTATGTTGAAATCATCAGGCTAGGAATTTAAAATAATTATGATTAATATGCTAAGCATTCTATTGGACGGGTAGACAGCATGTAAGAACAGGTGAACAATGTAAGCAGAAAGATGGAAACTGTATTCTAGAGATAAAAAAACCCTAATTGGAATGAAGAATGCCTTTAATGGGCTTATTAGTATACTGGGCACAGCTCAGGAAAGAATCCCTGTGCTTGAAGTTATATTAATAGGAAAGCAAAGAGAAGAAAGACTGAAAAACAGAACAGAATAGATGAGAACTATGGCGCAATTAGAAAAGGTGTAACATAATAGGAATACCAGAGGAGAAGAAAGAGAAAAAGGAACAAGAGAAACATGTTAAATAATAATGACTAAGATTTTCCCTAAATGAATGCCAGGGGCCAAACCACAGATCCAGGAAGCTCAGAGAACATCAACAGGATAAATGCCAAAAACTACACCTAGGCTTATCATTGCAACCTAGGCTTATCATTGCAACCTAGAGAAAATCAAAGAGAAAGAAAAATCCCAAAATAAGCTAGGGAGAAAAAAAAAATACCTTATCTATGGAGGAACAAAGATAAGAACAATATCCAATTTCTTCTCAGAAACAAGGAGAGAGTGCAAACAAGAAGAGAGCTAAGTGAAATATTTAAAGTGTTGAGAGAGGAAAACAAGCAAAACAAAAAACTACCAGCCTAGAATTCTGTGAAATTATCATTTACAAGTGAAGGACAAATAGAGACTTTCTCAGACACAAAAATCAAGGGAGTTTGTTGCCCGTAGACCTATCTTGCAAGAAATGCTAAAAGGTTTTTAGAGAAAGAATAATAGAAGTCAAAACTCGTATCTACATAAAGGATGAGCATTGAAGAAGAAATACGCGGAGGTAAAATAAAACCTTTTATTTTTAATTGATCTAACATAAGTTTGTTCAAAATAATAATATCAGCAATGTATTTGTGCATGCTTATGTAGATATCTTTTGTGTGTATATATATGTATATACATATATTTATATGATTCTGTAGTATATATAAGTAAAATGAATGATAGCAATGATACAAGGAACAGACAGGAAGAATTAGGATTATTTTCTAATCATAAGGACTCACAGTACCTGCAAAGTGGTACAGTGCTATTTGAAAGTAGACTTGGCTTAGTTCACAAACTGCAGGGTCACCACCAAAACAAGTAAAAAAAGAAAAATAATTGATATACTAAGAAAGGAGAGAAAATGGAATCCTATAAAATACTCATTTAAAACCACAAAAGGCAGAAAAAATAGAGTGAAAGACTATTTTCCAGCCTCCTAGCATTTAGGGCATGGCCATAAGACTAAGTTCTGAACAGTGTAATGCAAGCAAAAGTAGTGTGTGCATCTTTGAACAAGGCTTATCAAAAGAGGGGAACTTGCCCTTTTCTTTTGAATCTTCATCTTCCTGTTGACTGGAATTAAAACATGGTGGTTGAGCCCAAGGCAACCCTGCACCATAAGTCGAGGTGGCAGAATAATAGGATAGAAGGAGGGAAGTCCCAATGATTGTGGGTTTTACCAGTCCTTGACTTTCCACATTTATCCAACACAGGAAAATCAACTTTATGTTTTAAGTCACTGCTACTTTTAGTTATCTGCTCCTCAGAGCTGAACTTGACCCTATATAATACAATGCAGAAAAAAGAACTATATTAACCAGAAAGGGACTAAGTTCAGCAACTGTTAAAAAGAATACTCAAGGGGCACCTGGGTGGCTCAGTCGTTACGCGTCTGCCTTCGGCTCAGGTCATGATCCCGGAGTCCTGGGATCCAGCCCCTCATCGGGCTCCCTGCTCAGCGGGAAGCCTGCCTCTCCCTCTCCCACTCCCCTACTTGTGTTCCCTCTCTCGCTGTTAAATAAATAAAATCTTTTAAAAAAAATATTCAAAGTAGAGAAAGAATAAAAATAATTTGAGTGACATAAAGATCATTCGCCAGAAACCAACAGCTAACACCTTTCTGTATGGTGAAATTCTAAAATATATTTCAATTAAAGTCACTGACTAGTTTGACAGCTATTGCCATTGTACTGATGGCCCTAATAAATGTAATAAAACAAGAAAATGTAAAAAAATGTTTTTTTTTTTTATGGGAGCAATAAAAATGTGGAAATGAAATGGAAAACATTTCATTCACAATAGTAATGAAAACTATAAAAATGCTTAGTAAATTTAACTAGAAAGATTCAGAGCCAGTTGTATAGAATTTTATTAAAGTTCAGAAAAAAATTAATCTTAGTGGAAAGCATACTTATTCTTGGATGGGCTTACTGATAACATAAAAATATCAGTGTTATGTAAGTATATAAATATAATTCCTATTAGAATCTCAACAGAGTTTTCTGTAATGGATTGCATAAAGTGATTTTTAAAAATTATGTGGAAAAATTAATACCCAAGAATAGCTAATAATATTTTGGAAAAAGAAAAAAATTATTAATGAAAGGGGAGTTGCCATACTACATATTAGAATACAGAATATGAAATCATTGTGGTTTTGGCATACACACAGAAAAATAGATCAGTAGAAGAGAATAGAGAATCAAGAGGTGATCCCCGTTATATGTAAAAAAGTATAGTTTAACTCAGAGAAATATACAGTTTATTTATTAAGTTGGACTACACACTGTCCTCCTGAAACAAAATAAGGTAGGGCTCTAAATTTCCATCTGTGTCATATCATGAGGGACTTGAGCTCATTTCTGTGAATACTCCAGCCCATATTTTCAAGCTCCATCATTCCCCACAAACATCTAACTCTTGGCTACCTCTTGAGCTAAGGGGTATATGCTCCTACAATCTTGTCTGCCCTCAGAGGGATGAACTCAGGGAAGAGGCCCTCACGGAGCCCATTTGGGCAGGAATTCTTGGATCCTAGCTAGAATCTGCAGCACAGTCCAGATTGGTGTGGGGGGAGCCACAGGGACATAGAGGGGGCATGACCCTTTGGCCCTTCAGACTGCTCCATTAGAAGGCACATGCCAGGAAGGGCCAGATCAGTGTTTCCTAAAGAGCATGGACTAGGACAGGGTACCTCTTGTCTACATCTTAGCTCAATGGCATCACCATATTATTTTTCCTTCTGCCACCACAACAGCAACGCACCCTCTCCATCAGCCAGGATCTAGGAGGAAAGATAACTGGGAGCAGGACAGCAGCCGACCTAAAATGGAAATATATCATGATCAAGAAATAAATCACTGCTGTTTATATTTTGGGGTCATTTTTTATAACAGCATAACCTAGCCTTTCCTGAGGTGTATGTATGTCTATGTGTATGCACACGTGTGTATATATGTTTATGAGCATATATGTAAACATACAAGTTTTAAACGAGTTTGTTAACATGGGTTGCTGGTCAGGAATGTGTATAGAGGTTGGGAGACTAGAATGAAATGGGAAAGGGTAAGACAAGGTAAAACATAAAAGAAGGAAATAGTAAGAAAACAGACGACATGTTTTAAAAACATGTAAGATATAATATCGTTTATCTAAAATGCCATATGTCCATGGGTATTTGTGCATAAGGAGACATGAAAAGATCGCCACTAAACATTAATGGTGATTATTATTTCAGGGTTGTGGGAAATCAAGTGAGTTTTCACTTTCTTGCTTAGAACTTTATGTCATTTGAATTTTCTAAATGATCCTGTTATTGAAGTAGCAACAGAAAAACAACAAAGCCAGTGTGCTTACAGAGGGAAACAGGGATAAAGTCTGGAGAATGTGAGCCAGTTTCTTTCCTTGACTGGAACTGCCTGACTTCCTTCTGGTCCCAACTCCTGTGACCGTCTTTCTCCTGGTAAACTGTGGTTTTCCCCCAGAATTTACCCAGAATCCAACAGTTTTATAGAATAGAAATCATGAAGTTTTCTCAGTTTCCTTAAATGGATTGGCTGATTTGTGAGGGAAGAAGACCACTGTAATTTGGTTTTTCATGTGTGCTGTCCACAGGGTCATATTATCGTGATGCCGAGGGGATATTTTTGGCTTGTAGGCTGGTTTGGTTCCTTAGCATGAAGTGTTCACGATGGTAGTCAAACTCTCTTTTCAGACTGATTTCACAATCAAAAGATTTATGTTGGGTGGGAATTCAGGAATTAATTGTGGGGATCTGGAAGAGATGTAAAACCCATAAGAGGGAAAAATATCTCTCAACATTCCTTGCTTAGGGCCTAGATCGACCTCCCAGATGCATCCTTTTAGCCAATATTTCTGCTTGCCATTTATAAAAATTGGGTAATACTTAAAAGAAAATAAGAATGGTATCTTAAAATAGATGATAAAAATAACCAAGTAACATAATGAAATGAAACAGTAAGCTAAAGTGGCATAAAATAAGCACTATAAAGTGGCAAAAATAAAAGTCAGGAATTAATAAAATATAGTGAAAGTTAGAGATGAGACAGTAAAGAAAAGAGAAAGAAAATAAAACTTAGAGTTAAAAAGAAAATAATTTACCACAGAAACAAACTAAACTCCTAATACAGAATATATAAATTAGCTTAGAGAATATAGTAAGAAGGGTTAGAATAATACATGAGGACAGAACCCAGGGATTAATTGGGACCCTTTGGGCTGAGGCTGCTTTATAGAGTCTCTAACCTTCTGCCCCATTCTTCTTTTTAGACTGGGAGTGTGTTGGTGGGATTTCTGGGCTGTGAGACTCCCAGATGGATAATTTCAGAGAGCAGAGCCCTGAGTTTTTGGCCATGAAGCTCCCTTCTTGTATTCTCCCTATCATGACCCCAGTCGGCACTTCCAGTCAGGCGAAGGTAAGCCCGATAGCTCCTCAAACATGACTGATACAATTTTTATTTTGACAGATACTCAAATATTTGCTAGTTTCTTTGCACTTAGTATAGTTTCTTTGGGCAAAGGGAAAGAATACAATGAAACTTCAATTTAGCAAAACCCCTAAAGTTTACAATTAGCCCTTACTTCCTTTTCAAAAGAGAAATCACTCTACATATTAGATCCTCCCAGTTTGTACAGTAGGTTTAAATTACTTCTTTGCCATTACTAGTTCATATTACAAAGTTATGCTGTTTACTTAACATATGTGAATTTCTTAAAAATCTGGTTTCTCTCCCAGTATCTACTGTGTGTAATCCAAGTGGCATAGGAGGATTTGGGTCTCAGAAATCTATGACCAATTTTAAGGCTTGAAGTCAGCAGTTTTGTTTTAGCTCTTTTAGCAAAAAATACCCCAAACTTTTCTTAAGTGGAATTGATATTACTGAGATATGAGCAATGGTCAAGCTTTTTCTTGCTTGGAATAGCTTGAGATCATTTTATTTGATCAACCTGCAATGATTATGTCACAAGCAAATGATTGGAAATGAACAAATGTCCTTGAATAAAGTTTCACCTTGACTTGATTCCCATTTGATGAAATCTGTTTTAGTAAGCTTACATGTTGCATATAAGCAGTGCCACATGCATGCATTTCCTATAAACAGACAACAGATGGTAAACATTATACTGAAAGTGACGTACAAGAACAACTGTGGTTTAGAAAGATCTTGAAATTTGGGCAAATTCGATAAAGCAATAGCAATGCTGCTATTTGGAGAATTATGCATTAACTACTGTCCCTGATTCATTCATTTCTGAATTAATGACCTTCTTTAAGCTAAGATTTCAGCAATATAATCTATAATGCCTCTTCAGAAGTAGTCATTTATTTAAGAACAACAGACCTAGGATTGTCTTTTAAGAACTTAGCTACAGTTAATATTTTCATTCACTATTTCAAACCTTGGAAGAGCTTATCTCAATATAGTCCTAACTGATTTAAACAGGTTTTGAGGTCTTTGTTCTTTTTTTCTTCTTTAAGATTTATTTATTTATTTCAGAGAGAGAGAGTGCACACGTGCACAAGCCCAAGGAAGAGGGGCAGAAGGAGAGTGAAAGAGAGACCCAAGCAGACTCCCTGCTGAGCACGGAGCCCCACATGGGGCCTGATCTCAAGATCCTGCGATCAGACCTGAGCCAAAACCAAGAGTCTGATGCATAACAGACTGTGCCACCCAGGCACCCCTTGAGATCTTTGTTCTAAGGCAAGCCTATATATTGGTGGCCCTTTGGGAAGCTTAGGAAACAACAGGCATGGTGGCGCCATCACACAGACCCCGTGACAACACTGCCTGGCAGAGCTCTGGAGCTGCCCTGAAAGCTGCAGAACTCAACATATAGTGAAGGGTCACCCATGCTACCAGGGATGTTGGCACTCTTCTATGTCACTTCTCACTTTGCTGAACCGGGTTAACGTGGATCTCAGATGCTTCTGAATCACCACATGCATTCCTGATTCCTAAGTGCTTTGGGGAATGATATAGTTAGAATTTATTTTTAAATCCCTTCCATCGAAAGTTCTTGACACCATCATTGTCATGGTGGTAGACTGACCATGATGGTCCAGTTTACCCTTTTATAGGACATTATTGATCTCAGACAAAACAGCACACTTCCAGGAAGCATTTAGCTGTACAGCATACTCAAAATTGTTGTTTAAACCCTGGGCTCCTCATCATGTCTTCATTTCAGAGGAAGTACTTGGAAGAGTTTGCATAATTATTTGCAAAGTTTTCTATACCCTGGAACAGAACAGACCCTTCCCCTGGAATTCTAGGTGTCACAGGTGTCACCTGTAACTTCCCTGCTTTGCTGCATGAACCTGGATTGTGTGCAGGGCTTAGAAGAGTTTCATACAATCTCTGGTTTCCTGACTTGACTCTTGGTCCCCAAATTCTGATCATCTCTTGCATTTCATATAATCTCTCTACAAAATGATAACTAATATTGACCTCCTCCCCCCCTTTTTTTTTTTTAAAGATTTTATTTATTTATTTGAGAGCGAGAATGAGAGAGAGAGAGAGAGCATGAGAGGGGGAGGGTCAGAGGGAGAAGCAGACTCCCTGTCGAGCAGGGAGCCCGATGCGGGACTCGATCCCGGGACTCCAGGATCATGACCTGAGCTGAAGGCAGTCGCTTAACCAACTGAGCCACCCAGGCGCCCCTCGACCTCCTCCCCCTTTTTATATCATCTCTATACTTCATGCCTTGTTCCATTCTTGTAGACAGTGCATTGTCTTATATGACAGGCAGGCATTGGACAAGGCTAAGATCATGAGAATATTGTTGAAAATGGTTCAATCCAACATCAATTAATTCAGTGCAGTTCTGAATTTAACAAACTGGATTCAAAAGGATTCAAATTAGATTAAAGTAGTTAAAACTTACTTTTAAGCTCCTATCACACTTCAAATTGGAGATCCAAGTCCTCTTCATCTAGTTTCAGTTCTGGTCAGTAGCCTGTTTAACATGTAATAGGAATAAATCAAAAGAGCAATGTTTTCTTCTTTTGGCACTTTAAGACCTTGTAGTTGTGAAAGAATTATTTACTCAAAGATTTATCAAAGATATTTATATCATCAGTTTTGAGCCTGAGAGTAATTTCATTTCAAGAAACACCAGATGAGATAATTTGATCACTCAAATAGGAAGAGGTGATCTGAAATCTTAGAAAAATGTAGATTAGAAAATACATACCTCTTCTAACATTATTTCTTTGAATTTCTCAATTTAAAGGTAAAATCATCCATGTCTGAGACTATGAAGACAAAAAGCAGCATAACTTTAAAATCCAATATTATTAAGGGAAATGGGAAAAGAAAAGAGAATGTGGAAACTATGCAAACTATTTCCATGTGAAATGTCGTTCTTAAACTTCTAAGCTTTGACCTACACTTCTCAAAATATCTCATCAACAGCAAAAAAATATATCTTTAGGTATCAAGCTGTTCCAAAGTCTAAAAAAAAAGGAGTCTTTTTCTATTAAAAGGATAAAGTATGGTGCAAAAGTCATTTTCCTATCAAGCAGTGGTAGTATCCAGGTTTTGTTTTTTGTTTTTTTTTAAACCTACCTAAACATCTTCTCATGCACCATGTTTTTTCAATCAGTTTTTGGCAACCTATCTTAAATTGAGAATTGAAACTGTTCCATTGAAGCCTCCCAGAGAAGAGAAAATGAAAAATTAAGTGCTGATTTCAGGCTTATTGAAGTCTCTGCCTAAATCTGCTTTTGAGAATTAATAGTGCCAAAGTTATTTCATTTGTGACTTATTTACCATTTGGCCAAAATGAAAGAATAGAAGTCATTATCTTATTACATCTTTGCCTCCAGGGCCAATAATTTCCCTTCAGTGAATGCCTCCTAATAATTTTTTTTACAGAAAAGTGATGTTTATATTAGAAAGCAGATATTCTCTTGGTCTCTACTGGAGATGTCTCTTCACACCTGATGGATGGATGACACTTTGTGCTGTCTTTTGTGAAAAGCTTTGTACTTTTGGTACTTCTTTTATACCATGCAAAAATGATCAAGTTATTGTTTAACTCATGGCCATTAATATGTGGCCTAAGTAGTGAAAAAAAAATGGTATCACCATATGAATCTAAGTGATTTGAGGGCATATGCCTTGGCAAGGGGGAGAAAACTATATATATTTTTGAACTGGAACATTAAGAGATGGAAAAGATCTTTGAGATCATTCAGTCCAAACTTATTTTACTTAGAGTCAACAAATTAAAATCTAGATCGTTTTCGGTTGAGCTCCAAATCCCACAGATTGTTTAAAGCAAGAATCAAGCCCAGCTTTCAGAGTCCTGTTCTTCAAATGAATAAAATAAATGTCCGCAGTGTACTTTCAAGCAAAAAGGAATCTCTAAAGTTGTTCACTTGCCCACAAGCACTGTCAGTCAAGCTGTATATTGTGAATATCATGATTCAGTTAGAAAAAACAAAACAGAACACTTCTGTTTTCATTTGAAGTTGGGCCACAAATGCTTAAACATGTGGTTGGCAAAAAGCTAAATTTCCATCAAAGAATTATGTTTTGTTGAGCTGATTTTTCCCATCTGATCCAATGGCCAAGCCAGCCAATTCTGAACAGTATTGGATAGCCCTAGAAGATAGTGATAATAATTACTACACGTGATTTGTGAAGCTTATTACAATTCTTTGTGTTGAGTTTCATTCTTGGAATATGGCTAAGCCAGTAGTTCTTTTCACCTTGGGTGAACATTGCAATCACCTAGGGGGCTTTGAAAATACAAATGTCTGCGTCCCAATCACAGAAATTTTTATTTCATTGGTTGGGGATTCAAGACGGGCATCAGATTTTATTTTGAAAGCTCTCTGGGTGATTCTAATGTAGAGCTAAGAACCACTGGGTAAGAAAATGTGGTGAATGACATTGTAGCTGGTTGGAGGCCCTTAGAAATCTCAGCTGTTGCTCCAATCTTCTTAAGAATCTCTGCTTTTTTATATAAGACTGATGAATCACCGACCTCTACCTCTGAAACTAAACAAACAAAAAAGAATGGATGGCTCAGTTGGAAAAATGTGAGACTCTTGATCTCTGGGTCATGAGTTTGAACCCCATGTTAGGTGTAGAAATTACATAAATAAATTAATTAGAAAAAAGAAAAAAAAGAATCTGCTTCTGCTCTTGTGTCTCAAGGCTAATGTGGTCAGCTACTGTGTTAGAGATCTTGAAAGTAGGAGATGATTCCATTTCTTTTTTTAACCCTTAAGGATTCTGTTCCTGAGGAGTTCCTACTTGGATTCTAGTATTCTCCTGTCCTAACATAGCCAAGGTGTGGGGGAAATTAAGTGCAAACCAAGTGCATTGCTATGGTGGGTCAGAGTTCCTCATGTTCTGCTGTCTGGCCATTAGCAGGGACATGTATTGATATTTTGCAAGTACTCAAAGTCAACAAAACAGTGCTGTGACACATCCTTTTTAAATTTCTTTTAGGTGTGCCTAGGTGGCTGAGCATCTGACTCTTGGTTTCTGCTCAGGTCATAATCTCATGGGTCATGGGATTGAGCTCCACACTCAGTGGGGAGTCGGCTTGAAGATTCTATCCCTCTGCCCCTCTCCCTGCTTGTGCCCTTTCTCTCTCTCTAAAATTAAAAAAAAAAAAAATTCTTTTAGACTTTGAGCACAGTTTGATATTGTTTTACATATTGTTGTTATTTTGCATGATTAAGGTACTTAATTACATGTGTGACGAAAAAAGATAATGTGACAATGTGAAAGTACCTCCCAGTTCCCAAAATTACTTAAGGGGCTTGTTAAAATTTTCCCTATTCTGAACTAACTCTAGAGTAATATTTCTGGTCCACTTGTAAAGTATACCTCTCCAGACTACTCTAGTTTTATACCAGCTCACCTCCATATTAACTATAGTGAATAAATAATATCCCTAAGCTTAAAGCTCACTGGATAAAGTTACCCATGTGAGAAGGAGCCCAGCTGTATGTCAAAAGCTACCCCTGTGACTTTTAAGTTGGAGTTGTACTGAAATCATGTTGTGGTTGTTTGTGGGGTGTTTTTCGGCTCATAACATTTTATATTAATCCCACTTCTCTACAACTTGGCTGTCCCCAAACCTCTGGTGCTGTCTCAGTTTTGGTTTCCAACACTATTATACATGTCACGTGAACTGGTTTTCGAGTATCTCAAACATATTTTCCAAATTTGGGATAAAACTAACATTGTTGTTGTATTGAGGTAATGACAATGAAGTTGCTATGCAGGTAATTACATTGATGATAAGGTAATTAATCAGTTTCACAGGTTCTAACAAACCCAATGACCTTTTTCTAAAACTATTTTGTAATCTTTTACTCGTCTGAAATGAAATTCATGGAATATACAAATCTATTTATACATATAATTTTTTTTATTTTTTTGGTTTTCTTTTTTTAAATTTTATTTTATTATGTTATGTTAGTCATCATACAATACATCACCAGTTTTCAATGCAGTGATCCACGATTCATTGTTTTCGTACAACTCCCAGTGCTCCGTGCAGTACGTGCCCTCCTTAATACCCATCACTGGGCTAACCCATCCCCCTACCCCCCTCTCCTCTAAAACCCTCAGTTTGTTTCTCAGAGTCCATAGTCTCATGGTTCATCTCTCCTTCCGATGTCCCCCTCTTCATGGAGCACTGGGTGTTATTGCACAAACAATGAATCATGGAATACTACATCAAAAACTAATGATGTAATGTATGGTGATTAACATAACATAATTAAAAAAAAACAAACCACACTGAGATACCATCTTACACCAGTTAGAATGGCAAAAATTGACAAGGCAAGAAACAACAAATGTTGGAGAGGTTGTGGAGAAAGGGAAACCCTCTTACACTGTTTGTGGGAATGCAAGTTGGTACAGCCACTTTGGAAAACAGTGTGGAGGTGCCTCAAAAAATTAAAAATAAAGCTACCCTATGACCCAGCAATTGCACTCCTGGGTATTTACCCCAAAGACACAGATGTAGTGAAAAGAAGGGCCATATGCACCCCAATGTTCATAGCAGCAATGTCCGCAATAGCCAAACTGTGGAAAGAGCCGAGATGCCCTTCAACAGACAAATGGATAAAGAAGATGTGGTCCATATATACAATGGAATATTACTCAGCCATCAGAAAGGATGAATACCCAACTTTTACATCAACATGGATGGGACTGGAGGAGATTATGCTAAGTGAAATAAGTCAAGCCAAGAAAGTCAATTATCATATGGTTTCACTTATTTGTGGAATATACATATAATTTAAACTAATACAGATTACCATGATATAAAGAAACATGAAGAAGTATAAGAAAAGTGCCTTACAGCAAAACCATATGTATGCCAATATGTAAATGCACAGCCACTATTTCCCTAAAATATAAACACAGCCTTGAGCATTTTCCGAAGGCACCAGAATAACTGGTCTCACCTCTTTGAGAGGCATTGCCTGTGACATGTCCTTCTTACTATAATGCCCAATCCTGACTCTCCAAAATTCTCCATCTTTTGGTTCTCAAACTATCTTTGGTTCTCAAACTATCTCTTTAATAGATAAGCTTAATATTGGTGGCAAATTTTAAGAGTAGAAAGGCTTCACTATATACTGTCTACATTTAAAGTTTATTTATCTTTCCAAAGCGAGAAGTTCCAAGACTAATGTGCATGGAAGATAAAAAATTTAAGAAATTAGGTTAACTGCTAGTTTATTCAAATTGCTTAACCTGGTGCTTACAACTTGTTAAGTTAAAGTTATATATCAGTTTGAGAGTGAATGGTGGTGATAAAAAATTTTCCAAAATAACAAGTCACAGGATATTTGGGCTCTAAAAAGATACCACACACCTAAAAATACTCAAACTATCACTGTGCTTGGTTTTTCTCTTTTCGCAGAAGCAATAGATTTGTTGCTCCAGCTGCCTTTTCCAATGCTGATAGATAGGCTGGTTTCTTTTTCATGCTGGAGTTTGATACCGTAACAGTCTTCTAGAGAAAGAGCCACTGAAAAAGTTTATGTTCTTAGCTTTCCCTAAGGATGAAGGAGCCAGGGAATCTCGCTTTCTATGTGAAAGTTCCAATTTCTTTTCCTGGGCTTCTGATTGTAGCAGTTCTAGGCCGCCCAGTTTGTGAAAATGTTAACAGTCTGCTTTCCCCTATAGAAAACAAGCTGTCTGTTATAGATTGAAAGAGAATACATTTGAGACCCATGTGAATTACTGTTTTTCCAAACTATTTACTCATTATATCTTTAAAGGGCACCAGTACACATAAGTGTTTCAACTTTCTGGGAATTTATTCACTGCTGGTAACTTAAATGAGGCCACCCTGTTTTTCATTACTGGCTGGTATTTTTAAGTCTGTGAGTTCTGAACTTCTAACGTAGTAGCAGAACAGAATAGCTTGGTTTCAACATTCTGAATCGTGGTGAGGAGGTTTCATATTCCCAAGATGACCGTAGGAACCGGATGTGATGTCATCCCCTTAAGTCACCAACATTCTCCTAAACAAGAGCTTCATATTTTTGCCACATTGGGCAAGGTCTGAGGGGTCTAAGTTGCAGTTAAACATCGCCAAATTTCTGTTTGAGCAGGATAAAATGACGATCTCTTATGATAATTTATTTATTTATTTTTTAAGATTTTATTTATTTATTTGACAGAGAGAGAGAGAGAGGGAGAGAGCACAAGCAGGGGGGAATGGCAGGCAGAGGGGGAGGGAGAAGCAGGCTTCCCGCTGAAAGAGGAGCCTGATGTGAGACTCGATCCCAGGACCCCGGGATCATGACCTGAGCTGAAGGCAGATGCTTAACCAACTGAGCCACCCAGGTGCCCGATAATTTATTTTTATTTTCTCTTTAGAAACACTGTGATTTGATGGAGGAATAAACAGTTTTTAATAGTTTTTCCACATGGTGGGATCACGTGTGGTTTCCGTTTGTTTGATTAGGCTTTGCCAGATTTTAAAACTTGTCACTATAAACAAGATTCGTTTTATAATTAAAAAGAAACCTGCTACATACTATCACAATTATAATCAATATTGTTAATTTTTTTTCAAATGAATGTTTTATCACTGTTCTGGGTAAGGGTCTTGAGGAAATTTGCCAAGGTTCTTGTGCTTCTTACACTTTCATGTGCATAGAAATCACCTGGCATGTTATTAAAATGTAGATTCTGGGGGCGCCTGGGTGGCACAGTTGGTTGAGCATCTGACTCTTGGTTTGGGCTCAGGTCCTGATCTCAGGGACTTGAGATCCAGCCCCGTGTTGGGCAAAGGGCTCAGAGTGGAGTTTGTTTGAGTTTCTCTCTCCTCTCTCCACCTGCCCCTCCCGCTTGTGTTCTCTTTCTCTCTCTCTAAAATAAACTAATAAAATTTTTAAAAAAATGTAGATTCTGATACAGGAAGTCTGAAATCCTGCATTGACCTTAGAAAGTCCTTGGTGATCCTCCTGCTGATGCTGCTGGTCAGATAACCACACTTTGAATGGCAACTTTTGACCAGCAGTTTCAAACTTCAGCTCACATGAAAACTGAGGGCTTGTTAAAAGTGCAGATTGCTGCTCATCCCAACCCCACCCTGCTCTTTCTGGTTCAACAGGTCTGGGGTTGGGCCCGAGGATTTGTATTTCTAAGTAAACTCGCAGGTGAAGTGGATGCTGCTTCAGGAATTTAGTGATGGCAGCTCTGGGACCCTGTTAATCCCAGTCTGGTTCCCGGACCACATAAACCTCAGCATCCCCTGGGAGCTTGCTAGAAATGCAGAATCTGAGGCCCCACCCCGGACCTACTAAATGAAAAGCCATATTTTAACAAGATCCACAGGCGATTCACGTGTTAAAATTTGAGAAGCACTGTCTAGACAGTCTCTTAGTTCCTGTAAATCAGTGACTCTCAACTTTAGCCACCTGTTATAACCAACTGTGGAGTTTTTAAAAATCCTGATGCCTAGGCTGAACCTCAGAATAATTCCATCAGAATCTCTGTCACTGGGACTAAGACATTAGTTTCTAAAACTCCACAGGGGATTCAATGTGTGCCCAAATTTGAGAACCACGTTGTAGATGACACTGGAGAATGGAAAGGTAGACGTTAAACAAATGAAGACTTCCAGGCATTCCTTTTCCCTCTTGCTACCCTGTTAGACAATGTGGCATCAGCCATTGGGCAAACAGGAAACAGCTTGGGTCAGGGCATTAAGTTGCTTTGCTATACTGGATTTTAGGAATCTGCATACACATTTTGGCTGTGTTGCCTGGCCTCACTTTGCTCTAGCTTTCTCATATGCAAACAGAAGTTAACTGATCTTGAGTTCTGCCCTCTCTGGGCTGAGACCTTAGAAATATAGCCCCCTGCCATTTAGGTTGTTGTGTTCCTACTTTAATTCAAAAGTGTTATATTCTGTTCTCTATTTAGATTTTAATGGGAACAGAAAGAGCTTCTGCATGGATAGAATATACCAGGATGCAGATTAAGCTACTTTAGAGAGATAAAGATCACATAATTTAGGAGACACAAGAGGTGATTTATGTGATAGATTAAATAGAATAAAATGCTATCCTCTACCATATGTAGGACATTTTCCCTAAAAGCACAGAGTGGTCTTGTGTGGGCATGTGAGTTGCAACACTTGCTATTATTAAGTCTCTCCTAATATTCTCAAAGCCTTTAAACCTTTTCTAGGCCAGCCAAAGGTTTGTGGTTGATTGTTGATTTTGGAAGAAATTCATGCATTACTCAGCTATGAAGAAGTGTTAGATTTGTTATTTCCAAGGGTAATAAAAACTGCTCTTAATTCTGGATAATGTTTCTTGATTTTATGTTCCAGGAAAGGGAAAACTCCATTTCTATGTACATACCATGGGAATTTCTGTATGTATAAGGGCCATGATCTAGTTTGTTCTGAAAATGGAAGCATAGTTTATGAAGAGAAAGAAATTTATTCTAAATTCCCCCTCAGAAGTGAGGAATATATTTGAGAGTTTTCCACCTTTCTATCTTTGTCAACTTTTAAATTTATTTAAATCTTTTTTATTAAACTTCTGTCACCTCACAGGCTAAAAATTCCCATAAATTTGTTACCTATTATTTGCCACCTATTCCTTTCACTTTTCCTACATTTCCTTGCCCTAGTGAGGCAGGAGCTGTTGATCTTGACTCCTTCCTGTCTTCCTGATTCCAGTCCACAGGGGAGACTTTTCCGAACACCTCCCATATCTCCTTCGTTGCGTGGACTGTCCCTGTCGGGATGCTCTTTGTCCTGTGCTAGCTTTCCTAAGGGCAGCAGCCTAATTACACACCATGCCAGATACTGTCTTCATTGAGGCCAGGACACAGTTCCTGACATCTTTCTGAATGTGCCCAAGATTGTGTTGACTTTTGTTTAGAGTTTTGTTTTCATGGGGTTCGTTCTGTTGTACTTTTTGGATGTCTTAGGAACAAATTGATTCCTCCTGGGTCCTCTTCCCAGCTGTAGCTGAGAGTCCAATGTCATCACCCTATAAGGACAAGAGGGATTATTCTTCCCTAACTCTATTACCTAGATTAGTCAAATTAACCAAATAATTACCAGATGGTCCTTTCCCTGTGGCTGGTGGGACACAGTCACAGTTTCCCAAGGAGGGGGATGAAGTTGAGTGGTTGCGTAAGAGAATGGATGTACACAATACCATTTCATCATCACCTATGTGTACTGTGTTGTACAGCAGATCTCTAGAACATATTCATCTAGCATAACTGAAACTTTATACCCATTGAACAAAAATTCCCCATTTTCCCCAACCCCCAACCCCTGGAAATCACTATTGTATTTTCTGCTTCTATGAGTGACTATTTTAGATTCTTCATATAAATACAATCATGCAGTATTTGTCCTTCTGTGACTGGCTTATTTCATTTAGTGTGATGTCCTCCAGGTTCACCCATATCACAAATGGTAGAATTTCCTTCCTTTTAGAGGCTGAATAATATTCCATTTTGTGTATTTACCATGTTTTTAAAACCCATTCATCAATTGGGGGACACTTGGGTTGTTTTCATATCTTGTGAATTATTGTGAATCATGCTGCATGAACATGGGAGAGAAGATATCTATCTCTTCAAGAGCCTAATTTAGTTCTTTTGGTTAGATATCCTGAGGTGGGATTCCTGGATCATAGAGTAGCCCTACTTTTAATCTTTGGAGGGAACTCCATACTATTTTCCATAGTTACTTCAGGGTAGTTCTCATGTTAAGGCTTCCCAGCACAAACAAACCACAAACCAACCACAAAAAAACACAAAAAACAAAAACGAAAGGGACATAAGGAAACTTCGGGAGGTATTGGATAGGTTTATTACCTTAGTGGTGATGGTATCATGGGTATTTGCATATGTCTAAATTGTACATACCAAGTATGTGCAGTTCTTCATATGTCAATTATATCTCAATAAGCCTTATATATATATATATAAGATATATATATATATCTTATATATATATATCTTTAACTGACTCTGATGCATGGCTTTGTGGCTAAGGATGAGAGAAGAGATACAGTGAATCTCAAAGGGAAAGGGTCAAGAGGTTGAGGGAGATTGGGCACATGAGTATTGCCATCACATTTCAGTGAATATGGAACTGCTGCTGGGGAACCCTGCCAGTATTAAAAGCTGAGAGCATGGAACCAGCTGGTAAGTACCTGGTTAAACATTCTTACCTCATATTACCTAAGACCTTTCTCTGCCAGGCATTAAAATATAGATCCAAGATCCAACTTAAACCATCACAAAACATTGCAGGGACACCATTTTAATCAGGTTGAAAACAAAATCCCCACCATAAACATTATGGAGAAACTTACTATATAAAACAGTAAACCATGGCACTCTTACTACATGGAAGACTCAAAAATAAAGGTCCTTATGTGATCCTCCTTGCCTCCTCAATAAATGTTAGTAAATGTGTAACAGTCATGATTGGAGGTGGGGGTGAGGGGATTGATTTGTAGCATTTGTCATTTCTGTTCAATAATGACTCCTATCACGACTGATTTCAAGCTATTGGTTAGGGATGTTCACAACAGACTCTTGCAAGTTAGTATGAGCCGGCCCAGGCCCAGCACACTACCATATACCAGCTACCAAAACGTTTGTGATTTTTCGGGCTTCCAGAGCTCATTTTCCTTTTACTTTCAAATATTCCAGAGACTTACTACTCATAGGGTATCTCAAAGATATATTTTCCCTGGCAGATGTTATCTTCAGAATTTACTGCTGTACTGCTGTTTATTTCAGGAGGGTTTTAGAATCATCTCAGGAATCTCCAGTGAAGTGTATTTTCCAATCTGACCAATGTTCCTAGAATTCCTGCAAAACTCTGAGGGTAAAATAAAGAAAAAAAAAAAAGGCAGTGCAGTTGGCATCCAATAATATATTCAGGCGTCAAGGTACAAAGCCTAAACCATAAGTCACAGTACTAAGAATGTTTAGGGCTGATTTAAAAATCATCTCAAGCCATGTTTCTCAAAAAATTTGTTTCTTCTTGCTATGTATGTCCATAGCTATGAAAACTAAACAAAAATGTAATAGCCTCTAGAAATGTTATATCTCCCCCCCCAGTTGAAACCACAAAATCTGTGAATATTGACCTGAGTCGAGTTTTTGCCCATTTTTGCAATCTGTAATTTCATTGTAAGAATTGTTTATTTTAAAAAAATTCAATATGCATTCTTTTAAAAAGATTTTTTCACTTATTTATTTGAGAGAGAGTGAGAGAGAGAGAGAGAGCATGAGTGGGGTGAAGGGCAGAGGGAGAAGCAGACTGCCTGCTGAGCAGGGAGCCTGATGAAGGGCTTGATCCCAGGACCATGATCTGAGCCGGGGGCAGATGCTTAACCAACTGAGCCACCCAGGTACCCCTCAATATGCCTTCTTAAAAATATATACCCTGCTCTCTCCAGTCATTAGATCCAAAATGTTTGGGAAGGAATGGAGAGCAATTTGACAGATCTCTACTTCTCATTGAGAAATGGATCTAAAGACTGAGCACATTGCCAGTGGTTATCTACTATAATAGGTGGAAGGGGCAGCCCTTTCCTAATGGTAGCAACAAATAAAACACCACCCTCTGGTAAACTAGACTTCATATTAAAAATTGATGTGTACTTTTAATGATGAAGGAAATTGAAGAGGACATAAAGAAATGAAAAGCCATTCCATGTTCATGGACTGGAAGGACAAATATTTTTAAAATGTCTATACTACCCAAAGCAATCTACACATTCAATGCAAGCCCTATCAAAATACTAACAGCATTTTTCACAGACCTAGAACAAACAGTCCTAAAATTTGTATGGAGCCACAAAAGATCCTGAACAGCCAAAGCAACCTTGAAAAAGAAAAACAAACCTGGAGGCATCACAATTCTGGAGTGCAAGTTATATTACAAAGCTGTAGTAATAGAAACAATATGGTACTGGCATAAAAACACATAGATCAACAGAACAGAATAGAAAACCCAGAAATGAACCCACAACTAAATGGTCAACTAGTCTTTGAAAAAACAAGAAAGAATATCCAATGAGAAAAAGAATGTCTCCTCAACAAATGGTGTGGAAAACTAGACAGCAACGTGCAAAAGAATGAAACTAGACCACTTCCTTACCATACACAAAAATAAATTCAAAATGGATTAAAGATCTAAATATGAGACCTGAAACCATAAAAATCCTAGAAAAGAACATAGGCAGTAACTTCTTTGACATCAGCCATAGCAACTTCTTTCTAGATATGCCTCCTGGACAAGGGAAACAAAGTGAACTTCTGGGACTACATCAAAGTAAAAACCTTCTGCACAGTGTTTGAATTAACAAAACCAAAAGGCAACCTATGGAATGGGAAAAGATATTTGCAAATGACATATCTGATAAAGGGTTAATATTCAAAATATATAAAGAACTTAAAATACTTAACACCCAGAAAACCAAATAATCTAATTGAAAAATAGGCAGAAGTCATGAATAGACATTTTTCCAAAGAAAACATACAAATGGCCAACAGATACGTGAAAAGATGCTCAACATCACTTATCATCAGGGAAATACAAATCAAAACCACAATGAGATACATCTGTTGGAAGGACTAAAATCAACAATACAAGAAACAACGGGGTGGCGAGGATGTGGAGAAAGGAGAACTCTCTTGCACTGTTGGTGGGAATGCAAACTGGTGCAGCCTCTGTGAAAAACAGTATGGAAGTTCCTCAAAAAGTTAAAAATAGAACTACCCTAGGATCCAGCAATCACACTACTAGGGTATTTACCCAAGAATATAAACCTACTAATTCGAAGGGATACATGCACCCTGATATTTATAGCAGCAGCATCTACAATAGCCAAATTATGGAAACAGCTCAAATATCCATCGATTGATGAATGGATAAAAAAGATGTGATATATATATATGTGTGTGTGTGTGTGTGTATATATATATATATATATGGAATATTACTCAGTCATAGAAAGAATGAAATCTTACAATTTGCAACAATATGGATGGTGCTAGAGAGTATAATGCTAAGTGAAATAAGTCAGTCAGAGAAAGATAAATACCATATGATTTCACTCATATGTGGACTTTAAGAAACAAAAGAGCAAAGGAGAAAAAAGAGAGAGAGACAAAAGAAACAGACTCTTAACTATAGAGAACAAACTGATGGTTACCAGATGGAGGTGTGTAGGGGGATGGGTGAAGTAGGTGACGGGGATTAAGGAGTATGCTTGCAGTGATGAGCACCAGGTGATGCATGGAGGTGCTGAATCACTGTATTGTACACCTGAAAATGATATTACACTGTATGCTAACTAACTGGATTTTAAATTAAAACTTTAAAAATATAAAAAAATTATATTTAATTAAAAAATTGATATGTACCTTTGTATTATTTTATTCTTCTGAAAGGCAAAATCCTTTGAAAACTAGTTCAATAATTTAGAAAGTAAAGCACTCAACTTAAAAAAAATCTTATGTTCTGGGGCACCTGGGTGGCTCAGTTGTTAAGCGTCTGCCTTCGGCTCAGGTCATGATCCCGGGGTCCTGGGATCGAGCCCTGCATTGGGCTCCCTGCTCAGCCAGGAGCCTGCTTCTCCCTCTACTGCTCCCCCCTGCTTGTGTTCCCTCTCTAGCTGTCTCTCTCTCTGTGTCAAATAAATAAATAAAATCTTAAAAAAAAATCTTATGTTCCAATACAATGTTTATGGCTAGGTAAATCTCTGTCAATAGCCTATACAAATAAAATTGCAAGAAAATTAAATACATTAGATATTCTGTGGAATATATTAATTGTGGATTAGACTAACATTAACATTGCATTGAATTCTCTGACTCCACAATAAATACCCATACTTACCTGAGCAGGACAGTATGGAAATCTTAAGTTGTCAATAAAATATTACATAGCAAAATTCAAATCTCCTCATTGTTAATTTAATGGCATTGTTTGGATATCTCTAGATTCTTGGGGAATATCAGCTAAATGAAGTGAATGAGACACAATTACCTAAAGTAATCCACTAATTTTAAATATATATGTATGTATATAGTTAATAAATATCTGTATTTCAGAATAACAAAAAACAATGTATGCATGCTACTTCACGTAAGACCTAGATGTTGCCATTGTTTTCATGCATTGGAATTTGAACATGTGAAATGGTAAATGCTCTCATTTTTACTAAAGAAAGTACAGGATGGGTGAACTCTCATAAGAAGGCTGTGGTTAATACTTGTCTAGATGTTAGTTTTCCATTACACCACAGTTGTTTTGTTAGTTAAAACATTCTTGTTACTGAGGAGAAAAATTATTACCAGGTGAGCAATATATTGTATGTTGTTTTCTAACGAATTCTGGTTAGTCTTGCCTTAACAGAGATGCCTTCTCTATCAGCATAAGGATGGTAGAGTTTCAATGCAATATTTTAGGAGCAAATGTATGCCTCCAGTTGTATAAACTGGAGTTTCAATTCTAGCTCTGTCACTTTCTTACTGCAGACTTTGGGCAAATTATATTCTATTTCTAAACACTATGTTTTGAATCTGGAAAATGGACCTAACAAGGTCCGCCTTGTAGGCTTGTTGTGAGGATTATATGTAAAAATGTATATAGAACATTTAATTCAGCCCTGGCACTCAGCATATAATAAATTACATATACATAGGAACATAAAGGCATAGAGCTGTGCATGGGGTGGTACCAAGACATACATGTTACAGGGAAAAATAGTTGTAAACATATGGGATTAAAGCCTCTTGCACAGTTCCTGTACAAGTTGATGTATTTCCCTGGGAATCTTTTGATAGCTTTTATAGCCTGTCATCAGAGATGATGTGAACTGTGGAGGACAAGAAGGAGAACACATTAATTCTTTCATGATCAGAAAAGAATACCTATTGCCTCTAGGCATGACAACATGTTGTAGGACAGTGACTTTTTAAAAATTTGGTTCTAGCAAATTGTAGATTGTACGTGTCCAGTGAGCAAACAAGCTGTGTTTGCAAGGTGATCATCTAGTCCAGCCTCATTTATGCAGGTGGAAACTGAAACTTAGAGAACTAGAAAATTTACATTTGAGGTTTCACACATTGAAACTGAATACAGAATCACTTGCCTTTTAGGTTGACAGTGCTGAAGAACTCATTTCTTGTTAGGGCTTACATGATCATAACCCAAAAACATTTTGAAGACAATGCAAGCCACCCAATCTGGCGACAAATGGAACACGTTTCTGAAGATGAAATATCTTCCAACCTACTTAATATTTAATTGGAAGCATGGAAGCATAGCAGAAGTAGTGCAAGATTTAACTACTTTGTTTCAAAGGTCCTATGTGGTGGTTGATTAATTAGAATGAACTTTGTGAAGGTAGGAACAGTATCTAAATGTTTTGAACCCTGGCCAATAGGAAGCAACTCAGAAATTTATAAAAAGCACCTAGAATACTATAGGTTCCCAATTACTGTTTGAAGCACTTAGCATTAACTGAATAAATGTTTGTGAAATTAAATTTGGAGCTTGTAGTCATGCCAGGCCACTTAGCACAGTGGTAGTGATTTTTGCAACATCTATGGTCATAAGTTCACTAACACGGAAGCAAAGAAAGGAAACAATGAAAAGGATAAGGAAAAATTTATCTCACCTCTGCCTTATTCTATAAAGTACAATTTACATACAAATATAGAAAATAGAAATAACACAAGCAAAGGAATCACATTTGAAATGTCATTTAAAAAAATGTGTTTGTAATGTGTTTGAGTTCAAGTTTTACTCTTGGCAAAATAAAAGTTCTTGTTTGAAAGATAAAAGCCTTATTTTTCTAATGACTTCAACTGTAGTGCGTCTCTACAGAGCCATTAGTGTCTAATAACTGTTGAATGGATTAATATAAGTGAATACGAAATAAATGAACTTGAGTCTTCCGAATTCCCATTTGATTCAAAATGAATGGAAGAAGATAATTTCATAAATATATTTTTTTATTTCTTTATGGACTCAAATAGTTTTGTAAGTAGCCTGCTGTGTGAAGGATCAAAAATATGTCTAAATTTGCATATCCTTGGTCAAACATTCGTTCATTGCTTCTACACACATTCACTGAGAGCCTACAGTGTGCCAAGGCAGCAAGCAGTTGTTATCTAGGAACTGACACAAGTTCCTTTGAAGGACTTTGAAGGGCTGAAATCCAAATTAAGAAAAGGTCCTCTTAATTCTTCTATCTTCTTATCCCTATACTTGGTGCAGACATGATTGGCTATTGTATGCCAAGATGCTAGAGTGATAGCTCAATTCAGCATCACTGTGCAAGCAAGACAATGATGTAGTTTATCTTGCATCAGCTATTTGGATAACTCTTTGATATATTTGCTGCATTTGCAATTACATATACTTTGTTTTTCTTCCTGTTTTGGTTGTAGTCTTAAGGCCCTTATGTTAAATAATCGTATTTTGTTTGTTTTGTGCATTATATGGAATTACAGTAGATGTCTTATAAATCTGTGTTGGCTTTCTGTGACGCTTAGCTTCTCAGGTGGAAGAGACCACATAAACTCTAATGAACACTTGCAAAAGATTGAGCGCCAATATAAACATTAGCAAAAACTAGAGGTTGCTGTTGCTATGAGTCATTCTAAGAATCACAGATACTTTTTATGCTTTCTAAGTGTGCTGAAAGACCTCAAGTGTTAGAAGAGTTGAAGCATGGCTCTTTTAGAAATAGGAAAACTAGATTGATATTCCCCAGCTCCTAATACAAGAATACAGGCTGACCCTACTCTATGGTCACAGAACCCTAGAAATGATCAAGTCAAATCCTTCAAAGGAACACCTGTAGGAATATTGTCTTAAGAAAGTAAACAATGTTTTATAATAAAAAGAATGAAGGTAGGGGCGCCTGGGTGGCTCAATTGGTTAAGCGGCTGCCTTTGGCTCAAGTTATGATCCCAGGATCCTGGGATCGAGCCCCACATCAGGCTCCTTACTCAGTGGGGAGCCTGCTTCTCCCCTGCCTGCCACTCCTCCTGCTTGTGCTTGCTCTCTCCCTCTAAAAAAAAAAAAAGAATGAAGGTAAGCTATTACATATGCCTGAGAAGTTTATCCATGTGTCAAAATGATGGAGTCTATCATTTTAAACAAATTTAGACTTTGGGAATCATTATAGCACATACATAGACTCATTGTAGCTAATTTATGTTAAATATTCTATAAGCTTATATAAGCTAAATTTGCAGATAAAATTTAGTAGATAGCTAGTGTGGTAGGTAGAAGGTGAGAAACCTGGATTGAGAGGGATAAGCTTGGAGCAAAGAACAAAACTTTTTCTCCCAAAAATTATTGGACCACAATCCACAGTAAGTATTACATTTTATCTCATGACCCAGTATTACACATACAGACACACATATTTATATGTATAGCTGAAACAAGTAACGATACTTTTTTAAAAAAGATTTTTATTTATTTTTTGACAGAGACACAGCGAGAGAGGGAACACAAGCAGGGGGAGTGGGAGAGGGAGAAGCAGGCTTTTCTGCTGAGCAAGACCCCCCCCCCGATGTGGGGTTCGATCCCAGGACTCTGGGATCATGACCTGAGCCGAAGGCAGACGCTAAACGACTGAGTCACCCAGGCGCCCACAAGTAGCTACACTTAACACTTACTATGTAAGACATGCTTTCTATGTAATGGATTCTTTTCAGTGTTTTCTATTCTGTTGTATATCACCTTTGAAAATATCATATCCATTACAGGGATTTCAGGAAAGAATAGTGGTGATAAATTGCAGTTTGATAAACACTAAAATTGAAGGTTAGATCAATCTCAAAAACTGATAGTGGGGGCAGGGCTGGAGAAGTTGTGGGGGGAAGGGCCACGGGAATGGGGCTACTGAGGCAAGCATTAAGGAGGTATTTACTCTAACATACTGACCCTTTGCTTGCATGAATTGTTAAGTGCCACCTAAAATTTTGCACTATGGCACATCACTGCATGTCCTAGTCCCAGCCCTGAGGGCCAAAAGAGCTTCGTTAAGGGGATGCAAACATTCTGATTGAAGAAAGGTATCAGAACTAGGGAAGTAAATGAGAAAGTAAGGGGGAAAAATGAAGAAAGGAAAATGGAGCAAAGATTTTAGGACAAACGGTAGATCAGATCACCCAACAGGCTACAATTTGGAGAATATCCCAGAGGGCAGATTCAAGTTAGGTCCAAGCAAAGAGCGAAACTACAAAGTCAAGAAGTTTAATCTGGAGAGTCTGGATCTTGCTACTGTTAGCGATCTCCTGTTTGGCATGAAGCACTTCTGGTTTGGATAAGAATTATGTGTATACTGCAAAACTCTAATAACAGTGGTTTAACACATAGGAGGCTTATTTCATCATGTAGCAACAAGGTGGACAGTCCAAGATTGGTGGAGCTGCTTTAAAGACCCTATCAAAGACCCAGGCTTCCTATTCAATCACCCTCAGCCTGGACCTTCATCTTCATGAAAGCAGGCAGTCCACCTCCACTCACAGACCTCCACCTCCAGGCTCACAAACACATTCCGTTAGTAGAAAGAGTATTCAGAGAAGTAAGGAGAAAAGGGAGGAGGAAAAATGCAGAGGAGGGAAAAGGAAGAAAGGGAAGCAATACTTTCCTAGAAATCCTCAACTGAATTCATGTTGAGGCTTATTGACCAGAACTGTGTTGTCACACAGCTACTCCTAACTGCAAGAGTGAGGAAAGCTGCTCTTTCCCTGGGTACATTTGCTGCCCTTGCCAAATGATGAGATTCTGTTAACAAGCAGGAAAGGGGGGGCATCGGGGTGCCTGGGTGGCTCAGTTGGTTAAGCGTCTGCCTTCAGCTCAGGTCATGATCTCAGGGTCCTGAGATCAAGCTCAGGGTCAGGTTCCCTGCTCAGCAGGGAGTCTGCCTCTCTCTCTCTCTCTGCCCCTCTCCCTTGCTTGTGCTCTCTTTCTCTCTCAAATAAATAAATAAAATCTTTTTAAAAAAAGGCAAGAAGGGAAGGATGCATAGGTATTGTCTGCTACATTGAAGAGGGGCTAATCCCAGAATGACCAACCCATGCAGAATAGGTAATTGAGAACACCTGTTAATGGAAGACGTGCATGTTTTCCTTCCTATTTTACAGCTGAGGGTACTGAGGCTCAGAGAGCAAGCAAAGGGCAGGCCTAAGAATGAAACTCCGGTCTGACTCTAAAGTCAGATTTTTTTTCCATGGCTCCATGATGCTCTCCAAGGGTAAGTCAGCATGTGTTACTTTTCCTCTCCTCCACGTTTTTATTTATAGCCCCATCTGGCCAAATGCTTGCTTTCTTTTATAGAATAAGAGTTGGAAACATCAGTGAGTTGGGCTTTCAGGGAAGTGGGCGTAAGATTGGGTTAAGTAAAACTCTTCAGGTTAATTATCCCAGAATTTAAATTCTAGAGAAAAGGCAAGGAGTATCAGATTTGCCTTTTCTCTGAAGGTTAAAAAAAATCAGAGGATCTCGCTCAGAATATTTGGGGACATTCAATGCCAACCCCTGGGCAGCAGCATTTCTCAGCATGTGGGCCACAGACCATGTAGATCAGAATCACCTTGTCTCTTCTAAAAATTTCAGATACTAGATACAATTCCTGCCATAGGAGATCAGAACCTTTGGGGATGGGGCCTGGGAATGTGAATTTAATAACTTCCCAGGTTAATTATGATGCATAATATAGTTCGGGATCCATTGCTATTAAGTATTAATAATAGCATTTATTGAGCACCTACTTCAGTAAACACTGCATCAGACACAGATATATATTGTTTATTCTGAACACTTTTACAAAATCCACTCTTTTATTCTCATTTTACTACTGAAGGATTTAGGTTCAGGGAGGTTAAGTATCTTTTCAAATTCAATTGGCCCTTAAGTGGTATACCTGGGATTCCTTCCTGGCTTTCGTTCCAGCCATGTTTCTCCTGGGCACCAGACTCAGTAAGGATAGTGGGAATATTCTAGGTATTCCCCCATCCTACTAGATAACCCACTGAAGTGGTTTTCTGGATGCATAAGAAAAGTGAGTGTGTAGTTGAGGAGAAAGACACAACAAATACTATGGTGGTGTGAATAGAGAGAATCACAGATGGAGACCGCCCTCTCAGACCGATATTCTAACTTTGGGGTTACATTAGTGTTTCTCAACCTTCACACTAGGCATCTAGGGCCTGATAATTTCTTGTTGTGGAGGCTATCCTGTGCATTGTAGGATATTTAGCAGCATCCCTGGGCTCTACCCAGTAGATTCCAACAGACCCCCTTCCCCAATTCCCCAAGGCTCCTTCTTTTAATTGGAGGGCTGGTATTAGGGAACGGAGAAGAGCAGGAAAATAGCAGATAGGCCAGAATCTGCCCTCGAATCAGGGCTGACACAGAGCAAGAGAGCAGCAGAAGCACCGGAGGAGAACTCTCACGTGGCTTGAGATTGTCTGCTCTTCCCTGGGAGTCACTTTTTTTTTTTTTTAACATAATCATTTCATCTGCATTGGTAAAGCAGTAAATAATTAAGCTAATTTATTTGTGACTGTAGTTTTCAAAGAAGCCTCCAGAAACCGTGGTCCCATAATTCTAAAGCAGCAAAGCTAAGCACAAGGGTGAAGCCTCATCAGTGTAATGTGCCCGATGAGGGGCTGGGGTAGGACTGAAGTGAATTATTCATCCCTGACATCTGGAAGGTCCATTTGGCTTTTTCAATTTGATTATATTTTGGATTAGTGTACACTTTGTTGTCAAATGTTTCTAGGGCCATGTTTAACTATTTAAACACTCTGCAAATTACTTAAACCCTAGCTAACAAGTATATCCATTTGGGCTGTGGACAGTGGCTACAGATGGACCCATATTTCTTACATAGTCTCTCTGCCCAAACCAAGTTTGCCTTTTTTGTCTTTTTTCCATTTATTTCTTTTGTTTTAGTTATTTTTAAACTCCTTTGATCATCCACCTCCTGCTCTCTTTATTCTTGTTTTTTTTCCCCCATTGAAGTTCACTGTTCCTCGCTCATGATGCTGTACTGTTCTAGGGGTTCCTAGCCATTGGTCTGTGAAGTCCCAGGGAAGTGTGGAAGGTCTTCCCTGGGGTACTCGAAATCCATGAAATCATGTGCCACATTTGTGAGGATACACCTGCTTTTGTCTGCACGGTGGGTCCTTAGACCTCCTCAGATTCCCAAAGGGTCTTGACCTAAACGTGGGAAGGGTCACTGAGGAGCCTGTGCTCCAAGCTTTCAGCCTAGAAGGGGAAGGGCTCACAGAGGGAAGAGCCTGCCACTTGGTAGGCCCTGTGCCCTGTTTCTCATTTAAGCCACACAGCCTCTAGATGAGATGAGTGTTGTTATTTCCCTAGTTGAAGATGTGAAGACTTGGAGAGACTGGATAATTGCCAAGATGACCCAGCTTTCAAAGTGGCTCACGGGTCAGAATTCAAGTGGCTATCTTCCAGACTGACTCGAAAGCCTCTTTCCAGGGCTTGAGTAAGATTAGGCAATTGAGAACCAAGCTCTAGTAGAGAAGAGGAAAGAAATGAAGAGAGGACACATATTCTCTCTGCCATCCCTGAAGGATGTGATAAGCAGGATGCAAGTGGGCCGTGGTCAATTTCCTAGAAAGAAAAATGATCAGAACAAAAATACTCTCCATTACATTAATACAGTATTTTAATAGTCTGCACTATAAATATCCTCTGTACTTCTGAATGCTGTGCTGACAAAAAGTGCTGTGCCTACCACAAAAGGCTGATTTCAACAGATACTACAAGAAGGGATTCATAACTCAGTTTCACTAATTTGTAGAAAACTCATTTTTTTAAAACTCAGTTTTTAACATTCTTTAATTTATTACAAAATGTATTAGGCAAACTCTTAAAAATATTTAATACCAACTAACTGCCCAGTACAAGGTAAAGGCAGGTTCTTAAATAGTGAGCCTTGAAATTGTAATCTCAGTGAATGATCTCATAGTTCACAGGTGGTGCAGATGGATATTAATGCCATCACTGGAGAGGAAGAAAGAGAAAGAAGAGAAGAGAAGGTAGGAGTCTCTGCTCTCCTGCCATGTCGGTCTCTCCTTCTTGGTCCAGAGCACGTCCTCTGCCTGCAGGAAGGAATGAGCAATTCAGGAGGGTCTAAAAGTTTGGGAGAGGCCCCTTAGACGTCACTGATGGAGGGCAGTAGCCCAGTTACCTGCTGAAGGCTCTTGAGATCTCACCTGAGACCCTGAGTAGTAACCTTAGGCAAGTTACTCAGCTTCTTCTCAGCCCCTTTCCTCAGTAAGAAACTGGATTGATAATAGCTCCTACTTTTGAAATTGTGTTAAGTTATAATTCATTTAAGGCACATCATACAGTGCTCCATTAACTTTAGCTATGATTGTTACTAGCCCTACTGGTGATGGTGTGGTTGGAATCTGAAAGTTTTCCTGACACCAACATGCATCAGTGTTGGCTTCGTTATAACTTACTGCCAATTACATTTCTGTTAAAGGCAGAACCAGTGCAAAAAGAACTGATTGGGGAAATGCATTTCCTATATTTAAATCATAAATATTATTATTAAATATTATATATTATATTATACCATATTATGTGTAATATATTATAAATAATAGAATTGTATCATAATCTATAATATAATGAATATATTACAAATATTATTATATATAATATAAAATCAAACAGATGAAACTGGAGACACTAGATTCCTCATAACAGTTTTTAAGTTTCACTCATGGTGGGAGACAGTTGAAAGATAATCTAGTATAGTTCAGGCATTGTTTCTTACTGTTAGAAATATCTGGATGTACTAAAAATTAGTAAAATAGAGGTAATTCCATGGAGGAGAGCTTCTGGTTCTGGAACTAGACATTAGGGTGGGAATTGTGTAAAACATAAACATTTGGGATTTTAGTGCCACATGCAGCACAGGGAGATAGAAGTGACTTCTCTAGAAACCAGGAAACTGACTTCTCTTTTGAAAAGAACCGTGGCATGACTAAATTCTTCCCTCTTCATCTGTCAAAGGAGTAAGTCCCAAGAAATCTGTAAGCACTCCCCATTCCAGAATTCTATGATTTTGGTATTCTAATTTGGGTAATTACTTTAACAACGAGGATATAATTCTCTAGAAGAAGCATTGAATACATTAAAATTGGCCTGCTAACAGAAATGCAAAGGTCTCGTGTTGCATAACACCCTCAGAACTATTGATCCACAACTGGCACAGTTGTCTACCATCACTCCTTTTTTTTCTACCATCAGTCTTGCTGGGACTAATAATTTGTAAATACCAACATCAGTTTTTGGTGGGAGACAGAAGAGCTGACAAGTAGAGAGACCATACTTCCACACTAGGCTTCAGTAGGAACTTCCCACTTACCCATTTGTCCCCTGTGCTCTGAAGGTAAACACGGTAAGCTGGTATAGCATTCAATTTAGAGAGGTATTCAGATAACAACAGCTTGATTATGACAAAGATCGTGACTTTTCATTGCCTGTACAATCTTTCATCTGAAAGAATTTAAAAGGATTCTTTCATAAGAGGAAAAAAAAAAATCTATCCAGAGAATTAGTCAAATCAATTAGGTGTTAACTCAACATTTTTAGAGATTGCAGTGTAATTCACATACCACAAAGTCGCCCTTTTAAGTGTACCATTTAGTGGTGTACATAACCTTTTAAAATGAAGTAATTTAAATTGGGTCCGGTACACAATAGTCACTTCATAAATATTTGTTCCCTTTACCTGTTCCTACATCACTACATTTTGAACTTGAAACAAATGAAATGAGGACACAAGAGACATTTGGGGGTGGTTCTGTTCTGCCTTGCCCCCCTGTCTTGGTGTGGGGGTGCTCACGGGAGCAGATTGTGTCCGTTTCCCCCCAGCTCTGTGTTTACTGAAGTCACCTTGGTGATTTGAAATGGCCGTGGAAGCAATTATACTGTGGAAACTGACCAGTTCTACAGATCAGTTACGTTGTGTTGTTTGAGAGCTGATTGTTAAACATTCACCAGCTCACTCTGCTAATGTCTCTGAATGTCTTCAACACTAAATGTTACCATTATTCAGGGACACATTAAGTGCCTCATCTCTTTGCCATGGCCTAGAAAGTTAACTAAGTTCTCATCAATTGGAAACAGAGAATCTCAACTGGATAAATACTACATTCTTAACTAGCAAGTTAATTTCTGCGTGACTCTGGGGATGGGTAAAAAATATTACATACAATTTACCATCTTAACCATTTATAAGTGTACAGTTCAGTAGTGTTACATGTGACTTGCTTTTTTTGTCTTCTGTACCATGGTGTGGTGAAGGTTGGGTGTGATTATAAAATGTCTAAATGGTTCATGATTTCATCTGTAAGGAGATGGTTAAGTGTTCTGTTTTGATCAGGCTTATGCTTTCATGATTAGTTTTTGATTGATTTATATCTGGCTGGTCTTTCAGAATCCCTTACAGCTATTTTCACATCAGGCTAACTCTTGGTTACTGGGGATCCTGGACCTCCTTCCTGGAGCATTGCAGTTATGTGATTCAGCTTTAATGGTCCCTGCAGTCTCTTTGACTCTCAAATCCAAATGTCAGATTTCTAGAGTAGGACTGGAATTCACCAAACTTGGGTCCAAAAGATAGTTGCATGGTTCCAATCCTGACTCCATGACAATCATTTTGAATGATGTGCTGGTGGAGGCAGAGCTCAGGAACTGCTCCTTCATGCAGAGAGATTCTGGGCAGTTAAAGAATCCAGTCTAGTACCGTGTGCTTTATATATCAGGTTATGAGAAATAATAGCTTTCAATAAAATATTTAATAAAGATAGTTGGTATTTTAGCTAAGAATGTCTAGAATATTAAAATACAGTGAAGATAAAATTAGCGTGAAATTTCTGTAATCTTTAGAAGATAGAAAGAAGGGGGTTAATTAACATAATTCATTTGAGACTACATGTGGCTAAAATTTTAGTTGTATAATTATAAAACTAATTCCTTGGATTTAAACAGGGACTTTCTTTTTGATAGTTGCTGGTGTAAGTTAAGCATTAATACATATACTCTCATTGTTCAAATGAGAAGAGGGTTTCAGGCTTTTTTTTTTTTTTTAAGTCTACCTCACCCAAGTTTATTTTATTTTATTTTTTAAGTAATCTCTACACCCAACAGGGGGCTCAAACTCATGACCCCAAAATCAAGAGTCACATGCTCTAACTAACTGAGCCAGCCAGGCACCCCTTTCAGATATTTTTTAACCCCACCAAAGGGGACAAATTGTGAAAGAAACAGTTGAAGTGAATGGTTTCTAGGCATGCAGTGATTTATAGTGAAGTCTGTAGTCTCAAGACCTGTGCAGGCGTTTCCTCAAAAGGCAGTTATGATATAGGCATCAAAGAATATAATTTGGCACCAAGATTTGGACTCCGAATCACTCATAACATTTTTACACCACTCACTAGCTGTGTGATCTTGGGCATGTCACTGAGCCTTCATTTCCTGTCCATAAAACAGAGAGAGTAATATCTCTTTGATGGAGTTGTGTTGAAAATTGAGTTAAATAACGTATGAATATCCTCGTAAACTATACTATTTTCAAAAAGGTAAAGCATTAATAGTTATACTCAGTTTTTACCTAAAGCATATCTCTTTTTATGTATAACCAAACATTTATACATACCCAATGTTTACTTACTACTTCATCAACCATTTTTGGCATCCTCCGTCTGGCAGATACTGTACCAGACCATTTGGATACCAATAGCCATCTAAAATGACCCCTGCCCTCAAGTAGCCAAATCCGAAGCTACTTGTTATTTAATCTAAGCAATTACCCCAGGGCTTATGTTATAAAACCATGCCTAAAAAGCACTAACCCCAAATCCACAAACACCAGGTATTTGCATAGGATCTTCAGATTCAATGGGCTACAGATTATGCCAGTCCTGGTGAAGCATATAACAAATAGCTACCTTGGGGGATGGCCTTTCCCGGAAGGATATTCCTGGAGGAGGAGGGTTCTTTGCAGCATTGAGTTTGGGTACACATATCTGCACTCCTGACTAAATCTCTTCTGCATAATACATGTAAATTTTAGCTCATCAGAAACCATGTTTTTCTAAAACATGGGTTTATTTGTATGACTACAAATGTCAGGCATTGAAGTGGACACTGTGGTTCACTGTGATATACCACCAGAGCTCCCCAAAGGATTGAAAGACTTCTATCTCCAACTGTTTGGAGTGCCGTAAAGTGTCACAAACTGGGTGTCTTAAACAATGGCAATTTGTTCTCTCTTCGTTCTAGAGGCTGGAAGTCCAAAATCAAGGTGTTGGGAGGGTCATGGTCCCTCCAAAGCCTCTAGAGAAGGATCCGTTCTTGCCTCTTGCAGCTCTGGGAGCCCTAGGCATTCTTTAGCCTGTGGCAATGTAATTATCATCTCTGTTTCTGTCTTCACATGGTAATCTCCCCTCGTGTCTCTGTTTCTATATTTCTGACCTATTTTCCTCCTCTTATAAAAACACCAGTCATATTGTACTAGAGCCCACCCAAATTTAGTATGTTCTCATCTGAACTTAATTACATTTGCAAAGACTCTATTTCCAAATAAGATCTCGTTCATGGGTACCAAGGGTTAGGACTTGAATATATCTTTGAGGGGATGCAGCAATTTATAACACCTGATTATTTATTTATATTATTCTTATTAATAGGATGTTACACTTTTGGCACATGGTTCAGGAAAATTCAGTTTTGCGTCATCATATTCTCCTGATTGAATATATGGTCAAGAAGAAGGCAGTGAGCTTACTCTTAGCTTATAGAACAACTCAGAAAATGATAACCTTAATTAAACTCACTGAACTGTAGAGTACAAACAGAATATGTTTTTTCTCCTAAGGACCAAGAACATATCTTGAGCCCTCTGCAAATATTGCCTCTCAAAATAAACAAAAACAAACAAGTGGACCTCCAACAAACTAAGAAGCTCTGCACAGCATAGGAAAACATCAACTCAATGAAAAGGCAACCTATAAAATGGGAAAAAATATTTGCAAATACATATCGGATATTGGATAAGGAGTAAATATCCAAAACATACAAGGAACTCATATATTTCAGTAGCAAAACAAACAACCCCCCCACCGCAATTGAAAAATGGGCATTCTTAAATAGAAATTTTTCCAAAGAATGTATTCGGATAGCTGATAGGTAAAAGAAAATGTGCTGAATGTCACTAGTCATCAGAGAAATGCAAATCAAACCACAGCAAGCTACCACCTCACACCTGTTAGGATGGCTAGTCTCAAAAAGACAAGAGAGAACAAACGCTGGGGAGGGTGTGAAGAAAAAGGAACCCTGTGCACTGTTGGAGGGAATGTAAGCCACCATGGAAAACAGTATGTAGGTTCCACGGGAAATTAAAAATAGAACTACCATATGATACAAAAATCCCACTTTGGGGTGTATATCTAGAGGAAATGAAATCATTATGTTGAAGATATAGCTGTATTTCCATGTTCATGAAAGCATTATGCATAATGCTCAACATACAGAAACGGGCTAAGTGCTGATAAATGAATGGATTGAGAAAATGTGGTATATCTATACAATGGAATATCATTCAGCCTTAAAAAAAAAAGGAAGTCCTGTCATTTGCAATAACATGAATGAACCTGGATGGCATTATGCTAAGTGAAATAAGTCAGACAGAGAAAACAAATACTCATGGTGCTGCTTACATACGGAATCCTAAAGAAGGAAAAAAAAAAAAAAGAAGAAAGAAAAGCTGAACTCAGAAAAAGAGAGTAGAAAAGTGGATGCCAGGACTGGGAAGTGGGGGAAAGAGAAAGAGATTGGTAAAAGGGTATAAACTTTTAGTTATAAGGTGAATAAGGTCTGAAGATCTAATGTATAACATGGTGTCTATAGTTGATAACACTGTATTATATAATTGAAATTTGTTAAGAAGAGTAGAACTTAAATGTTCTCACAAAAAAAAAAGGATGTAAATGTCCTTATTGTTATAAATGTTACAAGGCACATTCTAGAGCTATTTCATAGTGTGGTCTTTTGAACTATGGCATACAAAAACAAGTGTCAACACCAGTCGGCTACCGCCAAAAGAGGCATTTGGTATGGTAGAGGATGAATTACAAAGCTACCACAGAGCCAGCCACAGTAGAAGCTTCCCCTCTTAGGGTTACAGGAGCCTCTTGCATCTCGGCTCTCATCTCAGACAATGTGCCACTGTGTCTCTGGGACCTCTGCCTCGTGAGAGCAAAAGCTGTGACGTCTGGCTTCCAGTGCTTCGATGTGCTCTTTCTTCTCCTTTTTTCTCTTTGCCTTTTCCCCCACAAAAAGCAGCAATGAAGACGTCCATTGAAGGGGAAAATGACATAAATCATCACTAGTGGAAATAAATCAGTTAATGGACAAGAGAAGCTGATCTGGAAACCAAGGCATACTATTGTATGTAAAGTGAAATCTTATGCTCATGAAAAGTAAAATTTTGTGTTTTTGTTTTATGTTGTTTTGTTTTCTATTTTGTTTGAATTTCTTTTAGGGCCTGTGATAATGTTCCCTGTATTTGGTGAAAATAAAAATTACTTTACAAAAACTAAATGAGGTATAAAAGAAGAACTTCTAAATCTGGAGTGTCCTAAGGTAGATATAATCAAGTGTGCTGAACCTTAAAATAGGGAGCCAAATAGAAATTATTGTTATTATATGATTATTTTGTCATGGCAAATAATGGTCATTAATAGTGACAGAAAAGGCAAGGACTTGACCTTTAATAGTGTCAGATGGTTGTAAAACTTAGAACATTTTCTCATATGTCAAAAGAGTATCTGTATTCTAGACTAAGAGTCTATGATATGAATTGACAACTTTGGACTATAGTGTGAAATTTTTTTTAATCAAGAAAAGATCCATTTTCAACAGAAATAACTGACTCATAGAGCATGAATATATGATTTGAACCCCATTTTAATACAAGTGTAAATGAATAAAAAACATATGGATTACATCTTTCTCCAAATATCCAACTCAAAAACAAAACAAAAAAAGAATATGTGCTTGACAAAATGATTGAGTGTATTTCAAGTTACAAATACATATACCCGCACATTCTGGTTGGTTTAACCATTCCAAATGGATTTCATGCTTCTATTTGTGGAGTTTGTTTTCTGTCTTTTATATACTATAAAACTTGTCTTTATTTTAGAAGCACTACAAACATCATTTCATGATAGTTAAATGAATTCAAATGTCTCCTTGCATTCCATTTTTTCAATGCTATGCTAAACCTAAAAGGAATGGAAATAGCCTATTGAAGATATAAGGGTTTTTGGAGTGTTTTAACCAACACAACTCCTTATGCCTATTCTCCTTCAAAGTCCACTTGCCTTAGGTAAATGTATTTATGGGTTTTTTTTGCCTGTTAATTCCAACTCCAGCTTCAGATACTTTTCTCAGGTTTCATCTGTGCTGAGAGCAATTTTTTTCCTTCATGTCTTTCTTTGGCCTTCCAATTTGAAAAGCATTCTCTACTCACTTCCTAAAATATTACTTCCTCCAGTAGAGTTTTTTAAAGCAATGTAGGAAAGCAGATTTTACTGTTGCAAGGTTACTTTCTTTATAGGGGATGGCAGGGGTATCTCAGGGAGATTACCTAACTAATGCTGATCAGGAGATTCCTGATTGGTTTAAGACTCCATTTCTGGGAGGGTTGAAGCTTTAATTAAGTTAAGCCTCAGTTTCATGATATGGGGCTTAGCATAAGTGACTCCATTTTGGGATGTTGTCTTGTTTTTAACACTTGTTTAGTTGCTTTTAACCAAGAAATTAGGTTAATAATTATTTCAATGTGATTAATACATTTCTGTTCTCTATATCATTGCCTATGTGTTATTTATGCTATATTAGATAAGCTAGTAGTACTTCTCATATTTAAATTTAGTAAGAACTATGTGAATATAACTTCTAACAAAAATAGTCATTGTTTATCTCATATATTTATATTTATAACAAAATTATCATTAGTGATCAGTAAATATTTTTCTTTTTATTCATTATCGCAAAACTTGTAAACTCAAAACCATAAGGAGTCCAAGTTTTGACTGAAAGTCAGCTGTGATTTTACCTTGGACAGCAACTAGGAATTTGCTTCAGGGCAATCAGAAAATGGAGTTAGTTGCCCAAAGAGCACCCACCGGAAGGAGGGAAAGAGGGAGTCAGGGCACAGGTGAGAGGGAAAGGTGGGATACAGCAGAGTCACAGGAGGAGAGGGGCCCTGCTTCCTGCAGGACGTATGAAGTGCTCCTAAATAGTGAGTTAACTTTAGAGCAATATTCGGTATCTCAATGTTTGGGCTGTATGCCCTTGATTAGGAGAAAGCCCAGGCTTTCTTCTGAATCTCTCTCCCCAGAGGTTGGTGTGTGTACATAGGAGGGGTGGAGGGGGAAGAGGTTAGTCTAGGTCCTTAGCACTAGTCTGCACTTGACTCAGCATGCCTCTGGGAAGGGGTGCTCCCCAACATGTGAGTGGGAGTGAATCAAGCTATAAGTAAGGAGTGGGTGAGAGTTCAGGGTGTTTCTGCCAGATAAAACAGCGTAGAGGGGGAAGTGGTGGAGTTCACTGGGACATCTGCATTTTTTATTGTCTAGAGCTAACTGACACAATCTCATTCCACAAGTCACTTTATAATTGGAGAACTAGGACATACATGCAGAAGAAAAGTCCAGAATAATACAGAATAATTTGTGACAGATATTAAATAAGGGGAACTGCATGAAGGGTGTTGAGGGAAGGCAGGGAACAATTTGGTTATGATATAAGAGAAAATGGATTATGTTTCGTTCAATGAATATTTATTGAGAACTTTTTCTCATCTTGGCATTCAGCTAGACAATGTGCCTGTTTTCATGGAGTTTACTTTCTTTGGGGGAGATAGACATAGTAAAAATAAATATAATTTCAAATAATAACGGGTTTCATTAAAAAGTATGAGATAGGAAAAGGCAGACTGAGAGATCTAGGTACTAATTAATCGGGGAGGCTCTCTGAGGAGGAAACATTTTAGCTGAGACTGAATATCCAGAAGGAGCCAGCCATGACCTATGGAGAGAGAATTCCAAGCTGGTGCCCCTGCTAGCACCAGCTCATCTGAGATAAGTGCAGGGTGTTCAAAGTTCAGAACAGAGGTAGTGTGGCTGGAAAGAAGGCAAAGAGCAAGGAGAGTAGGATAGAAAATAAGGTTGCATGTGTCTAGATCATGAAGGATGATGGAACTCAAGAAGATTTTTAGTTTGTTATAAATGTCATGGAAAGCCGTTTCAGGATTTTATGCAGGGGAGTGAAAGAATATATTTATCTATTAAAAAGACAATTTGGCTGGCGAATGGAGAAAGGGGAGAAATGAGCTGTGAGTACAACGAGGTCAAAGAAGTGACCATTGGTCTTAGCAATGTGAAAATCACTGTGACCTTGGCAAGAGCCATTTCCCTGGAGAAGCAACAAATGAACTTCCACAGTCTTTGGTCAAAGAGAAAATACAAGATGAGGAAGTAGAATCTGGGAAATACATTTTTGTGTAAGTAAGTGCTTTAGAATATCGTCTGTTAAAATAGTATCACCTTCCACTTAAAAACTTGGCAGAATATATAGCATACTTCCCAAACAACATGTTTTAAAGCAATATGTTTTTAAAGTTGGAACTTTAGAGGTGATCTTGCCCAACGCTTTCATTTTATAGATGGCTTAAATGAGGTCTGGGGAATTTAACTAGTTGCAGACATAGAACCAGATGCCTGACTAGGGGTTTGCTGGGCTGTTTGTTTGTTTGTTTGTTTTAGTATCCCACACCACCACTAATAAAAACCAGCATTTATTGAGTGCTTACTAGGTGCCAGGTACTATTCCAAGAGCTTTACATATATTCATTAATTTAATCCTCATCCTAAGCTTATGAAGAAAGTTCTATTAAAATCTCCATTTTACAGCTGAGAAAACTAAGGCACAGAATACTCAAGTATCTTGTCCAAAGTCATCCAACTGTAACTTCTTTGGAGCAGAGTTCAAAACTGAGCTACTCAGATTCAGGAGGCCATGTTTTCAACTATCCTGGTCTATTTATTATTCCATTTAGTTCCAAGCCTTAAGACTCTATTTAAAATGAATATTTGCATAATTAACCATGTTACATTTTTGAGGTCTCATTACATATCTGATTTCATTTAACCTCAGTATATCCTACCATTACTCTTTGTAGAAAATACTATTTATGATGAAAGTTCTGATTGGGTTTTCTTAATTTTTATTCTTTTTGAAGCATCTCATGGTAAAAGTACAGTTGGTTCTTGATTTACAATTTTTCAACTTTACGATGTTGTGGAAGTGATACGCATACAGCAGAAATCATACATTTGATTTTGAATTTCCCGGGCTAGTGATAGGCTCTATGATCCTATGTCATGTTGCTGGGCAGCCCCAGCTCCCAGTCAGTCATGTGATCACAAGGGTGAACAAAGGTACACTTACAACCATTCTGTTTTTCACTTTCAGTATAGTATTCAATAAATTACATGAGGTATTCAACACTTTATTATAACATAGGCTTTATGTGGGATGATTTTGCCTAATTGTAGGCTAAGTGTTCTAAGCACATTTAAGGTATGCTAAGCTAAGCTATGATGCTCGGTAGGTTATGTATATTAAATGCATTTTCAACTTAAGATATTTTCAATTTATGATAGGTTTATCAGAATGTAACCCCATCATAAATCAAGGAGGATCTGTAAATAACTTCCATGTTGGCATAAAATCATTGCTCACTGAAACAAGCTTTCTATGAAATTGATTTGCTGTTAACTGACCACTGGAAGAAACCTATTTGAGAAGATAATAATGAAAGAAATCATTACTCATCTGTGCTTTTCTGTCTCTGAACTTTACCTCGATCAGATTGCTTATTAAATTGCATCTTTCTAACATTTTAATTATAAAAGAAATAAGATCTTCTTTTGGGGAGAACTTTAGAGCATCTACCATATGGTTCTAGGCAATAAGGATTCAACATTTTCCTAAAAATAAAAATAAATAATGGGATTTTCTCCTTTTTTTTGAACCTCTTAAATAAAAACAGTGAAATTTCAGGAAACAGTATTACTTTTCTCATATCCCTTGCTTTTTTAAGAACTGAACTTAAAGATTCAATGGGATTTTTATTGAAATTCACCATGCTCCCCTCATAGCTGTGGTCTCAAAATACCATTTCTGCATTTATTTTAGCCCATGGAATAACTGCTCAGAGAAACCACAGAGTCAATCAGACTCAAAATGCCCCAAATCCTTCCTGCTTTGGAGCTTTCCATCTTCACATCAAAGCATTTCATGCCCGTCAGCAACTTTAAATGCATTTGCTCCTCGTGTGTAGAACTTCCCTTTAAAAACTCTCCTTGGCTGACTTCTCTGATGAAGTTGTCTGCTTGCCAGGAGAGCAACATTAATAGACAAGTTAGAGAGGGGCCTTCAGGTCCTCTTTGAGGATGACCTGATGTTTTAGATACTGTCCAACTTCAGGTGTGGAGAAACCACTGGTCTTTGCACTGGGCCAAAGGAATTGGTTTTTAGCATGTGCAAGCTGTGAAGATAACAGAGACAAATATAAACTGCTTAAATGAGGAGGTCTTTTAAGAAGAGAATTAAAGACACACTAGAAGCCATTACTGGAATCTATCAAAATAATGTCATGTCAATACTGGATTTAAGAGTAGTTTTGTTTGAGCTGAAGCTTGCATTCATGCAGTGGGGTTGAAAAAACTTGGAAATGTTTTTTTTTTTTCTTTTTTTTCCTTACCATCTTTTTTTTTAAAACCCTGAGTTTATTTGAATAGTCTGGATTGCCTTCCTTTAATGAGAGGCAAAACAATGCATGTAACAATAGATTTGGAAAAGAAGGACTGAAATTCCCATGGGTGGCGATCTTTCGGAAAAAGTTAATATTCATGAGTTACGGGAAAGTGATGAGAGCCAACACATCACTTTTCTTTGCTCCGAGTGTTCAACTCTGCCTACAGCCAAACCAGGCCTTATAATAAAGTCATTATTACTTTTAAAAGAGGGGGAGGGGAGGAGACACATGCTATTGAGCCTTTATAACCTCAACAATAACAAGCCTTGGGTTTATGTTTGTATACCTTAAGCTCATACTAAGTCTTCATGTAAAACTTCCATTTGTGAAAGCAGCATTTTCCATTCATCACAGTATTGCTGTACTAAAAAACGGGGTTGGATGAAATTTGGCCTGAGTATCCTTTCATTTTCGTTATTTGTCCTAAATCAATATGCCAAGGTTCAGATTCAACATTTGGTTGATAATGAGTGAACTTGCTCACTGACTCATTGAATGTTTGCTCTGTGCCAAATTGTATTTATAACTATATAGAAGGTAGAAATAATTTCCTGCTTTTGTCAGAAATTTCTATTCTAAGAGGGCCAGATGAAGCAGATTGAGGTCAGCCTTTTGCCCATCTTCATGTTTCCTTCCTTAGGAGGAGAGTGGCAGTTTCTGAAAAGATGGGCACTTTTTGGGAGGAGAACTTTATGAAGGAGGAAAGAATGAAGTGATTGCAAGGGAGAGCAGGGCTTGGCTTGGCAGCATGGCAACTCAGTATGTAGTGGAGAGAGAATCCCTCTCAATTTTATATACAGTTCTTCCAGGAATAGAATATAGCCTTGATTTTTTCTCTCTTGTTCTGACATAGCAAAGAAAAACAAATAGTATATTTACAGGACCACTTTTACAACATTTAATGTTCTCAGAGAGGTATTTAAAAAAATTTTTTTAATGGCCTTGTAAGTCTGAAAAGTGTAAGAAGCTCAAGTCTACAAATAAAAGCTTAAAATTATGAGTGAGCCTCATTAACAGGTGAGAAAGAGATGTAGTGTATAAGATGTCAGATGAGAGTGACCCCAAACTAATGGCTGATCAGTTAAATAGCATATATTTTCAGAAATAGTGAAGAGAGCAATAGAAAACATACATATTTAATTAGTCATATGGTTTGTTTTACTAGAATAGAGACTGCATGTCCCTTCCACTGTGTCTGCCTTTTAGGGCTTCACAAGTTATTTCTATATACACACATATATTTCCTCCATTTTGATTATTCAGAAAAGTGAGAAGAATTAGGAAAACATACAAATCGTTTTAGCTGCGTTGCAAGAAGAGCAATTGAAATATAGCAGAGGCGTTTCCATTCTTTAAGTAATAGGAAATCTGGAAACTCTATTGGTTGCAAGTGTGTAAAGTTCACTGTTTTCATTCCTTTACATGTTACACGTCATTTGTTAGAAACAAATGATTTCAAGAATGGTAACAAGTTCAAACTTAATAGTTAACATTCTGTAGAGTTGACTTTCAATTTTTTCGGAACTCTAAGGAATCTTGGGTATAAGGCATATCTTTTTCCCATGCTCCACAGAGGAAGCCATGGCCACAACAACTATTTAATACAAGTCCCCTCCTGAAGCCTCGTAATAAGGAATTGATTTTTCTATTCATGGAATATTAGTCGTGTCTATGCCAAAAGGCTACCTAGAAATGTGAAGAAGAGAAGCTGTGATTCTTTTTAAACCTAGCTATCTGCCTCTGCTCTATCTGGCAGGGCTCCTGGTAGGTCTCTGGCAGGCAAATCCATCACAGACCAACTTTGGATTACCGAAGCAGAGATGGTCTATTGGTATAGTTAGGTGGTCCTTCCTTTCAATTATTTTATCCCTGTTCCTGAAATTTTCTCCTCTTTCACTAAATATTGTAATTACTAATCACAATATTTAGTCCTTACATTTTTAGGAGAATACTGTGAAATGATGTTTCTCAGGGAAGAAAACCTGAATATCACAACTCAGATTTCGTTAGTCACTTTTATGTAGCAAAATCATTGACACCTTCTCTATCAAATCAATAATGTTCAGTCAGGCATTTTTTTCAGGATGAAAGTGAAATCTGTTTGGAGATGAAGGTGAAGTCCTATGATTCAAAATAACAATGAGGCTTATGAGCATTTGACCAAGAACTCACTGTTGACACTAGGACAGTTTATTTGAATTGCGCTGTCTTTGATTAACCTAAGAACTCATGGTGCCTTTTTTTTTTTTTTTAGCTTCTTCAATAACTGTAATTAATCACAGAATTTTGGCATTAATCTTTCCACTGAGGCCATGAATACTCTTTGAATGAATGATGATTATTTCTTTGTGTTAAGTTTCTCTGCCCCAAGGCTATCAAAATTTCATAGTCAAGTTTCTCCACATTCTTCAAAGCTTTCTCTTTCAACTTTTGGCTAAATAAAAAACATGACAGAACAAGATTCATTATCTGGGTCTATGAGTTAATCTGCATTCAAATGCTTGGTGATTATAGCACTTAACCTGTTAATCAAAGCACTTGGCTTTTAGAGAGAGTATCTTTGAAAATTGTGCTTATAGGAAGAGTTGAAAAGACTGACTTGATCTGAGCACTTAGACCAGGCAGCCATCCAACCACGTAGACTGCTGGGCTAGGGTTAGCCCCCAGCAGAGCAGCTGAGTTTATGAAATGGGCAAAAGGAGCCAAAAGATCAAAAATAGTATTTGTTGTTTATTTTACTGTTCTGGGATTGTGTTTCTACATTACTGTAGGATAAAGGGGTTTTTAATCTCTTTCTGCACTGATACCTAGAACTTACTTTCCAGCAGGATTTATCCAGTGAAGATTAGACATTTTATGTCAGGCTCTTAGTTAAAGATCTTTTTTTTTTTTTTTTAAAAGATTTTATTTATTTATTTGACAGAGAGACACACAGTGAGAGAGGGAACACAAGCAGGGGGAGTGGGAGAGGGAGAAGCAGGCTTCCCGTGGAGCAGGGAGCCCAATGTGGGGCTCGATCCCAGGACCCTGGGATCATGACCTGAGCCCAAGGCAGACGCTTAATGACTGAGCCACCCAGGCGCCCCTTAGTTAAATATCTTTGTGAAAACTGGGTCTCTATTCCCCCCCCACCCCATTTCATCGTCTTGAAATGGAAACCAGCCAAAACTCTCTCCTGATCTTAATCTCTTTGTCTTTGGCAACTAATCATCACAATTATTACTCTTTTCCACTCTTCTGTTCTCCAACTTTACTTAACCACTCCTCAATTCCTTTCTCCCTCCTTCGTCATGTCTCCTATCTACCTGCCCTGTTTCCATAGTTCTAAATTCTCTTTAAAAGGCCTGATCACTTTCCATGCCTATCCTAGTCTTTGTCAGTTGGCACAGGGACTCCCTGCTTCCCCAAAGACTTCTCAACATAGAGAAGTATATGATAGAAGAGAAAGGGAAATACAGTCAAGCAATTTAGGGCCTGGAGAAAGTTCAAAAGGAAGTTGCAAAGCCTATGGGAAAGGTTTAGAGGAAATAAGGTAGTTTTTTTTTTTTTTTTAAAGATTTTATTTATTTATTTGAGACAGAGAGAATGAGAGGAGAGGGAGCACGTGAGAGGGGGGAGGGTCAGAGGGAGAAGCAGGCTCCCTGCTGAGCAGGGAGCCCGATGCAGGACTCGATCCAGGGACTCCAGGATCATGACCTGAGCCGAAGGCAGTCGCTCAACCAACTGAGCCACCCAGGCGCCCCGGAAATAAGGTAGTTTTACTGAGATAGAGCCAATGGGAGCTAAAGATTATTATCCAGTACATTGCTGAATTACAATGTCATGGAAGCAAAAACAGCAGACTAGTCCCTAAAATGATGATATGTGGGAAAATACACAGTCTAATTGTCATAAGTTCTGTTGTCATGGTGAAACATGTTTTGGTGAATAGGAAGCAAGAGGTAAAACCAGATCCAAATTTAAAATGACTCAATCATACATGAAGATAAATGGATGGAAGCTCAAGCAGAATAAATCCTCTACAGGAATTGGTGTTCATTGTGTTTTAATATCACTAATTTGGACAATTGCTTCAGTGCCTAATTTATATGATTTTGCAAGGGTTTCTAGGTCCATGTTGCTCACCTGACCATGTGGATTATTCTTATTCATTATTTTTGTTGTTCATTCTGTTATATGCCAGGTGCTGGGGACCTAAAGATAGTCTGAAAATTAAGTGAATACCTCCCTGTACCAGCCCCCATATCAAGATGTTTTATATTTGTTAATGTAATTAATCCCCACAACTACCCTGAGAAGTTAGTTATATTAGCCCTGTTTTACAAAGGTTAAAACTGAGGATCCTGGTGGTAAACAACAAGGTCACATACTAATAAATGCTAAAACCTGAACTTCAATTCAAGCATGTCTGACTCCATTGATCAGACATTTCACCAACTGTGTGTGTGTGTGTGTGTATATATATATATATATATATATATATATTTTTTTTTTTTTTTTTTACCGTTCTAAGTCCATTATTGAAAACCATGGTGTCCTGCCAAGAGATTTGGGGTTTTCAACATCAGTTCCAGGAAGGCTCAGGAAAAGAAGAGTTGTGATGTCTCAAATGATGTCACAGGGTCAACAAATTAGGGAATCTTTATTCATTTACCGTAAGCTGACCGTTTTGAATGTGATGACATGGCTAAATAGGGTCATCTTTCCTGGGACAAGGTAGAGAACAGTGAAGCTTACTTTACTTATCAGCTATTTAAGGATCTATCTCCTTCACTTAAGTACTTTAACACCTATAGGGAACCTACTATGACAGGCAATGGGGATATAAAATAAATAAGAAATGATCTCAGACCTCAGGGTCTTTTTAGTCTCAGGGAAGGAATCAACATGCAAATAAGTGCAAATAAATTTCATCAAACTTAAGAAACAATTGTTTTTTAGGTGCATTATTATTTTATCCATCACCAAGGAAAAAAAGATGTCAGATAAACTGTCATTCCATTGTAAGATTCGAATGTGCGTAGAGATCTTCCTTTACTTATGATGGGGTTATATTCCAGTAAACTCATTGTAAGTTGAAAATACCATAAGGTGGAAATGCATTTGATACATCTAACCTACCAAACGGTTTAGCTTAGCCTAGTCTACCTTAAATGTGCTCAAAACACTTATATTAGCCTACACTTGAGCAAAAACATCACAACACAAAGCCTATGTTATAATAGTGTTGAATACCTCATATATTTTATTGAATGCTGTACCAAAAGTGAAAAAGGGATCGCTGCATGGACACAGAATTGTTATAAGTGTATTGATTGTTTATTCCTCTAATGGTGTGGCTGAATGGAAGCTTTGGCTCACCACAGCTGACTAGGGTCACAAGAGGGGATCATGCTACCTACTGCTAGCCTGGAAAAAAAATCAAAATTCAAAACTTGAAGTATAATTTCTAGTGAATGCATATCACGTTCATACTATTGTGATGTTGAAAAATCATAAATTGAACTATTATAAGTCAAGGACCATCTATATTAGAATCAATTAAATAGATTAAGTGACATGCTAGGTGATGATATTAGGGCTGGGATAAGGATTCGCAAAGAGGAGAGTCAGAAAACCCTTTCCAACACATTATAATGGAATGTGTAAAGTTGAGTAGGTAGTATTGCAGACAAAAGATGTGCAGGATATTCCATGAGAGAGAGAGAATGAATGAAAAAGCATGCCTGTCTAGCTGGGACACAGCCAGGTGTGCCCTGGGGCGATAAGTAGATGGGGTGGCTGGAGCCCTGGTTGTGGGCTAGGAAAGGGGGCCCTGAGGCAGCATGGTGCTTGGCAATGCAGTTCCCAAGGTGAAGACCATGCTAAGGGGTTTTGTAAACTGTGCTAAGGAGTTGGCCCATTGCCAAATAGGAAGCCACTGAAGAAATTCAAGCAGGAAGTCAAATCTATCTTGACATTTTTCTCTTTCTTCCAGTCCTTCTGACAAGCAGCTTCACAGACAGCCACTTTTATAACAAATCCTTGCTGTCCCAAACTTCTGTTCTTTCCCAAGTATACAGCACCTCACCATCATTATTGGAACCCCATTTGCTTTTTTGATCTGTGTTATTGACCTTCTCTTGATTTATGTTATATGACATATTTTCTCTATTAGACTGAGTTCTTTGAGTGTAGTGGTGGAATCTTAATGTCTTATTAATTCTATATTAGGTTCCATTTTGAGCTCAGTCTTGTGGGAATGATGCAACAAGTAACAAGACAAAATTCTGCTTTATGTATACATGCTCCGACCTGCCTCTGAGGAGCAACAGGGAGACTAATGTGCCCCTATGTTTGTATGCGCCTCAATGTGATAGCGAGCCCCCAGGGTGGCCCTCAGTGTCCCCTCACTCCTGGTATTCACAACTGGTATGGTCTCCTCCAACACTGTATCGGGATTATAGTCTGTGTGGCTACCACAATACAGAAAAAGTGCTCTATCATTCTAAGATTAGGTTGTAAAAGACTGTGATTACCACGTGGAGCTCTCTCTCTCTCTCTTTTTTTTTCCGATCACTTGCTCTGGGGGCGAAGGCGGCTGCCATGTCATGAGAACCATGAGAACACTTGTGCAGCACATGGAGAGGTATGAGTGACAAGGAACAAAGATGGCCAGATAACAGCCTGGGATGCGAGTGATCCTGGAAGTGGATCTTCCAGCCCCAGGTGACTGCAGACCTGGCCAACAGCTTCACTGCAACCCCAAGAGAAACTTTTGAGTCAGAACCACCCAGCTAAATGGCTCCTGGATCCTTAACACATAGTAAGATCTCAGTGATCTCCTGTGAGATATGGATTATTATTTTAGGCTTCTAAATTTAGGGGTAATTTGTTATGCAGCAATAGATAATTAATATACTTAGTAAATGGCATTCAAATTTCATCTGAGTGGAAGTCTTAGAAGAAAAGAGAGTAGAGTACTCAGGTTTAGAAAACAAAAGGAACTTGCAGTCAGATTTCTAATAATAAATGTGTACATTGTAATTCCTTTTTTAAATTAACATATAATGTATTATTTGTTTCAGGGGAACAGGTCTTGTGATTCATCAGTCTTTTATAATACCCAGTGCTCATTACAACACATACATTGTAATTCTGCCTTAGCTTAATTTTAAGGTAGATCTGTGTCACAGTTCAGACTTTGCTGTTCAGTGATTTGTTGCCTTAAATGTACAATGATGTATATCATCCCCTAGGAACCTAAAGAAAAGACCCGGCTGGTGAAAAGAGAGCTAAGATTCTCCCTCTGAGAAGTGAGTTTGGACATCAGCTCTGTCACTTACTGTTTGGTTACCAAAGGGGGAATTTATTTAATCTCCTTTAAATTGTGGTTTCCACACCAGTCAAAGAAATATAATAATTCATACTCTGTATATCTTGAGGATTAAATGAATTAGTGTTTGTAAAAGAACTTGGTAAACTGCAAGACACCACCTGAATAAAGGTTTTGTGCAAACTATGGTGCTGATGCTACTGAGTCAGTGGATGGACAGCCATTCAGCAACGCAGAGATTCTCTCCTGAGGGGGCATGTGGCTGCTGGTGACATGGGTGCCAGGCCAGTGCAGGCCAGTCACAGACTTCCTGGCCTACCCTTCCTGGCCTACCCTACCCTAAATTGGGAAAATGTCTATCCTTCCAGGCTTCTCAGGCTCTAGCCCTCTGGAGCAAACGGGACTTGGAGAAGAAGCTGCCGTGAGAGTTAAGAACAGCATATGCTCTGCTTGGGGTGAACTGGATGCCATCACGTACAAAGCTAGGAAAATTGGGGGCTTTACACTTGAGGCAAGAAAAGAAAAAAAAATACCCCAAAAGAAAATTCCAGATATATTACTGAGACTGATTTCTAAGACTGAATTATAAAAACAAGGAGCAAATAAATTCACATTGCTATTAAGCTTCTAAATAAATACATTATCCATGGAATAGACCCCAACTTGTTTTATCATAACATTTTAAAAATGAACATTTTCTACCTTCAATTTTGAGTGTACATTTTGTAAATAATCATAATTTACAATGCACTTTTTTCCCCAGCTGTATTGAGATATAATTGACATATAACATTACATAAGTTTAAGGCATACAATATGATATATGTATATATTTCAAAATTATTATGACAATAAGGTTAGTTAACATCCATCACCTCACATAGTTATAGTTTTTTTCTTGTGATGAGGACATTTAAGATCTACTCTCTTAACAACCTACAAATATACCGTACTGTATTGTGTTAACTGGTCCACATGGTGTACATTACATCCCCACAACTTACTCATAACTGGAAGTTCGTACCTTTTGACCACCTTCATCCATTTTCCCCACTCTGTAACCCCTCCCATATAATAACCACCGATTTCGTCTCTGTTTCTATGAGTTTTTTTTTTTTTAAGATTCTACATAAAAGTGGGATCATACAGTATTTGTTTTTCTCAGTCTGACTTATTTCACTTAACATGATGTTCTCAAGTTTCATCCATGTTGTCACCAATAGCAGAATTTCCTTCTTTTTCATATTTGAATAATATTCCTGTGTGTGTGTGTAACATTTTCTTTATCCATTCATCCATTGATGAACACTTCAATTGTTTCCATGTCTTGACTATTATAAATAATGCTGCAATGAACATGGGGCTACTTGAGATAATGATTTTATTTCCTTCAGATAGATACCCAAAAGTGAAATTGCTGAATCATACGGTAGTTTTATTTTTAATTTTTTAAGGGCCCTACATACTGTTTTTCATAGTGGCTGCACTCATTTACTTTCCCCCAACAGTGTACAAGGTATCCTTTTTTTCCTCATCCTCCTTGGTATTGGTTATCTCTTATTATCTCTTTTCTTTTTGATAATAGCCATTTTAATATGTGTGAAGTTGTATCTCATTGTGGTTTTGATTTGCATTTCCCTGATGATGTTGAATATCTTTTCATGTACCTGCTGAACATTTGAATATATTCTTTGGGAAAATGTCTATTTTGGGCCCTTTGCCCATTTTTAAATTAGATTATTTGTTTTTTGCTATTGAGTTATGTGCACTCTTTATATAATTTGGATACTAACTTTTTATCAGGTATGTGGTTTGCAAATACTTTCTTCAATTCTTTAGGTTGCCTCTTCATTTTAATGATCATTTCTTTCTGCTGTGCAGAAGCTTTGTAGTTTGATGTAGTCCCACTTAATTATTTTAGCTTTTGTTCCCTGTGTTTTAGGTGTCATATCTAAAATATCATTGCCAAGACCAATGTCAAGAAGTTGTTTCCTATGTTTCCTTTTAGGAGTTTTATGGTCTTAGGATTTACATTTAGGCCTTTAATCCATTTTTGAGGTAATTTTTGTGAGTGGTATAAAATGGGGTTCTAGTTTCATTATTTTGCATGTGAATATCCAATTTTCCTAGCACCATTTATTGAGACTATCTTTTCTCTAGTGAGTATTCTTGGCTCCCTTGTCAGATACTGGTAGGTACATGGATTTATTTTTGGGCTCTTGATTCTGTTCCCTTGGTCTGTGTTTGTTTTTATGCCAGTACCATACTATTTTGATTATTGTAACTTTGTAGTATAGTTTGAAATCAGGAAGTGTGATGCCTCCAGTTTGGTGTTCTTTCTTAGGATTGCTTTACCTATTTATGGTCTTTTGTGGTTCCAAGCAAAGTTTAGGATTTTTTTTCTATTTCTTTAAAAAATGCCATTTGAATTTTGATAGGGATTGCATTGGATTTATAGTTGGCTTTGGGTAGTATGGATATGTTAACAATATTAATTCTTTACAATTTAGTTTTTATAAATATTCAATGTTAAATATAAGTTCTTGATAAAATTCTTTCTTTGTAACCAAATAACAGCTTGCTTTTATTTATCAATGGCATTAGAATTTTTCTAGAGGCCTGGAATCTTAAAATTACAATAAATCTGACAATCACTTTTCCATTTCCCAAAAGGAATGGATTTTAAGTATTCTTTCTATTTTTTTCCAAAGGCTTTAAGACAGGGGATTCCATGACTTCTTTAGCAGGTGCTGTTGGTGCCCCACTCTTTTTCCCTCAGTTCCCATTTAGTTAGCTTCTTACTGCAAACCTTTGCGCCACTCTGCCTGTGAGCTTTCTCTGGCTGGAAGAGCAAGCTCAGCTCGTACATGTGTGGGGAGGAAGTGTGGAAGATCTGGGTAGTGAACATCCCTGGAAGCAGCCCTTAACAAACAAGTGATAGGAGTTGGTAGAGAAATACTCCAGCTTCCCCCTGTCTCAGGTGGGACAGCTCTGAGGTGTGTTTTACCCAGAGGGATTGCGCTCTACTTGCCTAGGAGCAGTAACCTGTTCATTAATATATCCTCTACTGGCTTCCTTCCTTCCCCCTCTCCTACTAGGGCTGCTTAAGTTCACTTCTCAAACTGTGGACTCATCATTGTCTCAGGGTCTGATTTTGGGGGGAATCCAACCTAAAAACTCCCTCAATTAAGTTTTTTTAGTTTTTTTTTAAAGATTTAAAAAAAATTTTATTTGACACACACACACACACACAGAACAAGCAGGGGAGCAGCAGGAGGGGGAGAAGCAGGCTCCCCACCAAGCAAAGAGCCCGATGTGGGACTCAATCCCAGGACCCTGGGATCATGACCTGAGCCAAAGGCAGATGCTTAACCGACTGAACCACCCAGGTGCCCCTCAATTAAGTTTTCTAAAAATATTTCCAGCCACCTCCAAATTACACATTAGCATGTTCCTTCACCCATGAGACTCACATGGGAAAATGTGCCTGGATGCCATTTCAGAAAACTTCTTCAAGAGTTATCCAAGCCAGAACAATTGATCAGAATCACATTTTTCATGGATAACAGTTGGCTGTATAATAAAACAGACAACTTATTCCAAAGAGAGGTTTTCAAATTAAATTAAATAGGCTTATTACAGGAATTTCTACATCTTGTTACATAATAAAAGGAATAACTTTCTCCAGGCACCTTTCATGAGTTAGTGTGCAATGCCTTTCCATTTCTCCTGATTCTGATGAATTATCACTTGCTTCCCAGACACAATTGGGGAAATTGTGGGAGAGAAGGAGATGTGGTGGTGGCAGGTCATGTATTTGTTAGTTTCTGCTGCCATTTAGTCTAATGGTAACTTGACCACATTTCCCCCCTCCCCTTGCTGGGGGCTAGTGATGGAGAGCAGTAGCAGAAATTGATTCCTTTGCTACCCTCCTAATTTCGATCAAATAATTCTAACAAGAATAGAACTGAGGCAAGGATGGAGACGAGCTTTCATTTTAGAAATTTGTATCATATTAATTTTTGATAAGCCAAAATATGTATCTTTCATTGATCATTAGTTTGTTGCTTACTTCTTAAATATGTATTTTTTCATTTGTCTTAGGTTAAATTCCCCAGAACACAGACTCGGAGACAGAGGTCTACATGGGGTATATTCTGGGAACAAAACCACCAGGGAGTGCAGGGAGCCACAGAGACTGAACTGCAGTGGAGAGGCTTACCAAAGGCTTCAGTATCATGGTGAGCTCTGGAGCTGATGGCCCTTCAGGGATATCTTGAACTGAGGCCAAGGGAACATCTTCCAGCCTGTATAAACCAGTTGCTGGATGCTGATGCACCTGTGAGGGGGTAGAGCCTTAATGGGCTCCCTCCAACCCAGGGAAATTCCCAGAGGGGGCTGGCTCTGAGCCAGACTGCAAGTAGCTTGGGAAATTCGAGCCTCTGCCCCTAGTTGGGGGACTGGATGACACCTTGCAGCATCCACCATAATTACCAGTGAGTGTGCATGTTGGTCAGAATGTGAGAACTGCTGTGAAAGAGAACACAGAATTTTGTTATGCAGATGTGCTGAGTGGTAGCAGACAAAGTAGTTTGATTATCAAGTTTCAAATCATTAGAATACCACAAATATACATAAAGCCAAAGCTATGTGAATTATAATTTCATTTTTTCCGACGGACTCAGAGGAAGAAATAATGCAAAATGTATACAGGCTTAATAACATTTCTTAGCAAGGAGAAGCATAGTGGTGCGCATTAATAATTTCCTGACTGACATAATAGATGACTGCTTTATCTTACAGGAGCATTTAAACATTCTAATAATATCACTGCACTGGCCTCTGTGTCATTTTTTGTTTTTCGATTGCTGTTGTTTCTCTGGCTAATCCAAGACTGGTTATTGATGCCTCTGGGGGGCAGATATTTAGATGGTGGCTCTCTCATGGGGCTCCTGAGAGAGAAAGTCCTCCTGGATGAGTTCTTGGGTAGGTAGGTGGGTCTTCAAAGGAAGCCTGCCTTCTGAGTAGGCGGGGTCATCTGTTCTGCTTCACTTTTGGCCCAAACTCTCTCAGTTCCTGTGATACATCACAGGGGATCTTGCTGCTGGTTTCTCTTACCCTCAGGTCAGCCCTTTTGGGTGGGGTATGTACAAAAGCACTCCCCACTGTGTGCATTCTCCCTATGGTGTTCTCAGGAAATTCACGCCTTGAGTATCAGAAGAGGGAATGTGGAACATCCCACTGCTGCCTTCCCCACCTGGATGTCCATTTTTTCTCATTCTCTAATGCACATAGACCAAGTCTACTGCAAGGACAAATCTGGGACAAAGGGAGTTTCCCACTCCATACATCTATATCTATGTCTGCATGTGAATTATTACCTATAAATTAATCCTTAGCACTTAATACAGGATCTAAGGAATGGAATAAATATTGGTCGAATGAACAAAGATTTAGTTGTCTGACAACTCTTTACAAGAAAATTTTTGTTAACTCTTTAAAAAGATTTTTATCAAGTCAGAACCAAAGTCTCCCATTCCATCTCGTACCATTTTCATTGGGGAACAACATCTGCTTCCCGACCCCTTTATAAGGCATATTATATACAATAAGATTGCAGTGAAGTCACCCACAGCCCTCTCTTCTTTTTGGCCAACCAACATCATTTCTGTGATCCCTTCCCCTTAGGTTTGGGTTTCCAACCCTTTAATCATCTCTGCTCTCTTCTAGATCCAAATGTCCCACTTATTTTTAAACTTGTGGAGACCTAAATGGAAATCTACCCTAATGATGCTGTAAAAGTCTGGCAAATTTTAGGGGAAACCAACATCTGTTTGGTCCTTCTTCATTATCTTTTTGCTGCCTTTTCATTAAGGGATTCTTAGGAAAAGCTGTAAAATTTATTTTTAAAATTAATTCAACAATTTCCCTTTTATTTGTATGCATACTCTGTACAATAATGGATTCACAACTGGTGGATTTTTAAGCTCACAAACATAAGACTTTATGCAATATATTTAAATATCCTGCACATACATTCACAATCTAAATGCAGAATACTAGTCTTTTTAACTTTAACATTTTTAAAAAAAAAATTTTAATTTAAATTCAATTTAGTTAACATATAGTGTATTATTAGTTTCAGATGTAGAGTTTAGTGATTTATCAGTTGCATACAATACCCAGTGCTCATTACATCAAGTGCTCTCCTTAATGCCCATCACCCAGTTACCCTATACCCCCACGGCCTCCCCTCCAGCAACCCTTGATTTGTTTCCTATAGTTAAGAGTCTCCTATGGTTTGCCTCCCTCTTTGTTTTTATCTTATTTTATTTTTCCTTCCCTCCCCCTAAAATTTTCATTTTTGTGTATTAACGGTGACATGGTTTTGGATGAAGTATTTTTCAACTTAAAGATATTTTTGTTGTTTTTATTTGGACCTTTACTATGGTCTTGGCATAGACCCACTGAGTAAGAATGAAAATAACTAGTATCACATAGCGCTTACTGTGTGCCAGGTAGGTGTTTTAGATGTATTAACATACTTAATCTTCATAACAACCCAATGAGCCAGGTACTATCTTCATCCATCCCCACTTTTTAGATGAAGAATTTGAGGACAGACAGACTAAAGACTTGGCCAGCATAGTATAGCAGTTGAGGTTCAGAGCTGGGGTTTGAACACAGGAAGCCTAGCCCTAGAGTCTACGTTCCTAAGACACACTGCCATATATTTATGAATATAGGGATGAACTGGAACTTTTGTAGAAGGTTCCTTTTTATCAGTGGTCTTTAATAAGCACAAGCAGAAGTTTTCTTTGTGTTTAAAGATGATTTCTCGTATACTTGAGTTCTGATGCGGGTTTGACTAAAGAAATGACTCCTGGTAGTATTTTTACTGGTACACTCTCATTGCTCCCTTACATTAAGGAAGGTTTCATTTACTTTTTGCTTTGAGAATGTGAATCCTGTGGTTGCTAAATATTGGTAAATCTAACTTCCTGTAGGTTAAATGTTGAGCTCATCTTGCCATTACGAATCACAAATATAACCTCCAGGAGCCCTATAAATTTGCCCCCAGCAGCTGTGATGTATATCTTGGGTTACCCACAAATATAGAAGAGGGCTTGATCTTCTCATCCCAAGTATAATTCATTTCAGAGTCTGTTTTCCAGAACAGATGGTTCTATTGTTACCATTAAGGTCTTCCTGTGGGGCTTTCGGAAACTGTGCTGCCTTTTCAGAGGACATTTGAGATCTTTCCAAGAGAACTGTCTGAACTATTAAATTGGTGGTGGTGTGTTGAGACCATTAAACTTGTTCCAGCTCTGGCTATTTGGGTTGTCCTTTATGTGTTACATTTAAACTTTGAGGAAAAATAATCACATCCCAACTTATTTTATATGGACTAATAAATTGAGTATAATATTCCATCCTGCTTAAAAAAATCCAAAATCCCACAGTGGTATACCTATTTAAGAGGGAAGTTTATCAGAGAATACGCATGGGTCTGTTTCCAAACATGCCTTTGTTCTTACTTTGTACATAGGACAAGAAAACACTATTTACAATCATACTTAGGCTTTTTAAAGAAATTTTAAAGTTCTTTAGCCACTCCCTAATGTTATGAAATGTTCCCTAAACCAATGATTTCTCTTTTAAAAATATGATATGCATGCAACTTTGTGGTAGGATCTGTGTATATGAGGAAATACTTAAGCAACACATGCATGTATTTACTAGTGTGCCATGATTTTTAAAAGAGCAGAGCAAAATATTAGCAATATTTATCTCCTAGGAAATGGATGGGGGCTATTGGGGATGGAGATGAAGATTTTGACTTTTCATTTTATTCATTTCCTCCAATGTCTGGATTTCTTTTTAAACCCTGTACATGTAATTTTTACAAGTGATTATCTGAGCAGTGAGCTTATTGTTTTTATGTATTTTCTTATTGCAAACAGAAATAGTTAAAAATGCAAAGTGCTTCTCCAGCTGCCTAATAAAAGTTCCATCACTCTATCTATCTATCTATCTATCTATCTATCTATCTATCTATCTATCTTAAAGATTTATTTATTTATTAGAGAACACAAGCTGGAGAGGCAGAGGGAGAAGGAGAGAGAGAATCCCAAGCGCACTCCGCCTTGAGCGCAGAGCCTGACACAGGTCTTGATCCCAGGACCCTGAGATCATGACTTGAGCGGAAACCAAGAGTCAGACACTTCACCGACTGAACCACACAGGCGCCCCTTCATCATTCAATGTATTTAGATAGTTGGTTAGTTTGACTTGGAAAAGGAAAGGTGCCTATCTTTATTATTTTAGAATCTTAGCACTGAAAGGATCCAGCCTTATTGCTTTATGATAAAGAACTAAATTTAAATGAAATTGAATGATTTTTTTCAAGTTCCTACCGCTAGTGAGTGGCAAAACTGGAAGTCAAATTCAGGCTTCCTAAATTTATCCAGTACTTTTCCCATGAAACCATTCCATCTTCCTGAAGTATTAATTATTTATATTTTCAAAATAGTATTATAATTTGCAGCTGTAAAAATTTGCACATATATTCCATTAGTTTAATTGTACTTTAAAGCTAAGCTTTAGAAGAGGTAAAAATACATGTAAGGGATAAATATCATGATTTGTAGGTCAAATGAATTGCAACCATGTTAGGTAAAGTATTAAGTGCTAGAAAACACACTCAGTTTAAAAACAGAATGGTGCTCACTTGGGGGAACACTCATGTTTGAGGGATGCGGGATTCCAGACGAAAATAATGATCTCATCTAATGATTTATATGCTACCATTCTTCTGTTAGGATTGCAAAGAGACCTAATTAGATCTCATGAAAACTCCTTAATTCTAAGTATCTTCCTATTAAAAAAAAGTTGATAGGGTAGAGACACAATTATTCCTCTAAAAGCCTGGCATACTAGATGTTTTATTCAAAGACTTTGCAGTCATGAAAAACAAAAACAAAAACAAAAAACAACACTAGGTCATTCTAGGCTACAAGGAAGTAAAAGGCATGAAAACTGATCAGCCTTGTGCTCAAACCTAATTCAAAGGCAGACCTTATTAAAAATACACCATAGTAAAGGAGACTGTGAAATCAATGCATACTCCTACTGGAATCATAGTCTAATTATTTCCTTTTGCTATTTATAAAGGGGCTTAGCTCAGTTCTTGGAATCAGTGAATAGAGATGTAGGATCCTTGGCGTATCTGTTTTCTCTAGTTGTGGAAACATATGTGCTCTGCTCCTTGAACAGCTGACCTCTACCAAGTGAGGGAATGTCTCAGAGGAATACTTCCTTTCCACATAGAAGCAGTGACATAGCACAGAGATGGCACTCAGGAAGTATCTGCTGAATAAATGAATCAGTACCTGGTACTGCTTTTCCCTCTCCACTCTAAATCCATAAGGAAGCTTTGAAAAGTCTTGAGAAAGTTTACTTTTTTACTCCTTTCCATTCTACTATTTTGAACTGGAAATACATAAAGAAAAATGGAACCTGGATAACTACAGGCCAAATTCCTGGAGGCAAATGATAGGGCAAAAGAAATTACTCCCTATTTGTTGCTGCCTGGATGTTGAAATTTTGTGATAAAATGAATTCTCATTATTTTACCATTACCTCCTTCCTGGAGAATATAGTTATTGCTAGTAACTCTCATTTGTATTTTTTCCCCACTTGATATGCTCTAGCAGGATGATCAATGGTATGTTATTTTTATTTTCATTTTACTTTTTCCTAAGTGGAAACCGAGGCTTTGAAAAATTAAGTCACTGGCCACACAAAGAAGTCACTGCGTCAAGGTTGCGGCTGGTAAAATGGGTTTAAATAAGAACTTGGATAAGGAGAGGTAGGTGCTGAATCAGTGGAGTGTGAGAAGTTACTGGCACTGAACAAAGAGACGAGCCCAAGAGAAAGAAGGCTGAGTCACCAGGAAGTGGAATTAGCACAAAAGGTCAACTTTTCTCTCACAGATAAAGGAAAACTCACAAGTTCTATCCCTGACATGATAAAAACAAAGCTTACACACTGGTAAAAACATGACATGCCCAGAATGCAACTTCTCTAGACAGGTTTGAGTAAGATTCTGAGTAAGATTTAAGTATGGGAAAAACATCTTTAAAACTAGGTACCTGTTGGGTCCCTGGGCAAGTTAAGGATTAATTCTAGATCCCTTGTCACATCTGGGTACCACTAAAAGTAAAGAGAGAAATATTTTAGGAGTTTTCATTTCAGAACAAGCAAACAAGAAACAAAGAGAGAATGAGAAAGAACTGTGTGAAAATAATAATGCAAAATTAATTTTAGTTGCAAAGTATCATTCTACCATTTAAACTAAGAAATAGCTCTTCTAGTATTGATACCACAGGCTCAATTCATTATGACTCAGGGTTGGGACTGGGATGTTAAAGACACCAGACAAAAAGAAGAGCTAAATATGAAAATCTTCAGGAGGATGTGGGGAAACCATTAAAATTCATTGGTTCAAGCAATCCATTAAAACATTTTCCAGCCCACTTATTGAGGCTATGGAAAAACTGGGAACTCATATTCTCACTCTAGGATGTGGAAAGTTTAAATTACAAGAAGATGAAAAGGAAGGAAATGGCAAAAGGAAGGAAAACCATGATTTTGCTATGGCTAATCTAAATCTATTGGTATTTTTCAATTTAAGAAACTGCAGAGAAGATCAAACAAAAGGATGGGGAGGTTATAAAACTGTAATTAATTTATATACCAAAAGAAGAGGAAAAGAGAGGGCTTTCTTAAATAACGTTTATAACAATGAAGAGAAACACTCAATAGTGTAGACTGTACTTCATTTATTTATTCATTATTAGGCTCTCTATGTCATGCATGTGCCTATAAGAGAGCACAAAGTGGGGCGCCTGGGTGGCTCAGATGGTTAAGTATCTGCCTTCGGTTCAGGTCATGATCCCAAGGTCCTGGGATCGAGTCCCACATTGGGCTCCCCACTCAGCGGGGAGCCTGCTTCTCCCTCTGACCCTCTCCCCTCTCATGCTGTTTCTCTCTCTCGCTCGCTCTCTAAAAAAAATAAATAAAATCTTTAAAAAAAAAAAAAAAAGAGAGCACAAAGTGTCACTTGACCATTCTGAACCTGCCAGTATCAACTGAAGTGGAAACTACCTCTGAGCATTAGAATTACTACTATTTATTGTTTCCCCTGTTCTAGGCACTGTGTAAGACCATTTATATTCTACTTCTTTGAATGCCTCTAACTGCTCTGTGAAGCAAGCATACTAACAGATACAGTAGGTGGGAAAATTGAGGTTGAGAGAGAGCAACTCATCTAAGTTCACATGGCTAGTAAACAGAAGAGCCAAGGTTTCAACCTAAGTCTAAGTTTCTCTGATGCAGAGCTCGTGCTGTTTCTACTATGCCATATTTTCTGTCACCTCCATCTTACCCAAGAAGGTTTTTGTGGTTGGATGAGACAGAGAACATTTTCTGAAACCAAAGGCAGTACTCTTAGGGGAGGAGGGCTAAATAAGAGAATTTAAGATGTCAACATGGAAAACAGAGAGTATAAAATGTGAGCACCAAGCCCGGTGCTTGGTGTTCTCATAGATACTCGATGTATGATGATGATATTGCCGGAGGACAAGCAGGAGAGAGAAAGCAGGTTTAGGGTGAATGGATAAACAATCGGCCATGTAGAAAGATGTTTCTTTTCCTTTGAATGAAGTTTATAGGGGTCTGTGTGAAGTCATAATTTCAAAGGAATGAAGAGAAGTATATATAACTAAGGTCATGCCAGATAGGGTTCCTATAGGTCTGGAGAAGGAACATCCCATCAACATCTCAGGATTGGAGGCATGATCTCCCAAACTCCCCAAATAGAGTGCATCCTTATCCCTTTAGTCATGATGCAAGAAGGGCAAGGCATTTTAAAGATTTGAGATTTTAAAGGTTTAGGTAGGCATATTCTTTATAACTCCTTGTTTTGACATTTATTTCAATTAAACTTGCAAAGCTGCCTGTGTGTTAAGGTGTTTGCCAGGGAGAAAGTGATTATCTGGTTTCTTCCCTGAAGCATATATAGATCATAGAAGGCTACTCAACATTATGAATATTTAGCATCATCTTGCAATAAGGTTTTCTTTTTTTTTTTTTCATGATACACCAAAAAGATTTCGGGGCCCTCACAATGCCCCTACACATATTTTGAAAGAAAAAGATAGACATTTGAAATTAGGAAAAACTTAAAATATCTAGAGATAATAGATTTTGATCACACAAATTCTTGAGTGAACAACTTCTACCTAAATAGCATAGCTATAGAAAGAGGCCATCAAGAACAAAACCCTAGGTAATATGAAATAGAAAACCAAAGTTTTTTTTAATATCACATTTCTTAAGGTATCTTAACATGTCTTAACCATGCCTAAGCCTGTCTTATCAAAGCTACAACTAGAAAATTAGCTAAATTTCTTCAGTCTACATTTCAAATGTTTCAATTCAAACATTTCTGGTGTGCAACTTTCTTATCTCTTTCCCTGATATATTGGTAGAAAATTGTATTTTTCAAAATATGTGTGTAAGTATTTCATGATTCCTTATTAAATTACAAAGTAAGGCATTATTTTCACCTTTCCACAAATAAAAAATAAATAACCATCAATCTAAACTTGCTAATTATGGAACAGTATAAAAAAAAGAGGAAACCAAGTCACCATCCAAAGACAATAATTCTGTATATTTTCAACAGAGCTGTTTGTGTTTTGGGGACTGGAGAAGGGTGATAAGCTTCAACTGAACTTTCCCTTAGGCTGTCAAGATCATGACATGTACTGTTCTTGTCATTCGCTGAGACTTTTGCCTTTAAGAGAAGCATGATCTGCTTGTGTTCCCTCTGTCGCTGTGTCTCTCTGTCAAATAAATAAATAAAATCTTTCAAAAAAAGTGTGGGGGGGGGCACACCTGGGTGGCTCTGTCTTTAAGAGAAGCATGGTCTAGAAAACTCAGAGCAACGCTCTACAATCTGCCTGCATTTCCCCAGAAAGGAAAGTATTCTTTCCACCCTACAAAGTAATAACCCCTTTCTAGAAAACGAACAACTAATTCTTTATATTATAGATAATACATACATTATACATTGACTTCAGATTGTCCAAATGTAATCTGCATGATTTTTGCATACTCATAATTCATAGATGACTCCTTGTTGACCTAGCAACAACCTCTCACTTCCTACTTTGGGCCTGGTTCCCAGATTCCTGGTCTCATTTTTCTTCTAGGTAAGATGCACCATGATATTATATTCATACTTAAATCTAAAGATACCAGGAAGATAGACAGATGCTAATTTTACCCTTTTCTGAAATATGTTCCCATATACCCCTCTTTTTTTATATAAGTTTTATTTATTTAAGTAATTCCTACACCCATCATGGGGCTTGAACTCATGACCCCAAGATCAAGAGTTGCATGCTCTTCCAACTGAGCCAGCTCATGTATCCCTCTTTTTAAAGAATCCTTTAACTCAGGGATTTAGCTGCACAGCCTTACTTTCAACAGTTACTTAGGCAGGTATTAGTCTTCCTGGTTCCTTGCTCGACCTTATTTCTTATTTCCATAGCTCTTTTCTTGGATTTATGTTTCACTTGCTGGAGTATGTTCACAAGTATGTGTGTGTGTGTGCGTGTTTGCTTCTGAAAAATTGATATTGGCTATTTTTGAATAATACCTGTTAACAATGCCTCAGAGCGAGGTGTTTCATGAAGTACACTTTGAAAAATAATGTATAAGTTTACAAATTTATTTTGACTGCAAGTATTGAGATTTCTTAAGCCAGATTTGATTTCATTATTAAGAGTAAACTTTTTGTGACCAAAGAACCCCCATAAATATTGCTTCAGATGGGCCCCACACAACAGATGATTAGGAATATACATTCACCTTACTACAGGACATTTCAGTCATACATTGTCCCTCTGTCTTACCACATTGCTGAGTTGTAGACAAGTAATAGAAATAGGAAATTAAACATGTTTCACCTAAGATTTTAAAGACAAGTAAAAGAAAAAACTTCTCAAAAAGGCAGAATGAGCTGTAGGTTTATTAGTACCTTCTGTACTCCACTCCCCCTTCCCTCCATTATAGGTAAATTAAATCATAGTTATGTATATAGGACAAGAATATAACACATCCTCTTCTTGTGAATTAATATGACCACTTTTACAACTTTGTATTAACAAAATCACTTCTGTTACCAATTTATGAAAAATGAGAAAATAGTGTTTGGATAAGAGCAAAAGCTAAAGTAAGAAGTGAGACCAGAACTTTAGGCCAGAACAACAACATTATTCTGTAGTAAGACTTCCTAAATAAGTACTTTTCATTTACTGCTACAAATGTCTACTCCCCATCTGCAACCCTGACTCAGTTATTTGTATTCAAAATTCACTGCCAGAGATTTCAGTCTGTAGTATGAGGGTGTTTGAAGAAACTGTGAAGACAGTGAACTCTATTCTGGACATAAAGAGTCAAATTTAAAAGACATCTCTTACTGGACTTTGATTACTTTAGATTTTGCTGGATATGGAAAATTAGCCTTCCCTTCATATCCCAGAGTAGCCTTGCCACACTTGCTGGAATTCCTACTTGAGAACTTGAAACTCCCCATTTGGTTTCAGTCTCCACAATGAACACATATGGATACATAAATGGCTTCTAAGCCTTTTGATGTTCACTAAGCGGAAGGAGTGGGGAGCTGTTTCCTGGAAGAGTATGGGGCACCAGGGAGCATTAAGGAAAGAAACAATGGCAGAGGAAATGTCAGTCTTTTACACTCATAATGTTTCTGTGAACAATACATTTTCGTGAGTTTGGGGGCCTTGAACGGACTTGTTACAGGTACCAGTCCTGTTCCCACCACTGTCTTGGGGAGCATACATAATAACTCTACGCTTCAGTTTTACACTTGAAAACAACGAACATTGTACCCACTTCCCCTAGTCACCTAATGGGGATACTGGATTGTTTTGATTACAGACAATGTGAAAAGGCTTTTGGAACATTTGTAATCAGAAGATCTATTAAAAGGTATGATTGTCTCAAGTCTTATTCTTTCCACTCTCCAGTGCCCCCCATTAATTATCTCTTTCTTAAGGAGAGACAATACTGGAGAAAGAGAAAGAACCTAACAACCCTCCATATCTACATCCACCAGAAATAACCTGTGTTTAACTTCCAACGTGTATCCATACAGTCATATAAATATGTATATATATTTCATTATAAATTGAGTTTTTAAGTAAGCACAGTTACACAAATAGAAGTCTGTTGTGGATTTTATTTCCCACAAAACTTTGTTTTTGTTAAACAATTTCCCAAATGTTCATTTTTTCTATCTTAAGGCAAAGTGATACCTTACAAGTTTTTTTTTTTATTCTTATGTTAATCCCCATACATTACATCATTAGTTTTAGATGAAGTGTTCCATGATTCATTGTTTGCGCATAACACCCAGTGCTCCATGCAGAATGTGCCCTCCTCAATACCCACCACCAGGCTAACCCATCCTCCCACCCCCCTCCCCTCTAGAACCCTCAGTTTCTTTTTCAGAGTCCATCACCTTACAAGTTTTTAAATGGATTTTGTATGACTCAAACATTTCATATGTATTATCGAGCATATACCATCCAAACCCTTGGATTGTTCCAAAGGTACAGAAAGAGAAATCACAGTTCTCTGGAGAATGCCTTACTCAGAAATTCATACATGAACAGTTCAACTGACAAGGCCTCAGGCAGTCTAATCTGCTCTTAAGCTTATTACCTTAGGACTTTCAATGCTGAATATGGTTGAACAGCAACTAATAGACTAGCAATTATCTACCACCTATAATGTCTAAAGAGCTGTGTTAGAAAACAAAGTCTGAGCCCTGGTCCCTATAATCAAAAAGGAATGACTCCTCATCTTGTCATAGTTTTAGAGAGGTCCCTAAGGAGAATTATTTCATACCCCGCCTCCATCGTGACACTCAGCTAATTAAACCATCCAGGAATGAGAATTATTTAAATTTCAGGCGTTCCTAGATCTGGCTCAGTTCTTTCCATTCCCCTTGTGTCTGTATTTAGAGGTGTACGTCATTTCTAATCCCCCCCCCCTTTTTACTAATAATTAGCAAAGTTTTTATTAGTTGAGCAGTAGGCTCTTGGTAATACTCTATCTTAGCATGTGCTCAGCACTCTAAAAATATTATCTTAAATATTTAACCTTTCCATTTAACTCTTGAGCTTGGTATTTCTGGTTAGTAGCTATTTGCTCTCAAAAATCCCGTCCTTCCCTTTTTCCTGGGCACATAGGCTCCCTGTTTGAGATTTCATTTCTCAGCATTCCATGTTTTTGCTGTCATGTCCCATCGCTGAGAACTCAGTCACATGACCAATGGGCTGTGAGGGGAAGAGCCAAACCTCTGCACGTCAGACTTTCTTAAAGAAAATTGCTCACCCTAGACTTCAATTTCCCCCTTCCATGCAGGCTGCCTGGATTTACTGAGACACAGCTTTGTCCTTGTGAATGTGGACCATGTCCTACGGAATGACCCAGCAGCAAGATGGAAGGTATCCATGCTCCTCAGTGGCTTAGAGGAAAAACACTGCCCACCCAGCTTCCAATGCCCACCTTAAAACATTTACATGAGAAGCAGAGAAACAAATCTCTAATTTGAGCCATTGTCTTTTTAAAAGCATTATGTTTTGTGATATCTTTCAGCAGCTTAGCCCTTACCTCAGCTAATGCAGAATTACTGGCTTCATTTTACAGATCATGAAAAGTGAAGTTCATGGAGGTAAGTCACTCATGTCAGGATTTTTCCAGCTTCCCCTTCTTACTAAGCAGAGCATATTTCCACTGACCACAATGAGTCCCTCTAGAATGGGGACAGAAAAGAACCAAGTGGGCCCAGGACTGGAGAATACTCAACCCTTACAGGATCCAAGTCGAAACTCTCTTTAATCTCTCCATTTCTGGATCTCAAATGAGCACCCTTCTGTTTAACAGCTCTCCTCAAGAGGTCTGCTTTCTCCGAACAGCCTGTCCTCATTGTAAGAAGTTCCAAAAAGAGCTTGCAGGGTTACAGGTTATGTGGTATATCCCCAGCTCATCTCAACACCTCTGACAAAGGGCAGTGGAAGAAAGGATTATTTCCCCATGAGTCTCATCAGTCTTTGCCTCTTAAGGAGTATATTATTCCTTACAAAAGAAATTCGTCCCCTTGTTCTACAAATGTAACTGTTACCAAATTTGTGTTCTGCTGACCAAATAACACAGCCATAAAAAGATAATCTTCATGAAATAAATGAGTAGGCCTCCTCTCTAAGTCAGTGAGACAAAAACCTTGAGAGTAAATCCAGACAAAAACCTTGAGAGTAAATCAAGACAAATCAAGCCGGAGGAAATCAAATGGGCAAAGCAGGTGGGTTGGCCTGTGCTTGGAAAGGATGAAACACAGCGTGAGGCATTGCACATTTACACCAAAGCCAGATCTGTAACCTCTGTCAGGCTTTCAACTTAGCCAAATGCATGACTTATTTAAGAAAGGCTGGTAGCTGGGAATTGATTGAACTAAGAGTGTCAAGAGCAATTCTGAAGACGTTTTCTTATACTTTGCCTGTTTTCGTGAGCTCTGGGGATTGCCAAACAGCCAGTGGTAGATGGTCCTTCACCTAGGTATGGTTTTAAGTTATATCAGGGATGGCATGATTGACTATTTCCCAAGAGTAGCCAGAAGAAGAAATTCTTTTTTTAAACTATTTTATTTTTTTAAAGATTTTTATTTATTTGACAGAGAGCGAGCGAGAGAGGGAACACAAGCAGGGGGAGTGGGAGAGGGAGAAGCAGGCTTCCCTGAGCAGGGAGCCTGATGTGGGACTCGATCCCAGGACCCTGAGATCATGATCTGAGCCGAAGGCAGACGCTTAATGACTGAGCCACCCAGGCACCCCTGGAAGAAGAAATTCTTGTAAAAATTGCCTGTGTCGTGTTGGGTAGCTATAAGACAGGCAAAAGATGAGCAGACCTCTGACAGGCTATTCCTTATTAGGACAAAGACAATCCTGGGCCCAACAGCCCTGAATGACTATAACACATATCTGTGGACACACTCAATAGGGTAAAAGCTCAAAAAGTGAACCACAGCACCATGTGGAATACACACTGTAGGCAACATAATCTTGTATCCAGCAACACTTTAGCCTTTTCCAAAAAACGCTGCCTCGTTGTTGTGGAGATAGATTTAGATATCACAATTGATTCCATTTTGGCAGGGTTCATTAAGCCAAATATAATTACCTCCTTCGTTTTGGGCCTCTAAGAATGCTTCTGAAGTTGGAGTCCAAGCATGCAAACACAAACACACACACACACACAGTAAATAGTGCCAGGAGTCTGATTTCCAGTAATGTCTGGCTAATATCCCCGGAGTCAGCCTCTCCTGATTTGTCATACAAAAAAGAGAAAAACTAACAAAAGCCACCCAAAACCTGAAGTTTTAGAATCTGGGAGCTCTTATATCCAATTGCAAGATGGATAGAATTGGATTGAAAAATGTAATTGAAAGCCATGGCTGCCAGGTCTCTGCAACACAGCAAGCTGGCCAGCCTGAAGAAAGCAGAGAAATCCGCATACCATTTGTCCTTCAGCTCAACAGTTCCAGAACTATACCAGTGAAAAAACTGAGTAGCTGTCCCTCTCCTGCATGGGTGTACTGCCTGAGAGAAGTGGTCAGAGAGCCTTCTGTGTCTCATGTATACTCACTACCATGAATACAGCTCTTTCTATACAAATTAGACACTACTGCTCCCAGAAAACAAGTTGAAAGAAGTGAGGTTTGCTAAATTTAGCAAATACCAACAGAGGGTGACCAGTTAAATTTGAATTTTGTATAAACTACAAACTATTTTAATAGAACTTTGTCCCAAATAGGAAGTGGGGACTACAAATAATTTTTTTTAGTGTAAGTATATCCCAAATACTTGTGGGACAGACTTATGCTTAAAAATTATTTGTTGTTTATCTGAAATTCAAACTTAACTGGGCATCTTGTACTTAATCTGGCAACTGAAGAAAGGGAGGGAGGAAAAAATAGCATTATCACATTGTGTTACAGAGATATTGATCCCACAGATAAAAGTGATGTAGGTTGAGGTAAAGACACAAGAAACCCTTGTAACAATTTTAACTGGATGTTATAAATTTACATTTATTAAATCTGTTTGGGAACATCGACACCAGGGAAGGATAATATCCCAGATCAGCCCAATACACACAGAATCACTACAACAAAGACTGCTTCTTAGAAACTAAGAATTGGGCTAGAAGGAACATTTATAGACCTGCCTTCTAGCTAATTTATACCTAATTTCCCACAGACACTGAGTGTCATGCTGAGAAATCCATATGCCCATCAGTTGACATTGAGTCTAACCACAGCTTGTTTCATTAAGAGTAAAGGAAGGAAAACAAAACAAAAATAAGGGAAAGTATATTTCAGAACATGGGAAAGTAACTACTATCCCAAGAACTTAAGAAAAGTATTTTTTATACTGCTTGACATAATCAATAGTAGTAAAAGAATATGAAGTCCATGAAACAAGAGCCCGAAATCAAAAGGCTGCACTGAGAAGCTAAGTATGTCAGATAAGGAAACTTTAGGATTTTAGAATTAAATACAGTAGGAGTATTTGAATTTTTATTGGAGTGAGTGAATGAATTAAAAATGTATAATGTTGAATCAGAGTTTAAATATGAGATGCTCTCTCAGAACTTATCAGAAAAAAATCAAAGAATGAAGAGATAAAAAAATGAAGAGATGACAGCTAGAAAGGATCAAGTTTCAAGAATAAACAAGCAATCTAAATTAATTAAAGAGAAAAAAAAAATGCTTGCATCAGATTTGCCTCCTGCAACTATAAATGCCAGAAGAGAGAGTGGAGAAATATCTATAAAATGTTAGTAAATATCGGTCCACCAAAGTCCACATTTACCTAAATTATCCTTCTTCTGTAAAATAAAAAAAAAGACATTCTCACATATGAAAGATGCAGAAAACATATTACATGTGTACGTTTCTTGAAAATAAATTTCATGGAGAAATTCAGCATGGGTTCAAGAAAGTAATTAAATTAAGAATTCAAATCTAAACATGTCTTGGAGAAAGTATCTTGATGCTTTCCATAATCATCCATCATCCCAAGAATACTGTGGTGGTGAAGCAGTGTGGTTCTCAAATGCATAAGCATTAATGGGGGGGGGATTATACCACCAGCAATTAAGTCCTATTACAGATTAATTAAATCAGAAATTCAGAGCAGAAGGTGTAGAAGTGGGCTTTGAAAGTTTTAAAAGCTCCATATTTGATTTTCATATGTAGCCAGGGTTGAGACCCATCCCTTATTTATTTTTTTAAAGATTTTATTTATTTATTTGAGAGTGCATACGTGCGTAAGAGAGAGAGACCACGAGTGATGGATGGGGCTGGGGGTGGGGGGTGGTGGGGAAGGGGAGAGGGAGAGGGAGAAGCAGGCTCCCGGCTGAGCCAGGAGCCCTTCATGGGGCTCGGTCCCAGGACCACCGATCATCACCTGACCTGAAGGCTGGCGCTTAACCCATAGCCACCCAGGCTCTCGGAGACCCAGAGATTGAAACTCAATCTATGTGGAGTAAGTTTATTCATTTTACAAACTGCTATGATCATAGTTGTGCCAGTAATAACAACAACACCCGTCCCATATATTTGTTATTAGCGTAAAATTACAAAATGTATATGTGCCATTCACCAAAGGAGGCTTATACAATTTCTAGTAACAGCAGTGATCTCATTGTCTTTTCTGGAAATGGCAGTGTGCACGTGGTGTTTTGGTTTTCATGTTACCATAAACAAGTGTCTTGTTGTTAAGTGGGCCTTTCTCCCACAAATCACTAACTTTGATATAATTCCAAACACATTTCAGTTCTACGGGGAGCCAGCCTCCAAAAGACCTCTGAAATGTGGCCACTCCCATATCTTTTAAAGTAAACCAGTCCTGCTGCTCTCCTCACTGAATCCTCGCCTAAACCCACCCGACCCTAACACAACACAGCTCTGCCCCCTCCTGCCTCTGCATCTTTGCTCCTTGCTCCCTGGTTCACACACCTGCCATCCCCTCAAGGCCCAACTCATCTTTCATCTTCCCTGTGTTTTCCTAACAGCTCCAGCTCTCAGCGACCTTCCCCAGCACTCATATCAGCTTCGTCCTATTCCCCAATACCTACCTTATAAAATGGAGTTCTCTATTATTTATTACTTTGCATGTATTTGTCCTAGGTAAACTTTAATTTCCTGTGCGTGGTGTAGGAAGAGAGAGTGATGTGGAAAGAATACTTAACAATGCACAAAAATGTTCATGATAAGGTACGGAACAAAGGAATGGGACGCTAAAATGAATATACAATATTGATTCAATTATGGAAAACTGCATAAGGCAAAGACTGGAAAAATAAACTAAGGGGCTGGCAGTGGTTATCTCTTAGTGGTCAGATTATAAGGCACTTTTATGTTTTCTTCATTCTTTTCTCTATTTCTCATGAGCAATATTTGTTAGTTCTATAATAAGTCACATGTTTTCTAAAGAAAAAGAACGGATACAAAATGGCATATGCAACAGAATCAAACTTTTCAGAAAACATGTATCATAAAAATACAAGAGAAAAAGTAACCGAAAATGTTAATATATATACAAAAGAAGATATATGAGTGGTAGGTAGGCACGTGAAAAATTTGCTATGGGTCATTATTTACCAAGAAAATGCAAAATAAAGCCACAAGGCAATATCAGAACATGACTAAATTAAAATGTCTGATGACACCTAATAATGGCCAAATGTGCATCTGTATTCAATGTTGGCAGCAAAGCCTATAATAGAAGACAATTGGAAATAAGCTATCTAACCCTTAGAAATTATTGGAAAATTATTGTATCACTTCAAAACAGGACATTTTACCACCAATAACAGTTATGTTTTGAGAGAATTTTAAATGACAGGTTAAAAGCTTATAATACAATATTGAGAAAATGTGTCACATGTCAACAATGGTTAATCTGTGGGGGTGCAGCAGACAGCTAATATTTTTCTTCATGCTTTTCCAAATGATAGCATATATTATATTGGAAGAAAAATAAGCATATTTTAATATAAAACTTGTTTCTAGAATACAGGGACAATTATTTCAGCAAAAGAATTCAGTCTTTATGAATCAGTGACCCTTTCTGTTGTTTTGTGAATAGCAGGTTTCTGGGGCAATAGCTTTTGTTGATATATTTTGTATTTTGGGTGTAATTATTGGTCCATTTAATAGTCTATATGGTAGTGGTACTCAAAATGTGATGTGTATCCGTGGCAGTTCCTGGCTTCAAAAGTATTTTCATAATACTAAGACATTATTTGCTTTTTACGTTGTATTGACATTTGCACTGATGATACAAAAACAGTAATGGATAAAACTCCTGGTGCCTTAGCGGAAATCGAGGAGGGAAACTGTACCAGTTGTCTCTGTTTTCTTTGCTATCACATACTGTAAAAGAGAAAAAAAGAAGACAAAAATATTTAGTTTAGAATGTTCTTGAGGAAGCAGTAAAAATGACTTTACTAAGTTTCAGTCCTTGAGTGCGTATCAGTGCATGTGTTTTTAATATTCTCTGTGACACAATAGGAAATAAACCTAAAGCATACCACGTATGATGAGTCCCTTAAGGACAAGCGCTTTTACTATTGATTGAGTTCTAAGCTGCACTGTTACTTCTGTCATGGAACACCATTTTTACTTGAAAGAATGACTGACAAAGGGCTATGGTCATTCGGAGCTGTATATTGGACAGACATTCCCTTGAAAATGATCAAAGTGAGCCTGTTACTTCAAGGAAGACAACTGGCAGTATTTTAGTCAGTGATAAAATCTGAGCTTCCCGGTGGAAGAACTTTAGGAAACTGGTATCCATTCCTGTACACTTAACAGCTTCCCAATACTTAAAGACTTTTCTGATATAATCAATATAGTATTATTGACTGTGATTTTTCTGTTACATGATGAAATGGATCAACATTTAGAAAAGCAACATAACTCCCTTAACCAACATTTTCCAAATGACCAGTACATGATGTTACAAAGTTATTATACATGGGCAAAAGGTCCATTCAAAGTGCAAGAGAGACCAGTGGCCTTCGATCCAATGAAGTAGAAAGAGTTTATTGACAGTTTCAGATTCCATACTGCAATTAACTTTTAAGAAGCTGTTATTAAAATACTGCCCTTTTCAGCCACATTTGAATATAAAGTGAGATTTTCTTTACATATTTCAACAAAAAACAACATATCACAGCGATTGATAAGATAACTCAATTAAGTTATTCACAATAAATCCCTGCGTTGGTTTATAAAGCTGTGAGCTTAGTAGCCCCTCTGGTATTGTTTTAGATGAATGAGAATTACTATCAATTTTCTGGTACCCATATTCAACAAAACAAAAGAAACAGCCTTTCCTCACAAAATTATCTTAATGAGGCATTTTCTCTGTTGTCTTACCTATCAGAGAATAAGAAATCATTTGTAAATATTTATTTTTTGGAAATCATCCTAACGTTATTGACCTCCACCACAAAAATACATTATTCCAGGGTATCAGTGAGGATTGTGCCTAGCAGTATAAAACCAGAATTACAGTGAAAGAGATTAATTTTTCTTACACAAAAAGAAGTTCAGATAGGTCTTCCAAGGCTGGTGCCGTGGTTCCACAGCGTGGTCAATGTTCTGGGCTTGTTACAGCTTTCTGCTTTGCAGACCTTAGCATGAGATTTTAATCTTCACGTTTGCAGGATGGCCTCTCTACCGTCCATGCTCCAGGCAGGAAGGAGGAGGCAAGGGCACGGGGAATACACTAGCCCCAGTGAGTTTTGCATCTCCTTGGCCAGCACTGGGTCACATGACGACTCGTAGCTGAAAGAGAGGCTGGGAAATTGAGTTTTCACTCCTACTGTCGTGTGGTAGTGACAGGCAGGGGAGAAATGGATTTGAAAAACACGTTGGATCAGCCAGTCCAAGTGTCTGGCTTTTTGAGTAACAATGGCTCTTTTCGGTGGAAATAAAAATAGAAACTGACAACCCTCAGGAAAAATCGAGGTAGGCGTATACCCCCTCCTGGGTGAAGTAAGTAACAGTAGCATTGACAGGGTGGCCAAAGGTGATATTAACTACAAAGCATACTCTGTTGAGAAGTAGACAGTAAATGCGGAGTTAGTATTCTTAAAATCAAGAAAAAAAAGAGCCAGCCTGTAATTTTCCTTGCAGGAAAAAAAAAATCATTTTAGGATCAATAATCCAGTTACAGAGTAGCAAATTTAGCATCTGCCAACCTTCTTCATTATGTGGCCCACAGCTGTAAGAAAGGTAAAAGAAGGAAGCACCAAATGATACTTGTGAGCCAGTCCTTACTAGGAACTGTCGTCTGAAGATTCATAGGAAGGCTCCATTCCTTTCACATTCGCTGTTCATTGAGCACAACTATTTGTCTGGCTCTTTACAGTTGGGATAAAGCAATGAGTAAGCGATCATCTCGGGGAACTCAACATTCCAGTGAAATTTGCTCTGAAGTTTTGCCCATTACTTTATCTACAAGAGGTTGATGGGCCAGTTGATGTAAACTCTATAGAAAATAGTTCGGACATCAAGATTTCTGCCTGTATTTTATATACTTCTCAAGCTATAAAATGCACTTTGCCCTACAATTAAGGCACTGAGTACATAATAAATGACTTAGTGACTCTTATTGGCTAAGAGCCTGGATATAATTTTCTTAAAGCCAAATTCTTACAGATTACTTTAAGTAGGAGGTAGAGAGGAAAGCAATACAACTTTGTGTAGAACAGGTTAATTATTATTCCTGCACCAGGAAGGAGATTGAGGAACAAACATTAGACTGGAAGTTTCTTTTTGCTGAAAGAATTGACTAAAATTTATTTTTTTACTGTTAGCCAAGTCAAATGTATGTAATCATTTCTATATCGTTGTTGCCAATTTCTTCTATTGTTAATGATATTGTAAAAAAATCTTTGTGTGCTCAACCGTAGTATATCCTCTGGTATTCTTATTCATTTTATTTTTTATTGAGATACAGTCGACATACAATATTTACCTTAGTTTCATGTGTGCAACATAGTGGTTTGACAAGTCTATACATTCTTTTTTTTTTTTTTTAAAGATTTTATTTATTTATTTGAGAGAGAAAGAGAATGAGAGAGAGCACATGAGAGGGAGGAGGGTCAGAGGGAGAAGCAGACTCCCTGCCGAGCAGGGAGCCCGATGCGGGACTCGATCCCGGGACTCCAGGATCACGACCTGAGCCGAAGGCAGTCGCTTAACCAACTGAGCCACCCAGGCGCCCCAAGTCTATACATTCTGCTATGTTCACCACAAGTGTAGCTACCATCTGAGAAAGACAAAATTTTATCTTTTTTCTAAGAAGATTGGAATATAGAGATAAAAAATAATATTTAAGGGCCAAATTGGATACTTTCTTCAGTGTTCCAAAATTTCAGTGGTGAAAAGTAACTATATATATATGTATATATATATATATATATATATACACATACATATACGTATAATGTTTTATCATCTGATAATATTTTTGTAAGTCTGGTTTTTAAATTTTTTTTCTTTAAGCCAAAATTTATTTGGAGTGGCTATTAAATGTCTTGATGAGTTCTTCTGGCTTGGAGTCTGCTGTTAGTCCCAAATAAAACCAAATACCTACTCAGATCTTTTTAACAGTTTACCAAGATTAAACACTCCCAAACCATAACATTTTTGTGGGTTTGACATTCTAAATTCTGCTTTTAACCCTAGCAGATTTTTAATCTGGGGAGGAAGGGAGAAAGAAATTTCTGGGTTTATGTGACCATTAGGAGAAGTCGGAATGATAGATGTGCCTTAGCCATGCTTCTTTTAAACATCCCCAGCCTTCCCAACCCAAAGAGGCTCTCCAAGTAGTCAATTCTGGTTCTGTATAACTTTGGGCCCAATGGTTTAGCATTCAGTGCTTTATATAATTTATAGTTGTGGAATAGCACTGCATATTTGAATCTCTTTATTATGAAAATTTTGTGTTTTTAGAAAAGGGGCAGATCAATTAAATATTTTATTGGAGAACCTTTATGAATATCAATTCTCTGCTTCGCTTTAAGTCTGGGCTGATAGGATTTCTGATTCTGGATCCTATTTCTCTAATGAAACAATTTTCCACCTGAAACTTTCTTTCCTTCATTCTTTACTTGTTAGTTCTATTAAAGTCCATACCTCTATAATAAAATTTAAACTTTAATTAAAAAAAATCATTTTGCTTGTGTGTAAAAGCCGGGCATTGCAGTATAGATATCAAATGTAAGTATAGTGAAACAGTTTTTAAATACAGTTGTCCCCCTTTATATGCTGAAGTGACGTTCCAAGACCCCAGTGGATGCCTGAACTATAGATAGTACTGAACCCTATAGATACTATGTTTTTTCTTACCCGTACATACCTCTGACAAAGTTGAATTTATAAATTAGTCATGGTGAGACAATAACAACAATAACTAATGATAAAATAGAACAGTTATAACAATATACTGTAATAAAAGTTATATGAATGTGGTCTCTCTCTAAGTTCCTGATTATCCTGTACTAGTCCTTCTCCTTGTGATGCTGTGGGCTGTGCTCGCTTCGGCAGCACATATACTCCTTGTGATGCTGTGGGATGGTAAAATGCCTATATGATGAGGTACAGTGAGGTGAATAATGTAGGCATTGCGACTTAGGGGTAAGCTAAGGTGTATCATCAGAAGTCATCTGCTTCCAGACAACAGTTGACTGTGGGTAACTGAAACCTCAAAAAGTGAAACCAAAGATTAGGGGGACTATGGTATAAGGCGAAAGAGAAGGGGAGAAAAGTATAGTCCTGAAATACAGAAGATCTGACCTTTGTCCAATTCTGCCTTCAAGCATTAATCTCCCTTTGTTTTTTCATATAAAACGTTAGGATATTGAAATAAAATATCTGTAAGGTTTTGTTTATTTATAAAATTGCATAAATCTCCTCAGTATTAGAGAATAGGGTATATTCTATTTTTTTTTATCTTTAAATCTTTACAGGACATCGAGCACACCAATGTTGTCATGACATCATAGAATTCCTTGCAGTTTACAAACTTACATATCACATATACTATTAGATTATTATTTATTATCTCTCTAGGCATATCTTCTGGGCAGACCTATTTATAAGGACTAGAACAAATTGTTTCATGAGAAATGCTTCCTTTGAACAACGAAGAAGATTTGTACTTCTAAAATCTCATCTGGTATTTTTTGTAAAATATACAGCCTATTAAATCTAAAATCAAAGCTCACTTAATGTCATTGATAAAAATAGTTCAGCTAGTCATGAAATTAAAGGGAAGTTACACCCTGCAGATTAGAAAGAAAATGTATAAATTTTGTGAAAATCGTCCCAATGATACCACCCTTTTTCATTAGCTTCATATCAAAATATAAATTTATCCAGGGCCTCCTTGGGGCAACATCTGTTTCTTGTTTACTTTGCTATTACCAGTCCTTTCAGGTTTCTTAAAACCTCCTTCTAAAGATAAACTTGATTTCATAGAGCTCTAATTTCCAACACTGTAAAACAAGGCTTCCTTTGTTGAATTCAGAGTCTACAGTACTTAGATTATGGAAGTGTGTTTTTAATGAAAAACTTCATAGGAGGTATTTGGATCGTTATTAATTTGAGAATATACCAGTGGGGACTCTATTAGCATTACCCCCTTCGTTGCTACTTGCAAAGTTATTGTGATGGCTTTATTACTTCTATAATGCTTTATTATTTTTCTCCTGACTATTCCTGAGTTTCAGACTAACATAGTTCTCACCCCCAACCCTCTCAGGTGATTAGACTTCATAACTGCTCTCTAGGGCATCTTTATTTTAACAACTCTTGCAAGAAACACACACACACACACACACACACACACGTAACTCCTCCACAAATGCAAACACACAGGTGTCATTCCCTCGCTTTCACAATCTTTTCCATTTATTAATATTACACTATTCCTTCCATTTATTTATTTGATAAACATTTATTGAGCACCTTTTATATACTGGGCACTCTTAAATATTGTGGACATAAAGGTAAATATTACACGCTTTTCCTTTAAACAGAGTGCAGTCTAGTGGCTGTGACAGACATAAAACCAAGTATTACAGTGAGTCATGATTAGGTGCCGGAAGTGAGGTAAGTACAAAGTGCAGATATAAATCAGCATTGGAAGGATATCTAGGAAAACACTTTTTTAACTGAAAATAAGAGTGATGGTAGGGGGCTTTTGCTACCACATTATAGAGCTGGGACCAGGGATTCTCTTTATCCTCAAGGGAAGTCAGTTTATTCTCCCAGTGTGTGCACCCCATACACAGATGATTATTAGAGCCTCCTAGCTGCACAACAAAACTCATTCATTCTCATTCCTCAGATTCAAACCATTTATTCTCATTCCTCAGATAAAAAGCCTCCCTTCACTTTGGGACTCCTGCCATCCGGTGACCACCCACCTCCCAGCATCCTCCTTGCTGTGGTTCATCAATACCCTTGTCACCCCTCCACATGTATCAGGGACCTTAGCATTCTGCTTATTGGCTTTCTTGCCTCCATTTTCCCAGCCAGCTTCAAGGTCAGTGCAGACAACCTGAACTAACAAACTTGCTGCATGGTTCCTGATCTCTTCATTTCCAGGGACGAGCACTGCCCAGCTTCTCCCACCTGAATTTATTAGCACTGTTCTGTTTTCCTCTTCTGGAAGGTTCCTTCCTTAGCTTCAGACTTGTCAGTCCCTTATTTTCAATACTCTAGTTATCTGACCACATCAAGACCACCAGCACTTGACTCTCCTTTTTCTTTCTTCCTCTCCTTCCAGCCGTTCTTGTCTTTGTTTCTTGACTTGTGTCTGCCTAAACTGCAAAGGCTTATTAATTCATTCCCTGGAGCCCAAGTGTGTCTCTTGCAGCACCTGCCAAGGAAAACACACAGCTTAGCTTTCTCTTTCTCAGCCTCATAGAAATCACTCTAACCTTCTACCAGTCGGTCTCCTCGATGCCCTGACTTGCTATTTTATTTATTAGTTTCAAAGGATGGCTGACATTCAAATTCATAAAAAAACAGTGACCATCAGACCTGCACTGCTTTGACTCCTTGACCTCCTTCAGCCAACATCTCCATGTATCGTAAACTCTCCCTTCCATATGAGTGGGAAGAGAGACACCCATTGCTGGAGAAAGCTATTCTCTCTGCCTTCAACTGGTTCTCATTTCCGCCTATATCCTCAGTCACCTTTATCAATCACCTTTTCTCTTCTTACCAGCCTCTCATTTGCAGTATATTAACATAGTCAAGTTTCTCTCAACTGAAAAACCAAAGCCCTTTCTGATTCTGGTTCCTGCTCCATCAACTTCTCCCCCTTTTCCCTTCACACCCAAGTGTCCACAAAAAAAGTGACATCTGCTCTTAAGCTTCCACTTCCTTACCTATGCTTTATCAGTTATTATGAAATATTTTATACGTATAAAATGATATGTAAAGGTAAGATATAAATAAGATAATTAAATTTAAATAAGATGTAAATGATAATTAAAATGTATCCACAGCTCAGCTTAGGAAGTACAAGCCTTTAAAATACACTTGCATTACCCTTCTCAACCCAACACCAGATCCCTGTAAAGGAATCATGATTTTTGCTGCTTTTCATTTGTTTCTTTATAATTTATATATACCTCAATAATATATGGTTTAGTTTTATATGTTTTGATTTTATATAAAATCTATAATACTGTTAGTATTTTTCTTTGACTTGCTTTGTTTGTTGTTTTTATTCCACATTAGTTTTGTGCAATTTATCTATTATGATAAACAGAGCAGCCGTGGTTCATAATGTGTTCTATCATGGGATTTTACTATAAATATCTGTTGTTTCCAGTTGTTGCTATTATTAGATTGAACCACATGAAATTATAGTTTTTATAGTTTAAAAAATTTGATTTTCAGTATTTACTGTGGTTTATTCTATACAAAAAATCTGCTGCAAACATTCTTGAACATGTCTTCCTATGCCATGTGTGAGAGTTTTTCTAGGCCAAGGCAAAAGTGGAATTCATAGTTCCAACAGCAGAAGCATCTCTATATTTACTACAGAACGTCAAATTATTTTTCAGATTTATTGTTCCAGTTAGTATTACCACCATCAGTGTTTAAATGGTCCCATTGTTTCACATTCTTAACAGCACATGGTATAACAGGAAAAAATTGCAAATCTGTTAGATATAAAATTATAGTTCATTGTTTTAAAAAAGTTTTTATTAAGACTGCTTTTTTAAAGATTTTATTTATTTACTTGAGAGAGAGAGAGCATGAGCAGGGGGGTGGGGCATAGGGAGAAGCAGACCCCACTGAGCGGAGAGCCTGAAGCAGGGCTCCTCCATCCCAGGACCCTGGGATCATGACCTGAGCTGAAGGCAGATGTTTAACTGACTGAGCCACCCAGCCTCCCAAGACTTTATTTTTTGAGAGCAGTTTTAGGTTTGCAGCGGAACTAAGAGGAAGGTACAGAGATTTCCCATACACTCCCTATCTCCACACTTGCATACCCTCCCCCGTTATTAATATCCCCCACCAGCGTGGTACAATTGTTATAATGATGAACCTACACTGACACATCATAGTCACCCAAAGTCTATAGTTTACATTTTGGTTCACTTTTGGTGTTGTACATTCTGTGGTCTGGGCAAATGCATAATGGCATGTATCCATCCTTATGGTGTCATACAGAGTGTTTTCACTGTCCTAAAAACCCACTGTTCTCTGCCTATTCGTCCCTTCTTTTTCCCAGCCCCTGGAAACTGCCAGTCTTTTTACTATCTCCATAGTTTTGCCTTTTTCAGAATGTCATATAGTTGGGACCATACAGTATGTAGCCTTTTCAGATTGATCTTTTTCATTTAGTAATATGCATTTAAGTTTCCTCCATTTTTTTTTTCATGGCTCGATAGATCATTTCTTTTTAGTGCTGACTAATATTCCATTGTCTGGATGTACCTCAGTTTATCCATTCACCCCACTGAAGGACATTTTGGTTGCTTTCAAGTTTGGGCAGCTATGAATAAAGCTGCTATAAACACCTGCCTGCAGGTTTTTGTGTGAAAATAAGTTTTCAACTTAGTCTGGGTTTATTTTGTCAATATTCTTCTAAATTGAGATGGCTGCTTGATTTTCTAATATAAAAGCCTTATTACATAAGGCTATAAATTTCTCTCTATAAACTATTTTATCTGTATCCTACATAGAATTTTTCATGATTATAAATTTTTTTAATATTTATTTTGATTGCTTTTCTCTCCCTGCTTGGCAGGAAGCCTGCTTCTCCCTCTCCCACTCCCCCTGCTTGTGTTCCTGCTCTCTCTCTCTCTTTGTCAAATAAGTAAAATCTTAAAAAAAAACCCACCAAAAACTTGTTTTATAACTATTTCATGATTTCTATCTATAGTCAGTAAGTATCATGAGTGCTTGAAAGTAGTGTATTGTTTCTAATTGTTTTGTATTTTATTCTACATAATACAGTTAGTTTAAGCCTGTTATTTGTATTCTCAAAGTCTTTTATACCTTAGTGATTTTGAGGGGGGTGTCTATTTGATCTGTCAATTGCTAAACATTATGTCTAAAAATCACCCACTATAATTTGTTGATTTCTCTCTGTTAATTTTTACTGTAAACATTTTGAATTGTGAAATTTGGTGCATTGGATTTATCATTAGGTAGTGACCCTCTAACTGAAATAATCCTTTTTACCTTAAGGTCTATTTTATCTGCTATTAGAATAGCCACATTAATTTTTGTTTACCCTTTCACTGAAAAATGCATGTTTATATTTTAGATTTATTTCTACCGTCTTATTTTGTGGCTTCTGTTTACACGTAATACAGTTTAGAATTAATCTGTACCTTTCTGCACTTCATACAAGAACTTTAGCATGTTTTAATTCTGATCATGCTCTTTCTGACTTACTTGCTGTTTTAGTTCCATCTTGGTTATTTTTTTCCCAAACTCTCTTGCTGAAAACACCCAAAGGTGTGTCATGCCCTTGCATAATTCTCTGTCCTTGAGTGTAGGCAGAACTTGTGACTTGCTTCTAACAAATAGAATATTGCAAGAGTAGTGGGATGTCACTCCCTCGATTAGATCACATTATATGGCAAAGGTGTTGGGATGACCTATCAGTTATTGTGTTATACAGCCTGGAGAGTCTGCTTAATAACTTGAAGAAGTTAGCTGCCATATTGTGAGAGGGCCTCTGAAATGGGGTGGCCTCCAGCTAACAGCCAGTAAACGGTTTGGGTCCTCAGTTGTAGAGCCTCAAGGAAATTAGTCCTGCTAATGTGAATGAGCTCGAAATGGATCTTTTCTCAGTGGTTCCTCCAAGAGAGAACATAGCCTATTTGTGCCCTGACTGCAGCCCTGTGAGACCCCAGATCAGATAACCCAATGAAGCTGTGCCAAGACTCATGTTCCTTCAAAACATGGGGATAATAACTATTTGTGGTTTTAAGCCACTAAATTTGTGGTACTTTGTTACACAGCAATAGAAAACTATATGCACTAAATTGACACTTTATTATTGGTTTATAATGTTGATATTTGTTTAGATTCACTCATATTTACCACTTTATTTGTTCACCTTTTCTTCTTGACCTCAGTTTTTCTGAAATAATTTCTTACTCTTGAAGTATATAGTATGTATTTTAGAATCTCTTAATTTTGTTTTCTTGAAGTGACATGATAATAAACAATTCTAGGTATGCAGCTATAAATTTTTTTTATAACTTTTGACATGATATTACAGTTTCTGGCTTCCATTGTTTAGAATTCAGCTATCATTCCAGTTGTTTCTTTGGAGGTACTGTGTTTTTTCTCTCTGGATTTTTTAAAAGGTCTTTTTCCTTTGCATTCTATAGTTCGGTTAAGATTGAGATTATTGTGTTTCAAATCCTCTCTTCTGTTTCTCTATTTCTTTTTGGAATTCTGACCTGACTTATGTTATATCCTAACCTTCTATCCTTCAACTGCTTTCATGTCCCTTCTCTGCCCTCCCTTGGGTCCAGGTGCTTCAGATCCATATTCCAGCTTATTCATGCTTTCCTTCGTCATGTCTGAGGCTAAGTAGCACGTCTGCTAAATTCTTATTTTAACTAGTGTATTTTCATTTCTATATGTCCATATTATTTTCTATTTTTATTTCAACTGCCCAGTTATCTTTATAGTGACTTCTTCCATATAAATACACACACACGCACACACACACACACACACTTTAAGCATGCTAATCCTGTGAATGTACAGTTGGAATATCTGAACTCTTTCTAGGTCTGATCTGTTTAATGTTTTTGATGCATTTACTTCTTCATTGTTTCCTTTTTTATTTTATACTTTTAAAATATACACAATTTATATGAGGAGATTCTTTGAGGCTTGATTTGCTGGTTGATTCATCTAGGGAAAATGATTTACTTCTGACAGGCACTTGGGGAAGCTTCCAGCCTGGGGTTGTGCTCGAGTCTCTCAGACTATGCAGGCAGTGAGATGTGGGACCCTGGCATATATGAAGATTAGCTCTGACTTATGAAATTTAGAGGACATTTTGTTTTATTTCTTTATTCAAGGCATATTTTATTTTGTTTGCTTTTTCTTTTTTCTAATTGACACTTTGACTGAAGATTCAGTTCTTTGTAGGTCTTAAAACTGGAACCCAACTCTCCCACCAGTGCAGATCTGAGTTTGTCCAGGTCAAAACCTAAGCTCTAGGTTACTGGTATTAACAGATGATTTCATTTCTTACAACTCTTTGAGTTGGTTTTTCCCACAACTTTTGGCCTCTGATGACTGACAGTTTCTCTTACTCTCTCCAACTCAAATATTTAGGAGCTTTGCAGCAGGATCGTTTTTCAGGATATTTACTCTGCCAATATTGTTGGAAAAGGAAGTCTCTGTCTACTCTTCACCTTCCTGTAACCAAGGTTTGCCCTTAGCATTTTATAGAATCTACCCTTGCTCGGGTCACCAGTGACATCATAATTCCTAAATAAAGTAAATTCCCATCAGGTCTTTTCTTACTTTGTAGCCTTTGAAACTATTGTCCACTTTCTCCATTAATCACTTTTCTTCCTTATATTATTGAAGCCTCTTTCTTATTACATAGGCACGCACACAGACGCACATACATAAATGCAAATAACTCAGCATTTGCCATTATCAACTTGTAGGACGTTCTTTTCCACACTGCCCTGCTATCCTAATAGGGTCTACTAAGAAATAATCCCAAACCAAGGAAATTTTCCCAATCCTCTTTATGTCCAGTGGGGCATTGGACATACATCTCAACACCTCTATTTCTTCTTATTTTTTTTTAAAGAACTCATTGTCTCTCGAGACTGCTCTGTCATTATTCTAAAAATGCATGAGCCCATCTTAAAATCCTATTACTTGCTGATTTTATTGAACTTCTGCTTCACAGTTGATTCATTTACTTTCAATTTCTAGTGAGCTAATGGCTAGTTGCCATTTTTTTAATAACAACTTTCCAATTCTATAGAAGCCATAAAAGTCAACTTGAATAAAACTACTATTGGAATAAGTGGGGTAGAAGGTTCTAGAGTTAGAAGCCACTTCACCACTCAACCAAGTTGAAGTCTACTTTTTAGCCACATCACTGAGGCAGGATGCAGTCTCATCAGTGACTATTCAGCAATGACTAGTAAAGAGGATAGCTTTGTGCCAATCTGAACATCCCTATGAGACCTGCCTCTCCATATTTTTAGGAAAATTTCCTTTTAATTAGAATTTTATAAATAATGTTTAAATGATACTTGGTTGGAAATGTTACCTTTCTTTCTACAAACTCAGAGAGGGAATGTCCGTGAACATCAGAACAAATACTAAGATCTAGACTTCCTGCCTTAGCTATTGGCAAGAACCTGGAATGGGGCCTGTGCTGAGCAAAGCCCCTCTGCACCAGAAGCAGATATACCCACTTTCCCCTCCCTCTCCAGTTCCTTATATCCAGGCTCCTTCACGGGTTCCTGTCCTTGAAATATTACTCTTCTTCCAGTAGGTGTTTAGTCATGTACTCTTCTCATGCCATCTGATCACCTTACGAGGAGATCTTGGCATAAATCATCAGATTTGCCCTGGTGGACTCCCACAGGTGTATTGTTAACTTCTATACCCTCTGAGTTTAAGGTACAATTTCAAATTGTTCTTGGTTATCTCTTTTTAAAGGCACCTAACTTCCAACATGACTGAAAGTGAACTCTCTCCCTACCTGTGAGCTGTCCACTCTCATTGCACCAGCACTTAGTAAAATCTCTTACTAGCTTACTTCTTTCAAACTGCCCCATAACATTAAGGAAAGCCTAAAAATGGCCAATACAGAACTAATCCTGCTTCATCATTAGTTGTAATTTCCCCCACAACATTATTTTCTGACATAAGAGATGTTCTATTTCTCACCTCTAGTTAAAGAAGTTAAAAATGTTTGTGATTTCTAAATTCCTCTTCACCCTGAGGCTTTACTCTCAACTCTGGGTTTAGAGCAAAGCTCCTCACAATGGATATTGCGAAATGTCTCATTTTAATGAAACATTACTGTATATATAAGAAGAAATCATCTCACTAGAATTCCTTAATTTGAAAAAAAGATCTAATGATAAAGATGAAAGTCATTATTAAATCTATAAGTAATACAGACAGTAGGCAGGAAGAAAAATGGCCCTAAAACATTGGCTTCCCAGAACCTAGAAACCAACATCTTTCTTACTTCCTGTTTGAGGTAAAAGAAAGCAAAGGGAAGTCAGTCCTTAGGTTGCCGTGGTCAAAAGATAAATATGAGTTCTTGTTACTTTTAAATCAATAAAGAACTTTCCATCGCTACTTTGGCAACTCCGCAACCAACCACTTCCCCTCATAAGTCCAGTCAACGGTTCTCCTATCTTCTGAGAAAAACAGGTGAAGCATGTTTCCAGGAGCCTCTGCTGCTGAGGTTGCCCACATTCAGGTAAAAGCATGGGAAACAACTAAACGACCAAAAATCTATGCCTGAGAGACAGAAGTAGAAAAAATTTACACAGATTAAAAAAAGAGAAGTTGAGGTGTCATGGGGGGTGGGGCAACTCCAGAAACTTCCTTATGGTAAAATGAAATAAAATACAAGTGTGTGCTACTGTATGGGCAGAAACCAAGACCAGTCTTTTTGTAGCCACCTCAGAGAGTATCTTCATTGCTAAGTGTTTGATATTTTCCACTTGAGCACCTGGGGTAACAGGAAGGGTGTATGCCACCCTGTTAGCACCGTTTGGAAGGAAGCTGGATGTGCTTTTGAGGACAGCTTAGCCTTTCCCCTTCTTGCAGATAGGCAAAATTTAGTGACCTTCCAGGTAGTTTTTTTTTTATTTTAATTCCATATGAGAGCAAAATAACAAAACGATGAGATTTGTTTCATATCTATATTTTGTTTAAGGTCTGCCTTAGGAGAAAATGACCCAAGAAGTAAATAGTAGTAAATATGTTTCAGGGGGAAAAAAAAAAATCATTGTAGTCTCACTATTTAATTCCACCTGTTGAGATGGATTTTGACTTAGGCATCCAGGTTACTAGGTCTTATTTCTATGTCTAAAGTTGTATTGTGTAGATGTTGAATAATAGGGGTGTGTGTGTGTGTGTAACAGAGACTGAGACATTTTTCAAGATACTTCCATAAATCAACTTTTCAGTTGCAGTCTGTAGGTGTTGGACTGGGTGCCCCTTTGATTGCTATGGGATACTGAGATGGGCTGTAAGGAAGAAGCAAAAAGTTGTGGAATTTGATCTGAACTACTAAAAGAATGACATTCTCAAGAATAATTTAAAATACTTGGAAATCATATCAACATTTTAGGCCCTGCCAGTACAGAGTGAAATAATTCTTTTGAACATAATAATTGGTCACTTTAGTTGTTGGTGTACTACTATCTCTTGTTGGGTGATTATAATGTATATGGAGTTGTGCCTCATGTTAGGCGTGAGATAGTTTGATTAAGCCCTGTAAGAACTCTGAGGTCACTTCTATTTTTATCCCCATTTCAAGGTTGAAGACATTGAAACACCGAGATTTAACAATTTGCCCCATCATTCAGCAAATAAGTGGTTAAGCCATGATTTGAATAGAAGCTGCCTGAACCCAAAGCCTGAGATTTTAAGCTCTGCCTCAAAGGATTGGTTTGATTTACATGTATTATCTTAAAATGGAACCATGGAGACAATTTTGTCTTTAGAGTTTAAAAACATGTACTTAAATTATAAAAGCATAGTAATGGGCAATATATCCTAAAGTCCTGTCTTGTAATTGACTGGACTCGTTTTCTTTTGGGAAAGTTGTATTTACTGTCCTTTAGGGGGAAAATGATACTTTGATTCTGTCACTAGAGCTTCCTCCTAAAGACTGGGGTCCAGAAAGGGATTTGAAGTTGAAAAATGCTTCCTTTTTCCTTAAGGCTATTCCATGCACACTTCTCATTAAATGGAAAGATTTTATGTTGTGAGATTCTCTTACTTCCTTCACTTCCCAACTGAAAAAGATGTTGGAGATGACCAAAACAGGATCTGACACTGGAAAGGGCTCCCTGTCATTCTTCATCTTGGAAAATGATGTGTCATGAAATCTGACCATTACCCTCAAGATGCAGTGGCGTGAGCCAAAGAGACACAGGGGAGTTGTAGTTCTAGCTTCTGAATCCATAGCTTCAAAACAGCTTTTGTAGATCTGCAAGTGGACTTTGAAAACAGTATCATGTTCTTTGAGGTGGCTAAGAAGTGAATGAATATGTGGAACAAAAGGGCCTTTGCTTTTTCTTCCATATTGAAATAGCAGTGGCTGTCTTTTCATACACGCATGTGCATGCCCACACATGTTCCAGCTTCTGACTCTCCATGATCTATATCACAAATACATATATACAAATACTTATAAAACATTTAATTTTTTTGTGCTTACATCACTATTCTTTTTAACATTCAAAAGCCTTCAGCAGCACTATAGATGACTTGCAAATTATAGACTTCTAGCCTTTCTGACAGTCAAAGGATGTGGAAATCAGGAAAGCCCCTCACTGGGAGCCACAATGTGGCTAAAAACTGTGCTTTGAACAATTATGTCTCAGAAAAGATTCCCCCACACGTTATTGATGGGGATTATCTAACACGTGTAATGAGAAGAGATAGCAATGTTGCCTGATTAACCTTAGAAAAGCAAGAAAGGCAAATGTTGCTGCAAGGAACAAGCCAAGACAGAAGACCATAAAATTCACCTCCTTGCAGGGTACATTCCTTTATGGAAAGTATACTGAGAGGAAATGAATAATCGCACTTAAAATTGACCATCTAAGTGTATGACACACAAGTACAAATAATGCATGAAAGCCAGCTTACCCTGGTTTATGAGAAAATTAGAGTTCTTTGTAAAGGGAGAAATTCCTGGAAACTGCCCCTAAAATTCTTTTGTCTAGCTTTCCTCTCTTTTAAGCACTTTTTTACGTGATTATTTGCCATTTAAAATGTCTCAACGCAAAAATATTTTAAGGACTTGTGAAGTAGTTCCACATCCTGGTTATAGAAAGTACATGTCACATCCATGTTTACATATATACATGCACATGTATACATCTTCCCACTTTGACCCCATCCCCTGCCTCCACTATATACCACTCAAGATCCAGAATAATTTCTTAAATATAATTTGTATCTTGCCTATTCCTTGCCCTCCTTGCTTCCCAGTTTTATTCAGGATCAAAGACTAATCCTTCTCTATGAATTTTGAAGCCTGGTGTGATCTGGCTCTATTTATCTCTTTAGTTAATGTTGTCCCACCCACCCCTTTGCTTGTAATCTTTTAGCACTCTGGTTTCCTTGCTGTTTCTCCCATTGGCCGTGCCTCTGGGCCTTTTGTTGGCCTGAAATCTCTTTTTATGGCTGACTCTGCATTTTTCCTAGTTACTTCTTCAGAAAGGCCAACCCTAACCCTTCAGTTTGATGTGAGTCACTCACTACTGTTCTGTCGTGATACCCCCTTCTCTTACTTTATAATTCTTAAGTATGAATTTCTGTACTTTGGCTAAACATCAATGAAAAGAAGGCAGGATCAATATCTGCTTTATTTTCTCTTGTATATTCAGAACCTGTCATTGGATTGGGTACCAGTGTGTATATATGTGTGTGTGTGTGTACAGTAATATTTATTCTTTTTCAAATAAAAATGGTTCCTTCCAACTCTCCTCTATTTCACCCCTGATTACCTCCAGATACCTCACAAGAATCTTTGAAGTTATAGTGAGTTTTACAATGAAGTGAGGCAACACCAGATGTCTCACCTGCTGGTATCCCTATAAGACCAGAAAACAACCAGTTAGCTAAGGAAATGTCACTAGAAATGTAATTTTTCTGGAAGAATTCCAACTCTAAATTTTGGTCATTATCTGAGATATGGTTGGCAGGATCAGCCCAGATCTTAAGACCCTTGTTTTATTATACCATGATGACCATTTTGACCATAACTGTCACCTCCATCGGCTCCCCAGTTCATTCTGGTAATGCACAGGTAGAAAATGGACTGATTAGTCCATTTGGTGGTTTGTACTGTGCAGGCCAAGGAGCAGGTTGGCCAGATTCCTCATTTTTTTGCTAGTTAATTTGGTGTCCTATTGATCCTGCCTTTAGCTTTAGATATTCTACAAAACAGTCACTCTCAAAATGTCACCTTTCAAAAGGACCATGGTGATGGCTGCTACTTACTAAGGCACAGAAAAGAACATCTCTCCTTTAATAGGCTCTGAGGAATGGTAGAGAATGTTTGTATCAGTTCACTGAAAAATGTGAGTTAGATCACTTTACATGTTTCAGTTGCCATATTAATTCACAAACCGATAACATTCCCTGCTATGTTGTGAACATTTTTGAGCGAGTCTTTGGCAAACAAAAAACAGCTCTGGATATGCTGCAGACCCATTCTCTGAATGGCTTCTCTTTCCTCAACGCCATCTTGTAGGTCTTCCTCTGTATGTAGCTTGCGTTATTGCTAGCTCTCCTACCATGATTAGTTCCATAATCCTTGATTATTCTCTCGTGGTAAGCCTACTTCTCCAACTAATGGTGCAAGTACTGAAAAAAAAAAAAAAAAACCAAACCTAGTAGAACCTTATGCAGAATCTTTAGGCAGAATTTGGAGCATAGCGTAGTTTGTTAAGCTACCTTTGTTGACAGAAAATTTTCATTGTTTTTAGATGGTTGAGAAAAATTTCCAAATGATTGTTGAAATACACGTATGAGTGTGTATTTCAATTGTAAAACTTCAGACACATAGGTTTATTAAACTTGTAGCTGGGCAAACAAAACCAAAAGCAAGAGACTGATTGAAATATACTCCATTTTGAAAAAGCAAGCAAAGTAAACAACAACAAAACCATAGTCATTGTGTTGGATCTGTAAGCAACACATTTTAGATTATTATAAAACTTGTATATTAATAGGTAAATTATACTTAGGAAAAAATTTATTTCATTTGGGAAACATGTCTCACAATTTTGGCTTGGCACAATACTTCTCAAATGTTAGTGATTGCTTTTCTTTTCCTATCCAAGGGCTAGAAACATGCACTGGTTCTTGAATTTATATAAAAGTAGAAAGAAAAATAGTTTATTAGCATTGGATGCTTTTGTGCTTGTGTAACAAAAAATCTGGCTGAAATGCTTTGGCAAGTATGCAGTACATCATATAGTGTAATAACTTGTGGTGTTTGGAAGAAAAATAAAAGCTGCTAAGATATTGTGGTTTTGAACTTGGCAAAAGAGTTGTAGAATGAAATTGGCTATGTACTCTCATAAGAACTTTTACAATGGATAACAGACTTTCTAAGTGTTGTATGTAATGAGGTGATAAGCAACTTACTACACTGAATCCTACAACAACCTTTTAAGGATCCATGTATTAAGAGAGTCTTAAAGGGAGATTGTTTTATAGAAACTATGAATTCTCTGGAAACATGAATAAATGAACCTCTTAATGTAGTTCAAGAAAGTCATACTTTAAGTTATATTCAAGAGAGATTGCAATATAGCAATATTTTAATTTAACATTGACAAATATTTAGTGAATACCTCCTATGTGTTGGTGTCTACAGACGTTACAAATAGTAGTAGAAAAGATGGACCCTGCTTTTGTAGATTTTTATGTCCTCATGGCCTTCCCTGTAGGCAAATGGTCATAACAATTCTATAGGCAAAATAAATCTTCGAAGTAAAATCTTTCTGTTTCAGGTAGTGATCAGGAAAAAGGCTTCGGTAGTGTCACTCTCTAATTTGCAGGGAAGAGCTAACCATTCCCATTCTCACAACCAACACGAAAACACGGATTAGTCAATAAAACCACCTTCCCCAAAGACGGAAGAATAATATGACAATGAGTATGGGACAGAAAATGAATTCCTCAAATATGCTTATTTAAGATACTATAATCATGAGTGGAGCATTCATTCATTCTATGGGAGGATAGAAGAGTTTAAGTCTTTTTGTGTGCTCTCTTCCATCTCCTATCACAGACATGGTCTTTATGGGACTGTCCAGTGTTCTGATGCAGCAGCTGTGATAGGACCTTTTGGAAATGGGGGTGCCTCTTACTCTTGTTATTAGAATAAAGGGATAGGGGCTGTTGGTGAAGTACAAATGTCCCAGCTCTGTGTGGAGAGCACAAGAGAGTTAAGGATTTGTTACTAATCCCTATCTGGAAATCAGGAGCCTATTTTTTTTTTTTTTTTTGGAGTGAATCCCATGAAAATAACCCTCAGAAATCATGCAAAGATGGTGTCATATGCCACTAGCAGCTTGTAAACGATTTTAGGATTAGGCATCCCAGCTGTTTCTCCTTAGGTGCTTTATGAAAAGCTTTTGAAGTTAACCTTGAAAGTCACAAAAGATTTCAAGTGGTAAAAATAGGAAGAACATTCTAGAAGGAGAAAATCAGATATAGGTATGCAGAAGAGTGAGGCAGGTTGGGAGGTAGGAATCCTAGAGCTGGTTGGGGGAAGTGTTTCAAGAGATAATGATGGAAAGAGAGGTGAAGGTCCTATTGAAAGCTAAGATTAGAAAGTTGTCGCATCTATCAGGAGTTAGCATGTCTCCAACATTTCTACTTGAACACATGACCAAAATACTTTTCATATGTCCTAGGGGAAAATGACTTTTTCGCCCCTGTAAACTATCCCTTCCGTCCCTGAGTACTCAGATCTCTGTGGACTTCATCTTTTCACTCCTGTATGGAATCTTATGTATATCTGTAAGCTTACCCAGGTAGTCTCCTTTTCTGGATATTAAAATGCCTTATCCCATGTATTATCAAAATTCAAAGCTGTCATCCATTTTATAATTTCTGTCTTTGCTGGGTGGGGAAGTTTTTCAATTTTTAATATATACTTATTTTCTTTTTGACTAAAGAGAAAGACATGTATCATATGACCTCACTGATATGAGGAATTCTTAATCTCAGGAAACAAACTGAGGGTTGCTGGAGTGGGGGGTGGGGTGGGAGGGATGGGGTGACTGGTTGATAGACACTGGGGAGGGTATGTGCTCTGGTAAGCGCTGTGAATTGTGCAAGACTGTTGAGTCTCTGATCTGTACCTCTGAAACAAATAATTCAATATATGTTTAAAAAAAAAAAAAAGAAGGTAGCAGGAGGGGAAGAATGAAGGGGGGGAAATCGGAGGGGTAGACGAACCATGAGAGACGATGGACTCTGAAAAACAAACTGAGGGTTCTAGAGGGGAGGGGGGTGGGAGGCTGGGTTAGCCTGGTGATGGGTATTGAGGAGGGCACATTCTGCATGGAGCACTGGGTGTTATGCACAAACAATGAATCATGGAACACTACATCTAAAACTAATGATGTAATGTATGGGGATTAACATAAGAATAAAAAATAAAAAAAATACTTATTTTCATCCAGGGTTATTTTTATTTCAGGGTCATTGAGTTATAATGTACATAAAATCAATTTTAGTCTGCTTAAATATACAGTTCATTGATTTTTAACAACTTCCATTATCAAGTTACAGAACATTTCCCCTGTAACAAAGAGCTTTTTCTTGTTCCTTTGTGGTCTCTCACATCTCCCACTCCCTTTCAACCCCTGATCAGATTTCTGTCTTTATAATTTTGCCTTGTCTACAATGTTCTATAAATGACATCATAGAGTACGTATTTTTTTGGCTGGGCTTTTTCCTCTAGCATAATGCTTTGGATATGAATCCAAGTTACTGCATATACCAGTACATGCTCGTCATTGCTGAGTAGTATGCTACTGTATAATGGACCTCAGCTTGTTAATCCATTTACTACTTGATGAACATTTGAGTTGTTTCTAGTTTTTGGCTATTATGAAAACCAAGCTGCTATGAACACTCACCTCTAGATGTTTTTGTAGAAATATGTTTTCAGTTCTGTTGGTTTAATAACTAGGAGTGGAGTTGCCTGGTCATAAAAGTATATACTTAACTTCTGTAAGAAAATGCCAAAATATTTTTCAAAGTGGCTTTACCATTTTGTATTTCTATCAGCACTGTGTGAGAATTTTCAATTTTAGAAATTATAATGAGTGTTTTTGAAGTGGTTTTAGAAGTTACTTTTGCTTATTATGTCTTTTTTTAGTTTTGGTAAAAAGGAAATGCTGGTCTTTTACAATAATTTGAGGAGGGATTCCTCTTCTCCTATTTTCTGGAAGAGTTTACCTTCTTCCTTAACTGTTTGGTAGAATTCACCAATGAGGTTAAATGTGCCTGCCTTTTTTTTTTTCTCCAGGAAAGATTCCCCCACCCCGCAGTTTTACTGAAATATGACTGACAAACAGCACTGTATAAGTTTAAGGTGTAGAGGATAACGATTTGACTTATATGTATTAAAAAATGATTTCCACTGTAAGTTAATATCCATCATCTCATACAGATAATTCTTATGATGAGAACTTTTAGGATCTTTTCTCTTAGCAACTAGTAAATATACCATACATCACTGTTAACTCTAGCCTTCATGTTGTACATTACATCCCCAGTGCTTATTTGTCTTATTACTGGAAATTTGTACCTTTTGTCTACCTTCCTCCAAATCTCCCACAGGCTGCAAATCTTGCAATGGGAAAAGGGAAGTAGTTGGCTGTTCCTATCACTGGAAGCACCACTTTCTAGCTACATTTGCTGGTGGCCAAAGGAGGGCAAGGAGTAGAAGAGAAAAGTGAAGGGAAGTCTTATTTGATCAGTACAGTTAATAGGGTACTGATACCCTCTAGTTATAGCAGATACAAAAGCTGACTTTTCCATGGGAAACCCTAGAGTTCCTTGAACCCCACCGCTCCCTTCCCAGACTTGCTGCTTGCTGCCTTTACCTGGAGCCCTCTGGGCTTACATACTCGCTCAGTTTCTGTAATGGATGTTTGTTGTGTTTTCAGCCAGACGCCCTCTTCCTTTTCAAGGGAACTTGTAGCCAGCTCCCTATTAGCCCATAGAAAACATGTATCTTTTATTAATTATTGGTTGAAGGAAAGCCATTTCTCTCTTTGCCTTCTCAAAATACTGCCAAATTTTTGCTCTGGACTATTTTTAGACTGGTCCCAAGCCCCATACTCCAAGAGAGATATGAAGAATTCTCTAAGTGGTTCTTCGAAAACTCACTCGATTTGAGATGAGTTGGAAGAATTCCTTTTCTCTCCCCCATAGGAGAAATATATAACACGTTTACTACTTGCTTCAAAGTTATTAATCCCTGCCTTCTTCATTCAAGGATTTGTTTTATGTATCTGGATATAATATCAGTCGTGCAATTTTGTATGTGTGGTCATGCCTCTCCATTTAAGATTTTGGGTTTTCTTGGCATCTAATGGGTTTTAGGGATCTCTGCTGAATTTTGACAACAGAGAAGGTCTAATTTAACAACTATTGCATACACAAACAGGAGATCCAGTGTTTATGAATGCTATTTCTGTGGTCCACTTATGAGTTGCTTATTTGGAACATTGATAGGGTATTCCTTAAAACCAGGTATAACCATCATGCATGAAGACTTGTTAATGTGGGTTGCAGGCATTAATACTTAACATACTAAAACAGATATTTTTTTTATTCTTATGTTAATCCCCATACATTACATCATTAGTTTTAGATGAAGTGTTCCATGATTCATTGTTTGTGCATAACACCCAGTGCTCCATGCAGAATGTGCCCTCCTCAATACCCACCACCAGGCTAACCCATCCTCCCACCTCCCTCCCCTCTAGAACCCTCAGTTTGTTTCTCAGAGTCCATAGTCTCTCATGGTTCGTCTACCCCTCCGATTTCCCCTGCTTCATTCTTCCCCTCCCGCTACCTTCTTCTTCTTCTTCTTTTTTTTTCTTAACATATATTGCATTATTTGTTTCAGAGGTACAGATCTGAGATTCAACAGTCTTGCACAATTCACAGCGCTTACCAGAGCACATACCCTCCCCAGCACTTTTCCAACATGACTGCTTGTAGTAACAAAGGTAAGGTCTTAATCTAAAAAACAAGTAGGATATGCTTTGTCAACTGTATGATTAAAACAGTCAATTTTATAGATCATTCTTATCTTGGCCTGCTGTTTTCTTTGGGAAGTAATTCATTTAACCTAGGTAAGATATTCCATAAAAGCATAATGATAATTTAAAGTTGCACATGTACTGAAGAAATGAAATCTAGACACTCATGGTAGTCCTGCACAGATTGGGGCAAATTTATTTTGGTTTGAAGTTAGGATAAATGAAAAGTAGCACACTTACCTAGTGTTCAAATCAAATAGAAGTGGGGCAACAGTCCTTCACACATGACTTCTAATAACACGAATCTGCATTTAGATACAGACATGCTATGCCTGATCTTACATACAGCACCAGTTGCCAGGAAGGAAAAATAAGACATCTGCTTTCTATTGATTGTGTAGGGGAGCAATTCACTGAATCATCACATTTCTTCCTAGTGAAATAAGCACTTTGGTCTTTGGTCTATTTTCTGATAAGAGGTTAATAAATAATCCAAGGGAAGATACACATTTGAAATCACACTATACAGTTATTCTCAGGTTCTTTTTATTTAAATCAATTTCACTGTATCTCCAAACATTGGTTGGTTGTTGTGGCAGCAAGAGAAATGTGATTAGAACCACACAGCTGGTTAATTTACTAAAGATGTAGAAAGTCTATGGAAAAAGAAGCTATCTCTTTGCAAATAATTTAAAGTCAACAATTGCAAACTTTCTTTGGCAAAAGAAGGAAGAGACTTTGACCTCTACAGGGCTAAATTTTTATGAGCAGTTGTACCCCCAAATTAAAATGAAGTGTGTGTGGGATTTGGATTAAGTATACCTTTGGGGTATGGAAGAAGGAGAGATGGATGTTTTGGAGGAAGACCAGGGGGGAAAATCACTTTCTGCAAATTTCCCTTTAGTTTGGCTCTGCCTAAGGGATTTTTAGGATTTATCCAATCCTCTGAAGTTATATCAGACTTTACCTTTTAATGAAAAGCAGGATAGACTTAGAGTCATACGGGACTCACTTGGAAGGAACTTTAATTAAAATTGAAGGGTTGTAAGAACATTTATATTAAACATGTCAGTCCACTCAATTTTCTTTCAGATGCATCTGCTGTTAAAAAAAAAAAAAAAGTTTTTTGACTTCTCTGAAGACATGAGACTATGGTTTAAAGCTGTTTATTAAACAGAACTGTGTGCTTTTTTTGTCGACCAAGCGACTTCACAAAGTCTTAATAGGACAGTAATAAAACAAACTGTTAGCTTGGATTACGTGTAAACCAAGTTAAAGTACATTAGACTAACATCTTGAATAATAGAAGAGACAAAGTATTTAGTATGACTTTGAAGTACCAAAAAGGGTCATTGCTGCTAATACATTATAAGTGGAAAAGGTTTGCCCTTCAGAGGGTGTGATAAGAATACGGTGTTCTTCAAATAGTGGAAATTTCATGAAAATCATAGGATCATCAAACAAATTGCTGATTTGGACCTATTTTTACAAAGGTTGCCGGGGAAAAGTCACTATTCAAAAACCAACTTTAAGTTACCTGAAAAACTTAAAAGAATTAATCAAAATAGTTTGAAAATATGAACAAAATAAAGTAATGGAATAAATTAAACATCAAATATGATGCAGATTCTGCCCTGGGTGTGAAGTCGCCGATGAATTGGTAATTGTTGTGCGTACCTAGTAAAACAGACAATCCTAGGAGTGATTTTTAATTTTTGTTTCCCAACTGAAAACCTTCTATTAGTGACTTTACCCAGCAGAGCAGCTCTGGACGATTGTAGCCAGCATGGAAGGACTGACCGCTTTCACGAGCAGTCTTTTGATAGTGTAGCTGTACCAAAACGTATAGACAATATTCTTTTAGGTAAATTAATAAATACAGAGTGTGTCTGTGAGCAGGCTCATTCTCTAAATCTCAAGAGTGGAAAAGCCACCACCAGGATAGAGGTGACATTTGAATTGAGGTGAGTTCCTGATGTATTTTTGCAGCAGTTACAAAGTGCTATCTCTTTTCAGGCTTATCTTAAAAATTGAAGTATTTTAAACACACATGCCAAATTGGGGTTTCCTTTAAAGAATCTGAATATAATTAGTTGGTCTGCCCGCTGAAAAGTTGTTCAGGCCTTCCTTGGAAGATGGCACGGTGATATATATATATATTTTAATCGGGACATGATTGACATGGTGTTAGTCTTCAGTGTACAACACTGATTTAATATTTGTATATGTGGTAAGATGATCACAGTAAGTCTAGTTAACATCCAACACCACGCACAGTTAGAATCTTTTTCTTATAATGAGAACTTTTAAGAACATGTTTAAAGACACAGAAGAGACCTTAAACAAGATAGAACATTTATTTTAAAAGTTGATAAAGTCCAAATACACGATTTTAAACTACAAGTTGTAAACGTATTTTTGGAACCTTTCAATAAAAGAAATGAGAAACTACATACTCCTTTTTTTGAACTATCTTAATTTGTCCTCTTCAGGTTTATTAAGGAACGAAGGGAAAATGTAGATAAAAATCATTAAAATATAAACAAAAGCAGTGAAGTGTATTAGTAAAATCGAGACAAACTATTCTGACATCTAGAAGAATAATAACAAAAATTTTCGTAGGTAACCTGCAATATGTCTCTAAATTCTAAAAGGCAGTGAATGACTGACTAAGGATGCATTTGGGCTGTGGAGAGCCCTCCTGTCCCTTGGGAGACTCACAGGCAGTCCATGCCTTGTGACTTCAGAAATGAATTAAGAGCCATGGTATCACTGTCACACTGTGAACCAAATATTAGTAAAGTGTAGCTTGTTCTCTATTCATAAAAAAAAACCCCAAAAACAAAAAACAAATCTCAGCTCTGGTATTAACTCCCTGTACTCCATTGGATCCTTCAGTGCATTTCCTGGGAGGGAAGAACAACACTTGACCAATGCTCCTAAGGTGTTTCTGTGCCTTAAAATTCTAAGATATAAGATCAGGTCATTCTGACTCTTCAGTCTGTGACTGATTCATTAGGCTCTGATCCAAATAATGTTAATTATTCATCTGGTTGATATTGCTTCTGTGAATAATGATCAACTCTGCCTTAATATGAATATGTAACATTAACCATTAACATTAATCCTTGCGTCACTGGGAAAGACAACTAAAATGCTTGGCTATTTTGTATGTAGTTTGCCTAAACCCTTCACATTCCTCCCCATGTTTAAAGTGTTTGGGGGTATATATACTAACTTATAATTAATAGACATTATTAATAGAAATACACTACCCATGGAATATTAGCATATTGAAAGCAGCATTGGAAGAAAGTGTTTTGGGAGAAATCTTAGGATTTATCATAAAACCTCTAAACTAAGAGGTATGTGATTCAAAAATGCAAAACACAGACAAGCTGCACAGTGGTTCTCAGAACCCTAGAGTCCTCGGTGTCACCACATGGTAGGAGCTGAGGGACTGGTGCTCATCCAGTTGAACTTTGTGATTGAACTTAATATGGTTAAGTGTGGCTAAATAATGGTTAATAATGGTTAAATATTGTTAATTATATTTTCCACTCATTTCCTTTTCAGTCTGTCATGTTAACCATTTAGACAGGAAGTGGTAGATGTAGGTAGGGATTAGAGAGTATTTGTGCTAATGTTTGGTAGAGAGAATATGAGAGTGCTTCAATATTTGGTACCCACCAGTAACTTTCTTTCAAAGTACCTATTTAAACTTGACAGTTGGTATTCCATGGTCCTATAGGTGCATATTCTCGGTCAAAAATCCATATTTTAAACCTAAAACATTATGCATTTCTACAGACGTAACGTGATTAGTTTAATGGCCATTAGATACAATCCTTAGCTTTAAATGCTTTTCATTTGAGTATAATTTTCATTTTGAGTTCAATTGAACTCATAGTCCTGTCACCAAGACCATTTCTCCCACCCTCCCATAGATTTCCTGTTCTATGGAAATCAAATTCTCAGGTGACATGTTGCTACATGTAACACTTGGCTGCAAAATAATTAGAACTTAAATTCTTAAAGATTTTTTTTAAATTTATTTATTTGACAGAGAGAGCACAAGTAGGTAGAGTGGCAGGCAGAGGGGAAGGGAGAAGCAGGCTCTCTGCTGAGCAGGGAGCCTGATGCGGGGCTCGATCCTAGGACCCTGGGCTCATGACCTGAGCCGAAGGCAGCCACTCAACCGACTGAGCCACCCAGGCGCCCCTAGAACTTTAATTCTTAATACTTAGCAGTTTTCATTGCTCAGTTAATGTTACATCTACCTGCTAGTTGAAGGAGATCCATTATTTTATGAAGTTAATCCCCTAAGTGGAGAATTACTTATTTTATAATTTGAGACACAATGATCAAGAAATTTAAAGGGAGCCATGACGAGAAAGAATATGCTCTACCAAGGCTGTCTTGTTACAATATTTTTTTACTTTGGCAAAAAGTCTAAAATATTCCCAGGAATATTAAAAAACAGCAAATATCAGTTTAAGAAACACCTTTTGAACTATATGGCAAATGAAAAACAATATAAAAACTGAAGTTGCATCATTTCTGGAAATGGCAACCAGATGAAAGGTATTGCCACGTCCTTGCAACAACAATGCTATCAGGGGAAGAGCAGGAAATAATCTTCCATGGGAAAACCCAGGCACATCCACACACACGTAGACATCTGTACACACAAATGCATGATAACGCACTCATGTTCCTCCCCATGTGTGTATATTTACAAACTTCTGAATGTTCTCATGCCAAATTGAGCTATATATTTTGTATGGGACTATTCATTTAGCTATTTCTCTCTGTCAACAATTTATACAAGACTCTTCATTCCATCTAAAACACACAGACCGAAGTTCTAGAATACAGACCACTCACAGTTAATAGGCCTCGTGCACTTTTGTTTCTACCAGTTGTGTTGTGTCTTGACTGAGATTGATTTTATTTGTCCTAAACCTGTAATTACAAATATTACAAAATAAACGCAATAAGGAAGACATTTGCTGGGCATATGAAAATTCGGTTAAAACTTTTAAAATGCTTGGGCACGTGGGTGGCTCATTCTGTTAAGGGTCTGCTTTCAGCTCAGGTCATGATCCTGGGATCAAGCTGTGCGGGTGGGAGGGTCCTTGCTCAGCGGGGAGTCTACTTGTCTCCCTTCCTTTGGCCCCCTGCTCGTGCTCTCTCTCTTTCCTGTGCTCTCTCTCTCTCAAATAAATCTTAAAAAAAAAAAAAACAACAACAAAAAAACCCCACCTTTTAAAATGCTTTGAGGAAGGAAGTCTTTAAAAAAAATGCTTTTGTGGACACCTGGGTGGCTCAGTTGGTTAGGCGTCAGACTCTTGATTTTGACTCAGGTTTTGGTTTTGGGGTTGTGGGATTGAGCCCCATATGGGGCTCTGTGCTCAGCGCAGATTCTGCTTGTCCCTCTCTCTCTCTGCTCCTCCCCCTACTCACACTCTGTCTCTCTCAAATAAATAAAATCTTTTAAAAAATAATAAAAAAAATACTTTTGAATGAGGGTGGGCAAGAGAGTTGTTAGTGATCAGGGAGGAAAACGGTAAAATTTCTAGAGAGACTCTGCACTCTGCTTTCTTTGCAGTTGTCTCTGAGTTCTCATTCCATTAAAAAATTGGTCTAGGAGTGCCTGGGTGGCTCAGTGGATTAAGCGTCCAACTCTTGGTTTCCACTCAGGTTGAGCTCTCAGGGTCCTGAGATCAAGCCCCGCCTTAGGCTCCGTGCTCAGCAAGCAGTCTGCTTAAGACTCTCTCTGCCTCTCCCACCTCCCTGCTTTCTCTGAAATAAATTTTTTTTTTAAAGATTTTATTTATTTATTTATTTTGAGAGAGAGAATGAGAGAGAGCATGAGAGGGAGGAGGGTCAGAGGGAGGAGAAGCAGACTCCCTGCCGAGCAGGGAGCCCGATGCGGGACTCGATCCCGGGACTCCAGGATCATGACCTGAGCCGAAGGCAGTCGCTTAACCAACTGAGCCACCCAGGCGCCCTGAAATAAATTTTTGAAAAGTATGGGTGTTGTAGGTAATTGATGACAATAGATACAAGAAAGACAGTGTCAAGTGCCATCTTTTTGAGAAGGTAAATTTCTATGTCTAAAGACAAGGGCTTGGCTCCATATCAAAAGATCAATTAAAAGATGCACACTTACATGTTTTACATTTTTTTTAAAAAAAGCCCACAATATATATACATCATATTTTCATGACTTTCTGCATTTCACTGCATTTTTCAGTTAAGCAGTTAACCTATTAGTCTGGCTCTCATCATAGAAAAGTGCTTCTAATGTAATTAACTTAAGCTGGTTTCACTGCACAAAGCACTTGAGTCAACTTACAAAAACAGATGTTGTAAAAGAATGTAAAATGTTATATGTGTAATGTACATAGATGTTGGGTAAAAGTATGAAGTCAAAGCTCAGATTTCAAGGGAGGGAAAAAAGGAAGACAGTAGTAAAGGCAGTTTTATTTAGTTTTGAGATATAGGTCACATTAGTTTTCTAATTGCTAAAGCAAAGAGAGAAACTGACCGCAAGATTCGTAGTATCCAAACTAAAGTAAAAGAAAGATGGAAACAGACTGGTTGTTCAGGCAAAGCACGGCTTTTTCTGATATGGAGAAAAATCGGATGAACAGCAGGTCAATCTGGCATGGTTTGGATACTGCAATATAGCTGAAATAAGATCCATTTATAAAGGGCTTGAAAAACCCAAAAGAACTTTATGCATGGCATTATTTCAGTGTAAATTTCCGAGATAACTTTATACTAATAGTGGCTCATCCTGGAGCCCTTAAACGTGACCAGGAACAGTTCGTGGCTTGTGTGGCTTATCTTCGTCTTCACAGCAGTCAGAGGTAGATGGTTTCACCAGTGCCATTTTAAAGACAAAAATTGGAGCCCCGGAGGCCAAGGTTGTAGGACTAGCAGGCAGAACACCAGCCCCAGGATGCCAGATTCCCTCCCAGCGTAAGGCTGACATTGACTTTATCAAGTATTTTTGGTCCACTCCACTGAGCCTAGTCCTTGGACGGCTGCCCTGAGCTATTTTGCTTGCAATTATAACCGAACCCGATGGTGTATTGGAATCACCTGAGTGGTTTAAAAAAAAAAAATACTTTTTTGGCTTCCCTCCCAGAGATCCAGATTTCAGTTTGTCTGGGGCGGGACTTGGCATCAGGCATGGTTTCAAATCACTCTAGGTTGAGGACCTATGCAGATGAAGCAGGCACTTCTTTACTCCTAGCGATAAACGACACTTTGCTAAATAAGTGTCCTTATCCTCATCTTCTGGGCTATCGTTGAAGGATGTGACATAACCCTCCCCTCTTCAATCCCCCTCCCCTGCCACCAAAATACAGATGAGTGAGTGAGCTGGGACAAGTGCAGTTTCAGTCTTAGGTCTTTGTTTTTGGCAGGCATTGCTAGTATCTAGGAATGACTGTCTTAGAGCCACCTTTCACCTGGCTCGCATCCACGGGGGAGGGGGAGGGGAAAGCAGCTTGCTGCAAAGTCTTCATCACAGCCTCTCTCTCTGTCTCCCGTCCCCACCCCACCTCAGTCCTGTCCTTAGGTACACCGGGGCTTGGGCTGCTTGCGGAACGACCTGTTCAGCTGCTGCTCAGCCAGCCCCAATTTTTGGCAGTGCTCGTTAGAATTGATAAACTTGGAACACTTCACTTTTCCAGCTTCACAGCGTTAGTCACAATTCCTGGGTAACACAAAAAGTTTCCTTTGTCGTTCTGTAACATTGATTTTTAGCCGACCTTAAAGACTTCTCTGGTTGTCTGCTTCTAGGCAACAAACCTAATTAAAGATTCAAAATTAAAAATAAGATAAAAGGTGGCTAGTCCTCTTGCCAAAGCATGTTTTGTTTATCAGGGGCACATTGACTTCATGAGTCTTAAATGTTGAGCCGTCCTCGAACGTTTCAAAAGTGAGTCATCTTCGAAAACTGGTAGTTGCTTATAAATGCTGGGAGTACATTTATTGCATAAAGAGATCAAAGAAGGGGGGAAATGATAAAAAATAAATAAGATCAAAAATTGGAAAATGAAAATAATTTTAATATTTTTTTTGAGCACAGAAAACTCTTTTTTTTTATTATTAACATAATGTATTATTTGTTTCAGGGGTACAGGTCTGTGATTCATCAGTCTTACACAATTCACAGTGCTCACCATAGCACATATCCTCCCCAGTCTCCATCACCCAGCCACCCCATCCCTCCCACCCTTCTCCACTCCAGCAACCCTCAGTTTGTATCATGAGATTGAGTCTCTTACGGTTTGTCTCACTCTCTGGTTTCATCTTGTTTCGTTTTTCCCTCCCTTCCCCTATGATCCTCTGTCTTGTTTCTCAAATTCCTCATATCAGTGAGATCATATGATACTTGTCTTTCTCTGACTGACTTATTTCGCTTAGCATAATACCCTCTAGTTCCATCCACATCGTTGCAAATGGCAAGATTTTGGTTTTTTGATGGCTGCATAATATTCCATTGTGTGTGTGTGTGTGTGTGTATATGTACTACACTTGATCTTAGCCAAAAGGCCGAGAAGCGATGTGTGTGTGTGTGTATATATATATATATATACACACCACATCTTCTTTATCCATTCACCTGTTGATGGACATCTAGGCTCTTTCCATAGTTTGGCTGCTGTGGACATTGCTGCTGTAAACACTGGGGTGTGGGTGCCCCTTTAGATTAGTACATTTGTATCTTTGGGGTAAATACCCAGTAGTGCAATTTGAGCACAGAGAACTCTTAAAGAGGTTTGGCATTGTTAACCTCAGTGCTTTTCCTTATATTCTGCAGTGGTGTCCAAATATATTACACATGTTATGTAGAAGTGCCTGAGTCAGTATCTAGCACATGGTAGGTGTACAAGGAATATTAGCTGAGTGTGAATAGAGGTAGCGGCGGCTGTGGGGCAGTGGATGGATGTCATCTCCATCACAGAGCTCAGAGAGACAGGCTTTCCCTCTTTGTCCAGGTAGAGGAGACGGGGAAAGGGGGCCCCTCTGCTCTGGTCCTGTGCCAGGGCCTCAAGCTATTAATATTAGCTACCATAAATAACTTGGGTTGACACTGACATGCTTCTAGGCCATTTAATAATGTTGGAGAATCTATGAATGTGAAAGGAGTTTTTAAGTACTTAATATGTGTTTTACCTAGAGGTCTTTTAACAGTGAGTTAGCAAATCTAATAACAAGTGGTCACTTTCATACATCATTGTTGTTGAGCGTTTGCCAAAAGGCAAATACCTGATAAATTGCCCTCGCTCTGCCATGCGCTCTATTTCTCTCTCTCCCTTTTGTCAGTAGAATATTAGTAAAAATATTTTTCACTAATACTGCAGTGAGAAAGCCACTCCAAATCACATGGAGCATATTGTAAGCTGACCTACTGTCCCTGAAAGTAAATACAAACTGCTCTGGAATTTAGCTAGCTAGATGGCTAAGACGCTCTGAGTAGGGGGTGGGGAATTTATCTTGAAGTGATGTGTGTGCATGTGTGCTTTACATACGACTGAAGGCGGTTCACAACCCAGTGGATGGTCCCTGCTGTGGGGACATGTTGGAGCCTCCCCGCAGCTCTCATCTCACCTTTTCTAAGCTTGTACCGATGACAATGGAGAAAAGTATTGATTTCTTCCCACACTCTGCCATAGCAGGAAAGACTCAATCTAGATAAGGAATCTGAGACTTTAACTCAAGTTTGTGCCACTGAAAAATGGAATACCTTGAATTCGCCATTTGACCAGAAAGAATTATACCTAATCATAATAACGGTCTTCCTAACCTAAAGTCAGTGTGTGATCCCCAAATACAGAAGAGCTCCAAGACTCCTTTCAGATCTAAAATTATGTAACTCTATGGTTTAAGTTAGTTGTCTTTTCCAACATAAAATTATTATTTTTTAAGGCAGTAGTTTTCAACTGGGAGGATGATTTTGCCTCATAGGGGACATTTATCAATATCTGGAGACATTTATGGTGGTCACAACTGGTAGTATGGTGTCATAGGCATCCAGTGGGTTGCCATGGACTGATTAAGTGTGTCCTGTCAAGATTCATATGTTCACATACCTCATTCATTCACATTCGATTGATGGTTTTTGGAGATAGGTCCTTTGGGAGGTAATTAGGTCATGAAACCCCTATAATGGGATAAATGTCCTGATACGAGGAGAAACAGAGCTAGCTCTCACTGTCTTTCTGCTGTGTGAAGATACAATGAGAAGACATTAGTCTCTAAACCAGGAAGAGGGCCTTTACCAAAACCTCAACCATGCTGGCACCCTGGTCATGGTCTTCCAGCTTCCTGAACTGTGAGAGATAAATGTGTAGTGTTTAAGCCATCCAGTCTGTAATACTAGGGTATAGCCCTTTAAACTAAGACATGACTAGAGCCCAAAGATGTTGCCAAACATCCTACAGTGCATAGGACGGCTCCCCACAGCAAATGACGCGTCCCAGAAAGTCAACAGTGCGGAGGCTGAGAAACCCATGAATGAATGCAGGTAGGAGAGGATGCTATGGCTCAGGGAAGGGAACTTGTTACGAGAGAAAGCTAGCACTTGTATTTCCTGGGAGCATTTTGCCAGTTGCCTAGTTGCAGTTTTGTAATGTTGATTTTGACTCAAGAGGAAGCAAACATGCTCAGACTGAGTGGGAGATGCAGATGGGAACTGTCTTAATTATGAGAAGGTTCCTCTGCCAAGGACACACGGGAGTCTAATTTGTGCATTTACACAAATAGAAGATCCTCTTAGTTTTATTTTTTTCTGAAAGGAGCACTTAGAAGAAATTTCCTTAACCTTAACCATAGCCAAACTCTTTACCATATCAGGAAAGACTAATTCTCAATGGAAAGTATTGCATACCTTTCTGCTAGAGGCTCCGGTTCACACACACCAGGCCAAGGGTGTTGCCTGTAAACACCTGAAACTCAAAAGTGTAGGCCAGCAACTTGGGCGCCACCCGGGAGCTTGTCATAAATGCAGAATCTCGGGCCCAGCCCGGACCTACTGAATCAGAATCTGCATTGTGACAAGGTCTAGGAGTGGGGAGTTAATGCTATGCACATTAAAGATCAAGAAGCACCGCGAGGCGATCTTCATTCTATGCTAATGAAGCCCTAATTTTTGAGACTGTGAGTAAAATGGATTTTACTCTTATCACAATATGTGGGCTTTTGTTTATGGCTGGTTATACTGTATTAGGCCAGTTGGTTTACCTTTTAAACTTTAGTGTTCTCATTTGTAGGAAGAAAGGGAGGATGAGGATCTGTAAGTTCTTTTCCACTTCTACCGTTGTAGGAAACATAGTTTCTCTGGTGTAAACATGATTTATAACTGAGTTGTCCTGGTGAGTATAAGCTTGAGAAAGAGGGTTTCTAGCCATAAATGCACAGACCCATATTAATTAATAGTCACTGAATTCTTATACAAAATATTCCACCTCCAACCTTGAAACTGAGCCTACTGAAGTCAGGGTGTGGCTCTGGGTTGACACTAAGGCCTAATCTTCATAGATTATTTGCCTCCTTGGTTGCATGAACACTGTGGATAAATTAATCCATTACCAAGTACCACCCTTGTCTGTACAAGCAGGCTCTGTCTGGGGGGCTCTTCTGCAATACCTACTTGCTCCTCATCGCCCCAGAGTCCCACGACCTAAGTGGCCCAGCTCCATTCATCCAGCCAGTATTATTTGAAGACAGAAAGGCTGGGTACAGGTAGGAAGATCTCTCAGCACAACTTACAATGTTGAAAAGTTTTGGCAATTCAGCCTCTTTCAAGAGCTACCTCTGAAGACTAATTTGGGGAGATGGTATTTTGCTTTTTTGTGTGCCCAGCTCAAGCGATTGCAAGATCACAGCCACAAACCAAAAACATGGACATGCCACATCTCTATTCCTGTGAAGTGCTGGGGGGACCCTCAAAGTTAGTTTTGCTCTGGAGAAGAGGAATTAATTAAAGCAGAAAAAATTTATTTTTACTGTAAACCAGTTCATACAAAAAAATAGAAGTTTATTGTGCCGGTAGCCAGGTACAAGCCGCTCTATGATCTGGAGATGGAAATAATGTCACATTTCTTCACTTCCCAAGTCAAATGAGAACTAGGCCCAGCTGCTAACCACCAAATGAGCTCAAGTCAAGTATTATTTCCTGTCCCCACATGGTTGAAGAACCAGAGGGCTTGTGTCTTGCTCCTGTGGCAGGTGGTAAGGTGGGAGACATGGTCTGGCATCCAGGCTATTGGCTACAGCAGCCTTGGAGCTGGTCCTCACGTCGGGCTCTGCTCAGACTCGTCTGGCTGCATTCAACTTCCTGCTTGGCCCAGTGAGGCTCTGCACAGCTTGGTTAGTACCCTCTTACTGTCCCATAAGGAAGAGGTTGGATCTTAGAAAACACTAGCCCTTCCAGCCTCCAAGAAGGAGAACGTTTATCTTTCATTCCTTGCTAACGTGGTGCAAGAGCCACCTCGTCATGCCCCTCCGTGAACAGGGCACATGCAGAAAAGACAAATGGAGGTTAAGTTCCCAGTAGGGCCATCTGCTAAGAATGCTAATTTCAGACTACTGGCCCACAGCTGTTCTTCTGAGTCAACCAGGGAATTTAAAAAACATAGATGCATCTATGGGGGAGCAAATCTGTATTTGTTTTAAAGTTCTGTGGGTGTTTTAGGACTCAGCTTGGCTTGGAAATCCCGCAGGAGGAAGAAAGCATGAATTGGGGAACCCAGCTATCTAACTATTTGGCTCTGTCACGTACTATCCCTATAAACTCAGGCAAATAACTCTACGTCCCTGAGGCTGGTTTTTTTTTTTTTTTTTTTAAATATGTACCATGTGTTGTGGGAAAAAAACCTCCATACATCCCAGTCTGTCTTCTATCATAATGGTAAAAATTATAGAGAACAGTTACTAATTCTTGGTGCATTTTTAAACACTGCAGTAGGATTTGCATTGCTACAGTCTTTGAGAGCAATTTGGCAATTATCTTTCAATATTTTAAATCTTCATATCTTCTGATGCTGGTATTTCAATACTAAGAATTTATCAAACAGTAATATCTCCAAAAGCATACAGAGATGTACACATAAAGATGATTATTTCCACATTGTCGGTAGAATAGTAAAAATTACAAACCTAAATTCCCACTAATAGGGGACAGATTGGATAATTTGTGGCATATGCATACAATAAATCACTACCCAAATTCCTAGAAAGGAAAAATTGAATTATATGTACAATCATGCAGTTGACAATGTGTTAAGTGAAAAAGCTTCACACATACACACACGTGCAATACATGGAAATGATTGCTTAAGAATACCAAGAATTCTATCTCAGAAGAGTGGTTAGGGGAGATGATACTTGTACTTTGTGTTTTATGCATTCCTTTGCCCTCAACTTTTTGCAATAGCAGGTACAACTTTTACAAACATGATTAATGTTTGGCCTTTTACATTGGACATATATTTTATAAGCTAAAGCAAATAATGAAGATGAACAATTTTGATTATATTACTAATCCTACTGTTTGTAATCAACATATTATCATTGTGCATAATTTACTGCATCACGGCCTCTCTTCTTGGTCTCTGTATGAATAATTGTCTCCCTTTGAACTCACTCTCTGCCAGGTGATCTATTCTAGCCAGGATCGACAGAGCAAAGAGCTCTTTACTAATTTCATGGGGGCATTTGGAAAAGAGACAGAGGATTTAGGCTGGACCTCTCAGACAATTCTGCCATTTAATTCCATTTCCTGGATCATCTCCAACACTGCACCCTTCTGAAATGCTCCTCCTTCTACTAGTGGTTTTAAGGGCAATTGCCCACCCACCCCCCAACTCCCAGGGGGTATTTGGCTATATTTTGAGAAATTTTTGGTTGTCCTATTTGGAGGTGGGGCTGTTATTGGCATCTGCTAGGCAGAGACCAGGGATGCTTCTAAGCATCTCACAGTGCACAGACCAGCTGTTCCCACAAGGAAGAAATATCTGTCCCCAATTGTCAATAATGCCACAAGTGAGAAAACTTGCATCACATCAAGACAAAAGGGTGTTCCTTTTAAGCTGTTGGGGAAATGCTATGCTAGCCTCATAAAGTCAGCTTCTACTGCTGATAACGTTTTTTGTCCAGATTTATTGAGATAAAATTTACCAATAAAATTATAAGATATTTAAAGTACACAATGTTAGGATTTGATGTATGTATAGATTTTGAAAGGATTGCCCCCATTGAGTTAATGAACACATCCATGACCTCACACATTTACCCCAACACCCCCCCTTTTTTTTGATGAGAACATTTAAATTCTGCTTTCTTAGCAAATTTCAATTATAGAATACACCATCATCAGCTCTAGTCAGCATGTCCTACATTAGATCCTCAGACCTTATTTATCTTATAGCTGAAAGTTTAGACCCTTTTTTCAACCTCTCCCCATTTCTCATACACGCCAGCCCCTGGCAACCACTTTTCTACCCTTCTGTTTTTGAGTTTGACTTTTTTCTTTTTTTTTTAATTAAACATATTGCAGTGTTTGTCCTTCTCTGTCTGGCGCTTTTTTCCCTCAGCATAATGCACTTTAGGTCATCCATGTTGTTACAAATGACAGGATTTCCATCTTTTTAAGGTTGAATAATATTCCATTGTATTTACATGGCAAATTTTCTTGATCCATTCATCCTCAACAAACAGGTTGTTTCCATATGTTAGCTACAGTGTCCATTCTGCAATGAACAAGGGAGTACAGATATCTCTTCAAGATAATCGTTTCATATCTTTAGGATATATACCCAGAAGTGGGATTTTTGGATCATATGGTATTTCTAGTTATAATTTCTTGAGGAACCTCCATACAATTTTCCATACTGGCTGTACCAGTTTCCATTCCCACAGTATGTAAAGGTTCCCTTTTCTCTACATTCTTGCCTGCATTTGTTATCAATTGTCTTTTTGATAATAACCATCCTCACAGGTGCAAGGTGATATCTCATTATGCTTTTGATTTGCATTTCCCTGATAATTAGTGATGTTGAACATCTTTACATGTCCCTACTGTATGTATTCTTTGAAAAAATGTCTGTTCAGGTTGTTTTCCAGTTTTTAAGTGGGTTATTTGCTTTTTTGCTGTTGAGTTTTATGAGTTCCTTGTGTGTTTTGGATATTAACTTCCTGGATATGGAGTTTGCAAATATTCTCTCCCATTCTGTAGGTTGCCTTTGTATTTTGTTGTTTCCTTTACTGAGAAGAAGCTTTTTAGGGTAATATAGTCCCACTTGTTTATTTTTGCTTTTGTTGCCTTTGCTTTCTTTCTTTCTTTTTTGGACTATTTTATTTAAATTCAATTAGTTAACACATAGTGTATCATTGGTTTTAGATGTGGAGTTCAGTAATTCATCATTTGCACCCAGGGCTTGTTACATCATGTGCCCTCCTTAATTTCCATCTCCCAGTTACCCCATCCCCCCCACTTCCCCTCCAGCAACCCTCAGTTGGTTTCCTATAGTTAAGAGTTTCTTATAGTTTGTCTCCCTCTCTGATTCCATCTTATTTTCCTTCCCTTCCCCTATGATCCTGTTTTGTTTCTTAAATTCCACATATGAGTGAAACCATATGATAATTATCTTTCTCTGATTGACTTATTTCGCTCTGCATAATACCCTCCAATTCCATCCAAATCGATGTAAATGGTAAGGTTTCATTCTTTTTGATGGCTTTGTAATATTCCATTTTATGTATCTATATACACACCACATCTTCTTTATCCATTCGTCTGTTGAACATCTGGGTTCTTGCTGTCTTTGCTTTTGCTGTCAAATCCAAAAAGATCATTGTCAAGACCAAAGCTGAGGAGCTTACTCCCTATGTTTTCTTTGAGGAGTTTTAAGGTTTCAGGTCTTTTTCATCTCTAATCCACTTTTAGTTGATTTTTATGTATGGTGTAAGGTACAGGTCCAGTTTCATTCATTTGCATGTGGATATACAGTTTTCCTAGCACCATTTATTGAAGACACTATCCTTTCCCCATTGAGTATTCTTAGAACTGTCGTCAAATACTAGTTGACCATTTATGCAAGGATTTATTCCTGGACTTTCTATTCTGGTTCATTGATCTATTGACTCTATTGTCTGTTTTTTACCCATGCCATACTGTTTTGATGACTTCAGCTTTGTGAGGTAGTTTGAAATCAGGGAGCATGATGCCTCCAGTTTTGTTTTTCTTTCTCAAGATTCATTGGCTCTTCAAAATCTCTTGTGATTCCATGCATATTTCAGGTTTTTTTTTTTTTTTCTATTTCTGTGAAAAATGCCACTTGAATTTTGATGGGGATTGCATTGAATCTGTAGATTATATTGGGTGGTATGGACATTTAAAAAATATTCTTTTAATCCATGAACATATATCTTTACATTTATTTATGTCATCTTTAATTTCTTTCATTAATACCTTATATTTTTCATTGTTTAGATCTTTCACCTCCTTGGTTAAAATTATTCCTAAGCATTTCATTTTTTGATGCAATTCTAAATGTTATTATTTTCTTAATTTCTTTTTTTGATAGTTCATTGTTAGTATCTAGAAATGCAACTGATTTTTGTATCCTACAACTTTGTTGAATTCATTTATTCTAACAATTTTGGGGTGGAATCTTTAGAGTTTTCTATATGTTATATCTTGTCATCTGAAAATTTTACTTCAGATTTTCTAACTTGGATGGCTTTTACTTATTTTTCTTGCCTGATTGCTCTGAGTAGGACTTCCAGTGCTACACTGAATGAAAGTACCAAGAGTAGGAATCCTTGCTTTGTTCCTGATCTTACAGGAAAAGTTTTAGCTTTTCACTATAGAGTATAATGTTAGTTGTGGGCTTGTCATATATGGCTTTCATTATGTTGAGATATGTTCTGTTTATACCCAGACTGTTGAATGATTTTACCATGAAAGGATGTTGTATTTTGTAAAATGCTTTTTCTGCATCTATGGAAATGATCATATGATTTTATCCTTCATTTTGTTAATGTGGTGTTTCACACTGATTGATTTATGAATGTTAAACAGTCTTTGCATCCCTGGAATAAATGCCACTTGATCATGGTGTCTGATCCTTTTAATGTATTGTCGAATTCAGTTTGCTAATATTTTATTGAGGATTTTTTGCATATATGTTCATCAGGGATATTGGCTTGTAATGTTCTTTTCTTAGAGTGTCCTTATCTGGCTTGAGAATCATAAAATGAGTTTGGAAGTTTTCTCTCTTCTTCATTTTTTTTGGAAGAGTTTGAGAAGATCTGATAGTAATTTTTCTTTGCATGTTTGGTAGAATTCACCAGTGAAGCCATCTGGTCCGAGATTTTTATTTGTTGGAAAGTTTTTAATTACTGATTCAATCCCCTTGGTAATAATTGGTCTATTCAAATTTTCTGTTTCTTCATGAGTTAGTCTTGGTAGATTATATATTTCTAGGAATTTATCCATTTCTTCTAGGTTGTCTAATTTGTTGGCATATAATTATTCTCAAGAGTTTTTTTAAATTTTTATTTCTGTAGTATCGATTGCGTTGTTTCCTCTTTCATTTCTAATTGTATTCACTTGATCCCCTCTCTCTCTTTTTCTTGAGTCTGGCTAAAGATTTGTCTATTTTATCTTTTCAAAACCCAGCTCTTAGTTTCATTGATCTTTTCTATTGTCTTTGTAGTCTCTATTTTATTTGTTTCCACTCTGATCGTTATTTCTTTCCCTCTGTAACTTTGGGCTTAGTTTGTTCTTTTTCTAGTTCCTTGAGCTGTAAAGTTAGGTTGTTTATTTTGAGATCTTTCTTGTTTTGTAGTGTAGATGTTTATAGCTATGAGCTTTCTTAGAATTGCTTTTGTTGCATTGTATAAGTTTGGTATGCAGTGTCTCCATTTTAATTTGTCTCAAGATATTTTTTATTGCACTTTGGTTTCTTCTTTGACCCACTGGGTTTCAGGAATCTATTGTTTAATTTCTACATATTTGTAAATTTTTGAGTTTTCTTCTTTAATTTTTTAATTTTAATTTTTTTAAGATTCTATTTATTTGAGAGAGAGAGCGTGAGCAGGGGGAAGGGCAGACGGGAAGGAAGAGGGTAAGAGTCTCCAGCAAACTCTGTGCTGGGTGTGGAGTCTGACACAGGACTCATTCCCACAACCCTAAGATCATGACCTGAACCAAAACCAAGAGTCAGATGCTCAACTGACTGAGCTACCCAGGCGCCCCTTCAGTTTTCTTCTTTTAATTGATTTCTAGTTTCTTAACATTATGATTAGAAAAAAAGTGCTTGATATATTTCAGTCTCCTTAAATTTATTAAGACTTGTTTTATGTCTTCACATAAGATCTATCCTGGAGAATGTTCTATGTACATTTGATAAGAATGTGTTCTGCTTTTGAATGGAATTTTCTATAAATATCTGTCAGATCTAACTGCTCTAATGTGTAGTTTGCGTTCATTTCTTTCTTTCTTTTTTAAGATTTACTTATATATTTTAGAGAGAGAGGGAGAGTGAGCCAGGGCAGAGGGAGAAGGATAGAGAATCAGGACAGAATCCTCAAGCAGCCCCCCGACTGAGCATGGAGCCTGATGTGGGGCTTGATTCCAGGACCCTGAGATCATGACCTGAGCCAAAATCAAGAATCAGATGCTTAACTGACTGAGCCACCCAAGTGCCCCAATCTTTATTTTCTATCTGGATGATCTATCCATTGTTGAAAGTCAGATATTGAAGTCCCCCACTATTGTATTACAATTTTTTCTCCCTTCAGATCTTTCAATATTTGCTTTGTGTATTTAGGTTTTCCTATGTTGAGTAAATAAATCTTTAATAATGGTCTATCCTTCAGATGAATGGACCACTTTATCCTTGTATAATGATCTTTTTTGTCTCTCGTTGCAATCTTTGGCTTAAAGTCTGTTTTGTCTGACGTTAAGTATAGCTACCCCTGCTTTCTTTTGGCTTCTATTTGTGTGGGTTATCTTTTTTCTCCGTTTGGTTTCAGCTTATGTGTGTCTGTTGTGGGCAGCATATAGTTGGGTCTTATTTTTATATCCATTCTGCCACTCTGTGTCTTGTGATTGGAGAATTTTAATTCATTTATATTTAAAGTAATTATTGATAAGTACTGTCTTACTATTGGCATTTTGTTAACTGTTTTCTGGTTGTTTTATAGATCATTCATTCCTTTCTTCTTCTCTTGCTCTCTCCCATTCTGATTTGATGATTTTTTTTATAGTGGTTCACTTAACTTCCTTTATCTTTTGCATATTTAAGTTTTTGCTTTGTGGTTATCATAAGGCTTACATGAAACATCTTGTGTTTCTAGTAGTCTATTTTAAGTTGATAACAACTTAACTTTGAGTGTATACTAAGGCTCTGATTTTTAACTCTCCCTCTACGTTTTATGTTTTGATGTCATAATTTACACATTTTTAATATGTGTATCCATTAACAAATGATTATAGTTATAGATATTTTTAATACTTTCTATCTTTATACGAGAGTTTTAAGTGGTTTACCCCCACCTTTATAATATTAGAGTATTCTGAATTTAATTATATATTTATATTTATCAGAGAGGTTTATACTATCATTTGTTTTCCTCTTACTAACTGACATCCTTTTGCTTCAGCTTGAAGAACCCCCTTTAATCTTTCTTATAAGGCCAGTCTAGTGGGGATGAATGCCTTCAGATTTTGTTTGTTTGGGAAACTATTTGTCTTTCTATTCTGAAGGACAGCTTTGCAAGGTAGAGTATTCATGTTGGCATTTCTTTTCCTTTCAGCATTTTGAATAAATCTTGTCATTCTCTTCTGACCTGCAAATTTCTGCTGAAAGATCTGCTGGTACTCTTATGAGGGTTCCCTTGTATGTAAAAAATTGCCTTTTTACTGCTGCTTTTAAGATTATCTCCTTGTTTTTAAGTTTTGAAAATTAAATTATAATGTGTCCTGGTGTGGGTCTCTTTAGATTCTTCTTATTTGGAACTCTATGGGATTCCTGGATCTGCATGTCTGTTTCTTTCCTTAGATTAGGAAAGTTTTTAGTCACTACTTCTTTGGGTAAGCTTTCTGCCTCTTTCTCTCTCTCTTCTCCTGGTAAAGCCTCTGTCATATGAATGTTGATCCACTGGTTTGTGTCCTATAAGTGCCGTCAGCTATCTTCATTGATTTTTCTTTTTGCTAGCGTGGATGAATTCCGATGCTCTGTCTTCAAGTTTGCTGAGCCTTTCGTTCATTTGATCTAGTCCATTTTTGAACCCCTCTATTGAAATTTTCAGTTCGTTTATTATATTCTTCAGTTCTATGGTTTCTGTTTGGTAATTTTTAATATTTTCTGTTTCTTTGTTGAAATCCTTTGTTCATGTATTGCTCTCCTGACCTTGGTGAACATCTTTATGACTGTTATTTTGAACTCTCTATCAAGTAAATTACTTAATCTGTTTCATTAAAAATCTGTTTCTGGAAATGGATCTTGTTCTTTTGTTTGAAACATACTTTTGTTTCTTTATTTTGCTTGACTCCCTGTTGGTTTCTGTGCATTAGATAAAACAGCCACCTTCCAGGTCTTGACAGAGTGGTCTCAAGTTGGAGATGAACCTCATCTATCAGCTTGGTCTGAGCTCCCGGTTTTCTTTAAACCTCTGTGATTGTCCAAGCTGCTTTTTTTTGTTCTTAGTTAATCCCAGTAGTTGAAAGTGTGCCAAGATCCATCAATGTCCAAAAGGAAAGGATTGCCTTCAGTGCCCAGATGTAGATTAAATGGATGCTGGAACTGCAGGCAGCAGCTGAAAATGTATGTTGTTAAGTCCCTTTCAGGGAGAAACCTGGAGATGGGTGTTTTATCCTGCTATCTCTATTCTAGGCTCAGGTGTATAGCCACAGGGAGGTGATCCGGACTTCGACAGTCTTGTTGGACTTGTAAATGGAAGCCCCATTAGCTACTAGAGCAGGTATTCTAGGAACTCACTCCTTAGGCAGCAACTGAGGTATAGCCATGTGTACAGGCTCCTTTCAGGGAGATCCTGGTGACTTGGAGCAGGCTACAGGTCATGGGAGAGGTGTCTATCAGTTTCCCTGGTCTTTACGGATGATTGCAGCCAGCCCCTATATGTGTGCTAAATTAGAAGCCTGACTCTTAGGCAGCAGCTTTCAAAGTTTGCAGATGGACCCTTTCAGAGAAACACTAGGAGACGGACAATTTTGCCTGCTCTCTCTACACTGTATCTGTAGGATAGCCCTACAGAAAGTGCTTGCACACTGTGAACAACTGCTCCTTTGTTTGCTCTTGTCTTATGGACACAATCATTGTTGGCTTTTAGATGTTTGGGGGGCCTGCCGCTCAGTTGGGAGTCTTAAAAGTTGAGTACTGAGTGTTGGCTTCAATCCCTGTGCTCCTCAGGGAGAAGCTGGGGATTGGGAGTTCCCTCCCAAATGTGTGGAGCTGTGCCTAGGGTGGGGTTTATGGCGAGAGTGTATCTCCACCTTTCCTACCCATTTTGATGTTGGTATTTTCTCATTTGCGTGACATGTAGGAGTTGCTTATTCATTTCTAGATTTCTTTTGTAGGTAATTGCTCCCAAACTGTAGATTTGATGTGTCAGTGGGAGGAGGGGAATTCAAGAGCCTCCTGCCAGCTTGATTGACCTCCCCATTCATAACTATCTTGATGTTTTGTGTCAAACTTTTAGACGCTCGTGGGTTTTTAACTGAAGCAATTGAGGAAGATGAAAGAATTTGAATCCTCTAATGTGTACACTGGCACCATTATAAAACCAGGAAAAAAAAAATCAGCTGTCATGAACATCATTGACATTTTATTCCAAATGGAACTGTGAATGTTAAATGATCTCCCGGCATCAGTTATATCTGGTACCACAACATGTAGTGATCATGGTCAGAACCAGAATTATTTTTCTTTCCTTTTCTACATTCTTTTTAAAAGCAGTCATTCCAACAAGTAAAAATTGGATTAGGATAAGAACACATAAAATAGTATAGCATGAAAAGAAAACGAATGCAAAATAACAGCAGTAAAAATATAAATCAGAGTAGGGGGTTAATGCAAGCTAGGGAGAGGTAAAAATGCAACAGAAATATGCAGCCTACAAAGGCATAAGTCATTGCTCTAGTTGTTCCCCAATTTGGTTTTAAGTTTCCTGGTGTTCAAAATAAAAAAAGAGTCAATTACAGTTTGATGAGGAGAAAACATGCTGTTTTCCTAGTTCTAACACTAGAGAAAGCATATGGATCCTTTCTAAGGGACTTAAATACATCCCCTGAAGTAAATGCCATAATATATTTCTTAAAACTGCTTTTCCTAGCTCCCCTCAACAAAAACTAAGATCAAAAACATCAAAAGAAAACTCAGTGAAACTCTCTCAGCAGATGGACAAAATAATAGGGCTATACTACAAAGAGGTTTTCTTGATGGTCAGTCTTGACCAAAAGAAAAATTTAGAATATGTTTATATGTGTTATAGACAAGAGACCATACAGTGAGTACTTCGGGTGTGAAAGTACCACTAAACTCTTCCATATACTGAAAAGTTGGGTTGGGGAGTCTGTGTGCTTAGGCAGAAAAATGGCAAGTAAGTTTAATGTAAATGAGCACATCATAGGTATTCTAATCTGACCTGTAAAATAAGGCCTCTGAACCATAGGAACGATTGAAGAGAAGAACCTGGGAAATCTTGCCACAGCTCAGATTTTTCTCATTGTATTACCCCGGAATAACTAGCATTATGTGATGAGCTCTGAAAATGGTTCCAGTGTCAAATAAGTTTGGAAAATATTAGACACCATCTCTTGGATAATTATGCACAGTAATACATTAGAGATGTAATCAAGGAATCTGATTAACTTTTCTTAGCCTAATGTTTCCCAAACTTACTTGATCATCAAATCCACATGTTACCATCTTGTGCGACTAACATTCTATAAAACACACGTTGAAAAGCATTTCATAGTTGCAGAAGACATTGACTCAGTGTGCTATTAAGATTAAAATAGCTTTAAAAATGTTATTGTGAAAAATGTTCTAGGAAATGAAACAATGGGCATTAACTCAAAGCTCTTGCACACCCACAGCCAGAATAGGATGCTGGTAAATCTACTTCAAACTAGTATAAGATGGAAGTATGGCTTCCTCAAAACACCAAAAGGCTAGTGAAAAATTGTGTATTGAATATCTAGAACATGGAAGAAAACCAGAAGTCAGAGTTCCTTTCTATACTATTAAATCTGTTTCATGAGCTGATTTTTAAATGAATGTTTAAATGCTGTCATTTGTGAATTCAAGGAAAGAATGGGAGTCTATGATCTAAATGTTCTCATACTTTTGTTTTAAACTGAAGTGTTCTCATAATATTTTCAGTGTCCAGTTTGCAGTTAAGGACATTGATACATATACAAATATAAGAATAAATTTTGTAAACAGCCTTTGTGCAGAGGCACACAGTAATTTTTTTAGGAAGGATTAAATTCTGTCAAGAGCCAAGACCCGTCTTGAACATCCTAGGTGATGTGAATGTTCAGTAGGAGACACTGTAGTTTATATCTCATTTGAATAAAGGTGAGAAACCTCCTGAATGATGGGTCGGTTAAATGGATAAATCATTCTTAAATCTTGTGTTACTTGCTAGACAAATGAGGGGCACTTTAGGTAGACCAAGCATTAATTATCGCCCATTGTAGCCCTAGTTTCCCCAACTATAGGAATAATAATTCCTCAATAGTAGTTCCTTAATAGGTTCCAAAGTAGTAATCCTGCCTTGCTCTCTGAGAATTAACCCAGTTTAGCACCTGACCTTGAAGGGAACTTGTAGCTGCTTGGTTCATGCAGTCAAACCAGTGATTCAACTCTTGTATCCTATCAGAGGCCAAGTTTGAACTTGGAAAAAAAAAATCAAAGTCGGCAGTTGGAAGACAGGTGTCTTGAGCAGAGTCTTTGATGCCACCAGTTAGTAGCTGTGTGGCTACTTCTTGGATTCTTTCTTTTCCATAAAAACTCACCTTATAATGTAGTAGTCAGAATCAATTCTGAAAATGAATGAGAAATTGCTATGCAAATAAAGCATTGAACAAATGTAGGCTGCACTGTGTTCAGGAAAAAAAAAAGAGCTTTACTGACAGTTTTAGGTGGCTTACTCTTTTTAAAAAATTCTGTTTCTTGAACACATGCTTCTTGCCACTTACTCTCTTTTAATGATCTTTTTTAGACCATACTACTTGATAACTTCAGGTATAGGTAAAAAAAATTGTTTTCACACATAAGCACTTCAGATACATAGCTGTAAAAAGCATGCTCAAAATAGTTTTGTTAATTTTAAATGCAGAACAAACACTTACGGACATCTATCGGACACCACTTGTGTAATGTCTAACTTACTGAAGTACAGCCATTTTTCTCCTAGGAATTAGGCCAATTTTTAGGGTTATTTGGAAAGACCAGACATATTTATCAGGACCCTTCTTCAGAAACATATGCGGGGCTGTAAGCAATGTATTTCCTGGCTTCTGACATGAGTGAAACATCTGGAAAAGCCAAAGCTGTAATGAAACTGTGAGTTGGCTGTGTTCTTGCACGTTTCTTTGCAATGCCAAGGCAAGGCTGGAGCCCATCAAGCACCACTATCATCCTCATAAAGTGGAGGTCCTTTTGTAGGCCCAGCTGTATCTGAGGGTAGAGAGGAAGGATGGAGAACACTGCCAGATCTTCCGGATCTTCCCCCCCGCACCCCCCTTTACCCCCAAAAGGCCAGGGAGAGATACGGAGAACAGCTTTTCTATTCTTCTCTAAATATGATTATAATGAAGGAGTAAATATTTTCTTTCCAATGCCTCCCTTGCATTCTGAAAATTCATAATCACTGTATTAGTTTTCTATTTGCTTAAAAAGGCACAAATGTATTGTCTTGAAGTACGGGAGGTCAGAAGTCCTAAAATCAAGTGCCAGTAGAACTGCCTTCCATCTGAAGTGCACTAGGGGAGAACTGGTTTCCTTGCTTTCTCCAGCTTCTAGAAGCTGCCTGCATTCCTTGGCCTGTGGACCTCCATCTTCAAGGCAAGCAGCAGAGTATCTTCAAATCTCTTTCTCATTCCCCTCTGCTTCTGTCATCACATCTCTGTCTCTGACGCTGACATTCCTGCCTTCCTCTTTTTTTTTGTTCCAAATTTTAGAATTTTATTTTTTTTCTCATAGGTTGCTTTTTAAAATTTTATTATGTTAGTCACCATACATTACATCATTAGTTTTAGATGTAGTGTTCCATGATTCATTGTTTGTGCATAGCACCCAGTGCTCCATGCAGAACGTGCCCTCCCCAATACCCATCACCAGGCTGACCCATCCTCCCACCCCCCTCCCCTCTAGAACCCTCAGTTTGTTTCTCAGAGTCCATAGTCTTTCATGGTTCGTCTCCCCCTCCGATCTCCCCCCCTTCATTTTTCCCTTCCTACTGTCTTCTTTTTTTCTGCCTTCCTCTTATAGGGACTCATTACACTGGGTACACCAAGATAATCAAGGATAGCCTTCCTGTCCCCAGGTCCTGACGTTAATAACATCTGGAAGACACTTTGGCCATCTAGTCTGGGGATTCGAATATGAACATCTTTGGTGGGACGCGCACGAAGGGGGTAGGGGGGCATTATTCTGTCTACCAGAATCATCTTGGTTATTTTTATTGCTTTTTAAAATACTTTCATCATGTGTAAATTGGGACAATTATATTTGCCTCATGGGATATGGGATATAGAGATAACCTGGATTAGGCAATAGAGCAAAGCCCTTGAACGATGGCTGTTAGAAAGTTTTCCTCGTTGAACGTACTCTTAATTCAAAAGTGCAAAGCCTGGATTCTGGATCCACTTACTGCCTGTGTTACCTGAGCCAGGCAGCCTTGCCTCTCTCCGTCAGTTTCCTCCTCTCTCTGTGTAACTGGAGTTTTCTCATCAGCATGTGAGGATGGGCCGTAATGACTCAAGTTTCAGTATGACCCCCCCTACAAAAGAAAAGACTTATAACCTCCCCACAGTCCCACCCACTGATGTGTACGAGTATTACGGCAATGTTTCTCATGTCTCTACACAGCAGCTCTCCAGTCTTCCCACTGTGCCCTCTTTTGGTTTACTCTGGTCCAGCAAAGCAAACAGATAATCTGTAGGATAGGAAACAGTAGAATATGTAAGACAACTATGATTGGGAACATTAGAGGGTCCCAAACCAGACCGTTTCATGGACATGGCAAGGAGTTTTACATCAGCAGGGTCAAAGAGAATGATCATGAAGAAAATGTCAGAGCGTCTGTTGAGGCAGACGGGATTAATGCCCTTATTCCTAGTCATTATCACTTGATCTTAAGGCACTACTTCTATACCAAGCGAGTCCATCTGCTGTAAATCTGCTCCTACGGTTTATTGACCAGCATTTTATCTTGCCTTATCTCCTGATTCTCTCCACAGCAGAAAGGCTGAGTGGGTGACAGCCACTGTCCACATTCTTCAAATATGTGAAACAAATCTGCCAGTGGTCCTGGGCATTAGACATTTGATCGTTTGCCTTTTTTTCTCTATCTGGATTGTAAAAGGCAGTGACAGAGAAAAGCGGGCAGGCTTTGCCAACTCAAAGCATCCCAGAATAGTCTATTCTAAGGTCTGGATTGGAGACTGGGGAATAGAGTAGGAGATCTCTGCTGGACGATTGTGCTTAATGGTGACAATTTTTTCTCTGTTGATACTCTGTTCTTATTTTCAATAGCTTCAAAATTCAAGTGGATAAGAGAAGTGCTATTTTTTACTAAATACTTTAAGTATGTTCACCAAAATCTGTTTGTTCTTTTTCCATAGAAACAGAATTGTGTTTGGGCAGATGGTTGTAACCAGGTGTGACCACATGACTAAGTTCATGGGTACAGAATGGGGGCAGAAGTGATGTGTGTAATTTCTGGCTTATTTTCTTAAAGGTCCTTGGCCTGAAAAGTTCCTTCTTTTCCTTTTTTTCTGGTTGGAAAAGACAATGGCTAGAACATATTGAGGATGGAAAGGTTGCCCCACCCATCTGGGTGACTTGTGGAGCAAAGCCTACTTACTTATACGAGATAAATGTCTATTTTCGACACAATGCGTTTTTAGTCTCTTCATTATACCAGTTTGGCCTTTACCATAGCTAATACAGATTCCAAAAATAATAATAAGATTATTTAATAATAAAAATAAGAGCTAAGAATTCTTTAACACTTCCTATCACATGCCAGTGAGTATGCTGAGCACTTTACATGTATTATCTCAGTAGGTCTCCTAAGGATCCTATAAAGTCATTCATTGTATTTCCTTCTTTTTACAGAGAAGGGAACTAAAGGCACAGAAAATTTAAATAAGCCCCTCATATCACACGTCTAGCAAGAAAGCAGAGCCACAGTTCAAACATAATGTACCCTGGCATATTGCCTTGGGACAGGGACTTGGGATGGAGTGTTGAAGTCAGGGTTTCAGAACAATTTCCAGGGAGCTTTAGAATAATATCTTTTGAGGATAGAGAATATTTCTGGTTTGACATGTTATCCACCTCAAAACACAGTTGTCTTTGCGGTTAAGAACGGGGAGGCAGTCAAGCAAGGAAGGCGGTACGCTTGAAAGAGCAAGCAGAGCCAGTCATAACTGATGGAGACAAGTTTCTGTGGGTCTCTTGTATTTCTGCACATCTTGCAGAAGGCACTGACTGCTTGTGTTCTGAACAGTCTTTTCAAGATGTTTGCATAGTGACCAGCCTTAGAAGATACAGGTAGTGTCTCCCTTCGGAGCAAAGGGTCAGGTGTGTGACCACCATTGAAGAAGATTTGGACTCCCTCTGTTCAGGGTTCCTTTCCTGTAAGGGCCCGTGAAGAGGTTTGCTGGTCTTGTGGGGAACCAGCAGACAGAAGAGCTGCTATTATTGTAAGTAATAAACTGCACTGGGCCTCTGAGGCAGGTGTCCTAGGTCTTCCTGCCAGCATTGAGGACACTGATGAAACTGGCTCACTTGTTAGCTTGAATGTAGGGTCAAATCTCAGGCCACTCACAGTTCTTGACAATAATGTAGAACTTCCTTCTTCGAAGTGCAGGGACTCAGTCAGTATCCAAAGACAGCTAGTTTGGATGTTTACATGTCAGGAGACGTAATAAGGAGGAAGGGAAGTGGTTTCAAGGGCAACGGGAATTCACACCCACAAAAAAGATAGTCACTTAGAATTGACAGTACATTCTAATGATGTTAACCTAATTCTATAACACAGATTTCAGTCCCAGTTCTAAATCCTTATGCCAAAGTCCCCAAACTAGACTTAAATACCTTCAATGTCAATAAATAGGTAGTTTAAAACATTGTAAAGATACAGCATCATGGGAAAATGGAGTTGAGAATAATTTTATAGACATTCTTCAAGCGTTGGGATAGCCATCATTACCTGAAACTGTAATTCTGAATAAAAGAAAACAAAAAAATCTCATATATCAGGGTTAAAAAAAGTATTTGAGAATCTTGATTTTCCTAAGTGGAAATAAAGCCAACTTCTTGTGTCAGGGAAAGAATACTGGACCGGAGCTCAAGATACGTGAGATCATTTTATCACCAACTATGAAGCTTGTACAGGATAGTCTCTGGGCCTTTGTTCTTTTCAAGCATAAAACAGACGCCATAAAATACATCATCTCAAAGATCATACCAACATAGAAGTTATGGAATCACAGAATCTCATAAGGAATTTTAGTAGGGATAGTTTATATGACACTGGGATTTTGAATTATTTTCTCAGCATAAATTTGAAGTTATCATTTCTAGAGACAGGGAAGATCATTAGATTTCAAACCCATCTATTTCATCTCCATCCATCTTTCCCATCCATCCATCTATCCATCTGTCCCTCTATCAATCCATCCATCCATCCTTTTTTTTTCTTTTCCCTTTTCTTTTTTCATCCCTCCTTTCTTCTGACAAGGAGAGAGGGGGGTGGGAGGGGCAGAGGGAGAGAGAGAGAAGAGAATCTTAAGTAGGCTCCATGCCCAGTGAGGAGCCCAACCTGGGGCTCGATCTCACGACCTTGAGGTGAAAACCTGAGCCAAAATCAAGAGTCAGATAATTAACTCACTGAGCCACCCACGCACCCCCAAGCATCTTTCAATAATAGTCTTCTTTATATCAAGGTAGAATCTATTAACTTGTAACTTTTATCATTGATACTCAATTAACTTTTGTACCATAAATAACAAAAATATGTTTTTCCCCTATGTTAGTATGTTAGTTATTTGAAGTAGGCAGTCATATCAGAGACCATTCTTTTGCTTTCCACTGTCTTAATATCTGATTCCTATTAAGTCTTCTGTATGTGAATTTGTGTTCCTTCACAGTTCCAGTTGGTCTTAAAATGTGAGCTGTTTCATGCAGAACGCTGTACATCAGACACCATAAATAGAATTGTCTTTCCCCCCTTTCTGAAAAATTTTGCTGGAGGTAGAGGGCATAGTGTCAGAAACTGATCATTTAGGGGCTATGGATCTTGTCCAAGATGGTGGTGGTGAGGTTGGAGGTGGGGGAAGGAAGCCAAAACTGGTTCTGCCTAGGGTGGAGTTTCAGAGTTTAAACCTAACATCACAGGAAAGCTAATTGGGCATACTTAAATTCTATCCAAGGAGGTGTTGATATTCTAAAGATCACATATTAGGAGAGAAGGGCAGTTCACCTAATGAGGTGATTTTGCTTCTCAGGTGAGAGAGGGTCAATCAGGATCCCAAAGACCATGCAGCCTAGGATAGCCTCCATACTCTAATATTTCTATCATAAGACTACGTTATTGTTTTTCACATTTTAATGTACATACAAATCATCAGAGATACTTGTTAACAATAAGATTCTCAGGACTTTTGATTGAGTGAGCATGGAGTGTCTTAAGAATTCTAATTTTTATAGCACTCCCCAAATGACACAGATGCAAGATGGCCCATGAACACCCAGTAAAATACACTATTTCTGGTTCTTTTGGAATCAGAGACACCAAGTCCCAAGGACCTGGACCATATGTGAGGGACACAGATGGATCCCATCAGGAGGGAGTCAAATAGAAACTATTCAGCTGGATGCTTTAGCTTCAACCTAGAATTGCTCCCTGTATCACTGGTTAGCTCAGTGTTGAATGAATGATTCCTTGCCCACCCCCAACCACTCCCAAACCTTTGCTTGTTAAAAACATGTTTTTAATTTTAAAACTGCCTCAATCCTTGTAACTTCTATACATTCCTTTCCTATCTCATGTAGAAGATTCTTCTCTGCTAGACTGCCTTTTCTTGCTGGGGGTCAGCACATCATTCTAGCTGAGTTCCTAACTATGATTTTAGTCAGAAGTGTCTAAGATCGGGGCGCCTGGGTGGCTCAGTTGGTTAAGCGACTGCCTTCGGCTCAGGTCATGATCCTGGAGTCCGGGGATCGAGTCCCGCATCGGGCTCCCTGCTCGGCGGGGAGTCTGCTTCTCCCTCTGACCCTCCTCCCTCTCGTGCTCTCTGTCTCTCATTCTCTCTCTCTCAAATAAATAAATAAAATCTTAAAAAAAAAAGTGTCTAAGATCTTTTAAGTACAGAAGCAAAAGATTCCATTGTCCAGTGTCCATTACTACTATGGTAATGGAGAGGTAAAGATGTGAGGATTTGGGTTTAGGCTAGTAGAAGCATAGAGATGGAGGTATACACAAAAGTGATGGGAGAATCACCAGACTTAGGAGGGAAAATGGTTCATTCAGTTTTGTGCAAAGACAGTTGAAGGTACTGGTAGGGTATTTAAAAACTATACTATATATTGTGCAAAATATACCATGGAAAATCTGGGGCAGGAACTCAGAAGAGAGGTCTATAGAGTTATGTAAGGTGGAGGAGCAGGACCAAGAGTAAGCAGAAGTCAAGAAAATCAAGTACAAGCTTACAGAACCCAAGGAAAGAAAGTATCAAGGAAGATAAACTTTGTGACTTAATAGCACATTTGTACCCATAAAATTAGAAATAGTGAAATTCAGAGTGTGAAGATTTGATAAGAGGTCCGTAATGAAGAAAAGCAAGCAAGCCTTAGTCAGCTGCTCTATTCAGATGTAATGAAAACAAAACAAAACAAAAGCATGAAATAGTAGTTTGATTTCTTTTTCTTAAGAGAGAATGGATTATGCTTGTACGCTGAAGAAACCAGTGCACTGAAGTTGAGAGAAAATGGAATAAGGGAAATCTGAGAGGATGGTTGAAAGAAATGTAAAAGTCAAAGAATAGAAAACTGAAATTTGTATCAGACTATTTTCAGTCAAATTAGAATGTCATCATAGTGAGAGAGATGAGGATGCTACTGAGTGGGGGTGGGGTAGATATTAGAAAGATGTGTTAACTGAGTTAGAAGTCTATTTATCTTTTATTATAAAAGATGTCCAGGGGCACCTGGGAGGCCCAGTCAGTTGAGTGTCCAACTCTTGATTTCTGCTCAGGTCATGATATCAGCGTTGTGAGATTGAACCCCGTGTCCATGCTCAGCATGGAGCTTGCTTTAGATTCTCTTTCTCCCTCTCCCCCCATCCCCTGTCCCATCCCCCCTCCACAAACACATGTGCTCTCTGGAAAGAAAGAAAAAGAAAGGGAAGAAAAGAAGAGAGAGAGAGGGAGAAAGAAGGAAGGAAGGAAGGAGGGAAGGAGTCCAGAGGAAGGCAGACAAGGAGTGGTTTGGCGGTTCCAAGTCATGAGGAACACTGGCTCATTCTAGTTTTGCTTTACCTTTCTAGTTACCAACTTCTGTTTTCCCAGTTCGAGAGAGAGCTGCTCGCTCTTGTCTTCATCACATGCCATGTGCTGGCTAGCAGAGGAAAGGAAAAAGACAGAGTAGGTTCCTTGCTGCCACATTAGGTCTCTTTAAGCAGCCTTTCTGGAAGTATCACATATATGTTGCTTTCCTCTATTTGCCAAAACTCACATTAGCTAACCTGTCCATGAAGGAGGCTGGAAAACGTAGTTGTTTTCCCTCAGTGTGACCAGAGGAAAGTCAGGGTTCTCTGACTAAGCAGGCAGGATAAATGCTATCAGTGTAGGTAATTGTTGGTCTCTGCCATAGGCCTGGTAAAAGCTTGTGGTGAGGCCAATTATTTCAGTTTTGTTACTTTTTCCAGCTTACTAGGAAAAGAAGGTGTTTTGGCCAGGGCTATGGATTGGAGTGGCTGTTAGCAATAAGGAAGTGAGCAATTCCAGGATACAAGCCGCAGTATTGCTGAAATCCTGATAGTGAGGTCCAGGCTGTAGGACTGAAAAAGAATAATATAATATGCCCTCTGGGGACTGGAGCTCACTAGAGGGTGGAGAGCTAATTAAACAAAGAAGACAGGATTGGGAAAGGAGAGAAGATAGAGTGATTAAAAAGGGAAGTTTCAAGTTCACAGAGGTTAAGGCATTTACAAATGCTCCAAGTCTGACTTGTGGCTGTCCTCGCCTGGCATGGAAAATGGACTATTATAGTTGATGGGTACGCATTACAGAAATAAGGCTAGAAGGATCATTGATAAGGATGATGTCAGGAGGTAAAAGTGGAAAGGAACACTGGAGGCTAAAAACCCAGACATTCATCAAATCTTCAGTAAACAGAATGAGACGGATTGGTGTCATGTGCAAGATTTATCTCCAACTGAGAAGAGATTCTTTAGCTATCACAGGGAAAGGAATGGCAGGTATTTATTGAGTACTTACCATGTGGCAATCAACAAACAGTGTGTGTGTGTGTGTGTGTTTAATAGGAAAATGATTTTTAAATCAAGTATTTTGGAACAATTTTAGATTTACATTAGAGATGCAAAAATCCAGAGTTCCTTTATTCCCTTCATCCCAACCTGAATGTCTCTAACACTAATGTCTCCCGCCACCACGGGACATTGGTGAAACTAGGAAATTAGTTCATAGTTGTGTACCACTGTTAAACTTTATTGGGATTTCTGTCTGCAGTTGTTGCCTTTTTTTGTGCAGTTGGGCCCTTGTTTGCAGCTTTGTCCTTTTGCTGGGGCAGGATGCAGTCCCAGACGCCATACTATATTTAGTTGCCATGCCTCCTTAAGTCTCCTTTGGTCTGTGACGGTGTCTCCATCTCTGCTTTTTTGACCTTTACATTTTAAAGAATACTCCAAGGAGTCTTGTGGAATGTCTCTCAGTTTGCGTCTTTTCTGATATTCTCTCACAATTAGACTGGGATTATGTGTTTCTGAAGATACCATAGAGCGGGAGTGTGCTTGTCATAGCATCATTTAGGAAGAACAGGCTACAATGACTTACCATTGGTGACATCAACCTCCATCACTACGTTAAAGTAGTGCTTGCCAGATTTCTATAAACTCATTATCCACCCCCCTTCCTACTCTGTTCTTGGGGAGCAAGTTGCTGAGTTTAGCCCCTACTCAGCAGGAGGAGGTATTAAACTCCATCGACTGGAAAGTATAATATCTACAAATACTTGTGCTTCTTCATGAGGAAGATTTACCCCTTCTTGCTCATTTATGTATTTAATCACTTATATATAATAAGAGGATGGACTCATGGATGTTTATTCTTTGGGTTTTAACCCAATGCTATTATTTATTTTGTTGCTCAAATTGTTCCAGTTTTGGCCATTGGCAACTAAATACTTTTACATAAATTATTTATTGAATCCTCCAACAATCCAGTGAGGCAGGTATTACCATTACCCTTATTTTGTAGAAACTCTGACTCAGAGAGTAACAGACCTTCCCAGTGATTCCTATCACACATGTGGAAAGCCAGGAGTGAGAGTCCAGGGTCTTTGTGCTTAGCTTTGCTACATTTTCAGAGGAAAAGGATGTTCCACAAATGTCAATCAGTAATGAGGTGTCTTTTTATCTCACCCCCTTTTTTAGAGGTGAGATAACAGACTTTGAAGCAATTCATAAAGACAGGAGTAGCAGAATGGATGTGCTTCCAAAGGTATAGTATATAGAGAAAAAAAAAATCACAAATGGTCAGAACTAAGCCTGTTGCCAGATGGGAAGGGGGGAGAGTAGCTAACAAAGGAAAGAGCGGGAGTGATAGGAGGTTGCAGGAGAATTAATAACACGGAAACTAAGGGAGGAAAAAAGTGCATTGAGGGTTGAACTTGGCTGCTGGGCCACAGCAAATCAGCTTACAGCAAGGAGGGAATTTAGTGAACTTCCACAAAGCAGTGTAATGGAAGGGTGGAAAATAAAACCAAATTTCAGGAGATCAAAAATTGTTTTAGAGAAAGGAGATAAAGAATTTAATAATAAAAGGTGGCAGGGCCAAGTGATTATTTCCAGGATGGAGGGAGAACCTGCACCCAGGGAAGTTTACGGAGAGGGGGAGACAAGACTGGACGGGGAAATGTGCACAAGACTTGGAAAGGAAGGGCATTCTTCTTGGAGTTAGGGGAACCTCTCCTCACATACTAGAGGTGAGCCTCAGAGATCAAGGACAGTGATGTGTTTGAGCTGAAGGTGCGGACATCTTGAGGATGTGTTAGGGTGTTTGATGATTTCAATTTTATTAGTAAAACTGCCGGCAAAGTCATCTGCAGACACTGGGGGAAAAATTAGTGACGTATTTATTATCCCGTGAGTAGCTAACACTACTGGGTCCGTGTCTGGTAGGCTTGGTGAAAGAGGGCAAGTTGAAGTCATTCCTGCTAGTAGAAGCCATTTGAGTGGGGCGCCTGGGTGGCTCAGTTGGTTAAGCGACTGCCTTCGGCTCAGGTCATGATCCTCGAGTCCCGCATCGGGCTCCCTGCTCGGCAGGGAGTCTGCTTCTCCCTCTGACCCTCCCCCCTCTCGTGTGCTCTCTCTCTCTCATTAAAAAAAAAAAAAAAAAAAAAAACCATTTGAGTGAAAGCAAAGATCAGAAATATGATTATCTGGATTTGTACTGGATGTTTTCCAGTCAAATGGTTAAAATTCAGTATTTTATGTAACTCTTAGGTAACAGACTCAGTCTTTCTAAAGTGTTCAGAATTAAGTATGGTACTAAATTGTTAGATTTAGGTATCGAGATGTTGACAAAAATCCCTAATAATTATAAAGGCTGAACATAAGACTAATATAAGAAAAATGTTATTAGAATGAAAACTTCATTTTTTGGGACACCTGGGTGGCTCAGTCGGTTAAGCATCTGCCTTCAGCTCAGGTCATGATCCCAGGGTCCTGGGATCGAGTCCCACATCGGGCTCCCGGCTCAGTGGGAGCCTGCTTCTCTCTCTCCTCCCTGCTCATGCTCTCTTCTCACTATCTCTGTCTCGCTCTCAAATAAATAAATAAAATCTTTAAAAAAAAAAAAAAAAGAAAACTTCATTTTTCTCAGACTTTTTTCTTCAAATAATTCTAACTGCAGAATTCTTGGTGAATGTTTTAATAGTCAGGAATTTGACACCGAAGGCTTATCATTTGTATCTGTTAGAGGATATAGGCTTGAGCCATACTTATTCTAATCTAAGCACATGATGAGTTGTTTTTTATTTATTTTTTTAAAAGATTTTATTTATTTATTTGAGAGAGAGAGAGAGAGAGAGCACATGAGAGGGAGGAGGGTCGCAGGGAGCCTGATGCGGGACTCGATCCTGGGACTCCAGGATCATGACCTGAGCCGAAGGCAGTCGCTTAACCAACTGAGCCACCCAGGCACCCACATGATGAGTTGTTTTAAAAATTTGTCAAATATTCTTGAAATATTAAAATGGAATTTTAAAATTTAATCTGAGATATTAACACCATTACATCTATAACACTAATACAAAATTTAAAAGAACATTCTATTTCAGAAGCACTTTATGAAGTTATTTGAAGGGTGTTTTTATAAAAAATATAAATTCAGGTAAAGGCTAAAATATCCAGGGGCAGAACTTTATAAGAAGTTTATGAATTACTGTTTAATGTGTCCTTAAATATTATAGATTGCCTTCATCTAACACAGTTATAATACTATACTAAACGTTCATTTCCTCTATACGGACCAGAAAGAATTTACATTAAAACATATTATTTACACTTAGTGATTATTTTATTACCATATATTATTGTATACAATTTTGATAAGGATAAATCATATTTTAAACAAAAATGTATGCATGGCATAATAGGTAAGCAGTAACATTTTGAAGAAAAGAGAAAAGCCATGAAAACATCTACCTAAGATTTGGTAATACTGAGAAACACGAGATGGTACAGCATAGTGATGACTGAAAGGTTCCTACTACATTGAAACACTGGTAAATCTTCAGACACGAGAAGAACAAACTGGTATAGAAGTTCAAATTAGACACATCCATATCCTCAGAAGTGCACATCATGTAAAAATGAATCCCTCGTTACAGCGGGGACACACACAGCATCCTTTGGCCCTTAGCAATACAGACAAATGTATATTTGGTTTAATGTGATTTTGTTGTTATTAGATACATTTTAGTTATTTTATATAGATAAAAATATACAGTATTGCTTTAAAATTTTGTAACTGTATAAGTGCATAACTGTCATCCTATTCACAATGTAAAATAAGCCTATTTATCTGCTAAATAATTCACTCAAAAACATGTGGAAAAAGACTAACAAAAATGGTTACATGAAGACTTTTAATGAAAGGCTTAAATGTAAAAAAATGGAATATTAATGCAGACCCTGCTCTAAATCTTCAGTGTTACCTCGTGCTGAAAACAAATTATGAAATGGTTTAGATGAATCTATTTTTTCAACATTTAAATTGATGCTACAGATTGAAAATTTTGACTGAAAATGCATATAACTGACATATTTTGTCTGAAGCCTTTTATATACATTGATTTACTAAAAAAAAGTGAAAAATATTGTATTTTAATACTACATCTCAGTTTGAGATTCCATCATGTTTTTATATACTACATGCAATCTGTGTCTGCCCTTCAGATGTCACATTTAAGTAAAAGGGTTTTTTTTTTTTAAAATCACCCGAGGATGGTAAACTTAGTAGAGTGATTAATTTGCTGTACTGATAATAAAGGTCATTCTATCATATAAACAACATAATGTTTGAAGTTAAGAGAACTGCATGGTTGTCTTAATACCAAGGTAAAAGCAGTTGCATTCATTGTATGATTTCTTAAAAAGATGCACTGATAAAATATGTAAGACCCAAATTAGGTGCATATATAGGGTATAGACTTTTTAAATGAAAGATTGAAAATATTTTACAAATAATTTTGTTCATTATAAACTATAATTGCACCATTCATTTCACTCATAACAATACTTCGCATCAAACATTGCTATATTCCATCTTAACACTCCTCAAATATGAGAAAAATAGTTTCCACTGTATTAAGAAGTGAAATTTATAAAGTCAACACATTATCCCTTAAAGCTCATTCTAGATCTAAAATAGTTTTTAAAGAATTTATACACATTGAAATGGGTGATTAAAGAGCTAGAAATAAAGCTACTTCTCCTCATTGCAAGTTAATAAACATGGTTGTATTCAAGCAGATTTTTCCACATTGTAACATTCAGTGATCACGGAGATTTTAGTAAAGGTAAATGGTAGTATCTCTCTTTCTTCTGAAAACACTGTTGAAATTTTAGTGCTGTGGTCTTAATGTTTATATGATGATCAAAAAATAATTCAGAAACACATTTTACTCTCAAAATTTTTCAACATAAGGCACAGAGCAACATTTAGAGTCTAGAAGCAACTGGATTATATAATAAATATCTTCTCAATCATTATTTGCCCTTTTCCTGAAGAGAGTGGGTGAGTAGTGCAGTTAAAACATGCTTGGAATAATAAAAATGACTGAATTTAAGAAATACAAATAATATTTGTGCGTAGAATGTTATTAATTAAAAAAGGTATATTTTCTATCAAATATACATCCTACAGTGTTAGAGGTATAAAAAATTGTGAGGCACTTACATTAACAATGAAGGAGGAAAGCACTGAGATTATCTTTTATAAAAGCACCACACCACTTATTTTAATATCGGAGATAAAAGCCGAAGCCAAAAATAAAAGGAGTTTAATTCTGTATTTGGCGTATTGACAATGTAGAAGTTTAAAACTCAAAAGTATTTTTTTTTTTTTCGGACAGAAATTTAAAAGTGTCCTAAAGTTCCCCTAAATAAGTTTTGTATATTCCCTGGTACTCAGAATCACGTGAAATAGAGATGGACTCTCACCCTCTGGGGCGGCACATTTTCTATTTTAATGATTTTAGGATATGTTATTTTTGATAATTTTTTTTAACTCTTAAAAACATTGGTTTGGAGAAATAGCACAAACAACAACACACAACAATGCCTCCATGGAAACTTGCTGATGACCAACACTGACAGTTTTTATTCTGTAATCTTCTGCAAACTCATCCGAAAACCAAGGTGCATAAAACGGGGTTGGAATTATAGGAATCCACTGGATGTCAAATCAGGGAAAGGTCTGGCTTCTGATGGGTGATGAAGGGCCTGAAGATGTGTGGTAGTCTGAGTGTTATCTATATTATTTAATTCAGCAGGATAGGTTTCATTTAAAACTCCTCCATTCTGAAACTGCAAACAAAATAGCAATGTGATTAATTAGATCTTTCAAGTATCTTAAGCCACTAAATGATATATTAAAATGCAGTTTTAAAATATTTGCCTTCATATTGTTAAACTTCAAATTCTTTACTGTTGCTACATTTTAAATGTTCCATGAAGACCCACTGAGCACATATTGTGTGTTATATTTATAACCTTTGGTTTCTCCATTAGATGGTACATCTGATGTGTGATACATTGGTCTCAGCTCAGATTTGGCACTCCATACATTAGAAGAGTATTTGATGAACAAATTGCCTTTGGTTTGGATAGGAACTGATGTCTCAGAGAGTACCAGCTATGAATCACAGTTATATTTATCCCCATCATAGGTTTGCTTTGGCCAGATTTCATCTCAGTCAAGTTCTGGGTACCAATGAAGTGACTGCATTCAAAATTAACACGCTGGACTACAGACCTAGGACTTTTCCATAAGAGGTCAGTTCTGATAGAGATGTCTTAATATTCCTAAAATATTACAGAGATGGACAGGATTTCCTAAATGATTTTTTTGTTATATGCTTTTAATCTGTAATTGGGACCATTTTAATAGTACTTGAGTTACCAAATATCCTCTTACAATAAAATTAGTCTAAGTAGTCTGTAATGCTGCTAAAAAAAAAGGCAGATACACAGTTCTGTAGGGCTTTATAGATTATAGAACCTTTGCATTTTAGTATATAGTGAAAGTTGTGGAAACTTTCAAATAGGTTGAAATCATACCTTCAGTTGCTTCAAATAAAACCAATGTAACGTTAGACTTAATGTTAACATTAGACTTAAAAGATCCTCCAAAACACATATTAAATATATAGTAAAAGTCACAATCTAGGGCTTCAATGAACGGCAGCCACATGGAGTCTTCAAGTGGAAGTTGGTGTTACTCAGAGAATGGTAGGCTTTGACCAAATGATGCCTATCAGTCATAACATGACGCATGCCAGCAATTCTCTTTAAATATATTGTCAAAAGAATGCTGTACGATGGAAATATAATGTGAACCACATAGGAAATTTTAAATACTTCCCTCGGGGAATATATAGATAGGTCTACAGACTTCCTATTACCTTACTATTCATAAAGAAGTAATCCAAAGTAAAGGGGGAAAATGAAGAACTTGTGGTAATGCAATTTTAAACTATGATTAACTAAATTTTAAACTCAATGATTAACTTGTCAACAGTTTACTCAAGTTACCTATCTATGCCACATCACAGCAATGTTTTGAGGTAGACTGTCACTGAAAACTAAATTTCGAGATAGTTGAAGAATGTTGGGAATGAGGATAGACTGGATATATATCAGAGGAAAAACTTCCACTGCTATTTCCTGCCGCAAAGCTCATCTACAGACAAACCAAATGTATGAAAAATGTCATAAAAAACAATTACAAATATGAACTTGAACCGTTTTTGCTAATCTATAACTTTAATACACAGTAAATAGAGACCAATGAACTTAATTTAGATCAGGATTTTCTTCAAAAGCCTACTTAATTATACTTTAAAGTGAACTAAATACTTTCTAATGAAAAGCACGAATGTAAACATACATTCCCAAGGAGCCATAGAGAGCAGCTATCACCCTTGTTAACTTTTTTTTTAAGTGATTACTTTTAGATTTAAAGTGTGGTTGCTGGTAGAAAGATTTTGATGACCTATTTAAAAAACAAAAATACAGAAGTGTCTGGGTGGCTGAGTCAGTAGAGTATGTGACTCTTGATCTTGGTGTTGTGAGGTCAAGCCCCATGTTGGGTATGGAGCTTACTTAAAAAATAAGTAAAAATTTAAAAAACAAAATACAGTGTCAAGTTTGACCACATGAAAGAAAACCAGTAAGTTAGGCTTTTTAAAAATGTGCCAGAAGAAAAAAGGATAAACTGAGGATCTGGCAGATAACATGGGGGTATTGCCAGAGAATACTGAGGAAACTAGCACTGAATTCAGGGATCACCAAGGACAAAAGTCATTTGGAGAAAGCACAACCATATTGACTATAACCCATATAAAAAGACTGAATCTCAGGAAACAAACTGAGGGTTGCTGGAGTGGTGGGGGGTGGGAGGGATGGGGTGGCTGGGTGATGGATACTGGGGAGGGTATGTGCTATGGTGAGTGCTGTGAATTGTGTAAGACTGTTGAATCACAGACCTGTACCTCTGAAATAAATAATACGTTATATGTTTAAAAAAAAAAAAAGATAGCAGGAGGGAAGAATGAAGGGGGAAATTGAAGGGGAAGGTGACCATGAGAGACTATGGACTCTGAGAAACAAACTGAGGGTTCTAGAGGGGAGGGGGGTGGGGGGATTGGTTAGCCTGGTGATGGGTATTAGGGAGGGCATGTTCTGCATGGAGAACTGGGTGTTACGCACAAACAATGAATCATGGAACACTACATCAAAAACTAGTGATGTAATGTATAGTGATTAACATAACATAATAAAATTTAAAAAATCTCAAAAAAAGAATTCAGGTTTTTTTGTTTGTTTGTTTGTTTTTTAAGAGAGAGAGAGAAAGAATCTTAAGCAGGCTCCACACCCAGCATGGAGCCCAACGCCAGGCTCAGTCTCAAGACCTGAGATCATGACCTGAGTCAAAATCAAGAGTTGGAACTGGGTCACCCAGGTACCCCTAAAGAAATTACTTTTCAAAATGCAAATATATTTTGGAACTCTGAATTTTTTAGAGAAACCCAAGGATCTATTCTAAACAATGTACTTTTCACTAATTTCACCTGGTAACTTATGGACAGACTCGTGTTGCCTTAGCCCTTGACTTGTTTCTCCTTTACAACTCAAGTAAAAAAAATCTATTAGTAACATACTAATACTAGAAAAGTCCTGGCTTATAAAAAAGTAGTCACAGACATAAAAAGTTTATAACTCATGTATATTTATAATGTGAGAAGATTCACTGCAACGTTTATTCAGAGTCCGATAAAACCCTTACCTTGTTTAAAAATGCCTGTGGTGCTGTCGCTGGATCGTAGGGCATGGGGGCCACACTGCTGGGCGGTGGCTCCGGCTGGCACTGGTACAGGGACATGGCCCTGGCATAACAGGCCTGAGGACTTACTGTGGTTGACTCTGGAGTCAGTCCATGGGTTTGGTTTTCAGGAACTTGTAAACATGTGACAAAATCTTCTAAATTATTCGTAGGGTATGGGGATGGTTCAAAATTCCCTATGGGAAAGCCTAACTGTGTCCCGTTGGAATGCTGTGGTAACACAGGCTGATGACAGGGAATAAAGGTCTGTGTGTATGGCACAGGATTGCTCTCAGGTGTGTAGGGAAACACTTCGCTGGTGCCAGGGATGTCTGAAAAGACACTATACTGCTGCAGATCTTGCTGAGGACAACTCCGAGGTACGGATGGGTGAGGGTTCCAGTTGGCAAACATGCTGTTAACTTGCATGTGCTGCATTTTCTGACACAGCTGTGCCCGCTCCACGGCCCCGTGCTCTGGGCGGTGCTGCGGCTGTTCGAACTGCAGGGGCTCCTGCACCACACAGCTCGAGGCCAGAGCCAGGGACTGTGGCTGCGGGTAGTCTGAACACCCGACGGTGGGCTTGCTTAAAGAATCTTGGACGTAGGTCAGGATTTCATCTGTTAGGTCAATATCTCGGAAGTCATCCTCAACCGAAAAGTCAGTTCTGAAAAATTCCTCATTCTGTTGCATGTGTTTGATATCTTCAAAATCAATGCCTAGCTGTTTCATAATGCCATACAAGTCACTATTTCTGTTGTCTGGAAAGAGCCCTGTCGGACCTCCAGAGAGTGTTGGGTTCATTTCCCGAGAATGATCTATTTCCTCATGTTTCAGGATACCGTCACTTCCCATTGGTGCGATATTGTCTTGCCAATTACTGCATTCATTCACAGGTTCATTAAAAAGATTTCTTTCAAACGGGGTGCTACCTGAGGCGGGATAGAGATAAATAGACTCATCCTGTTGCATGATGGCAGCCAGGAGGGAACTGGGATTGAGAGAATCCTTATTGAGAGCTGATTTGGTAGCAGAATCTATCCCACTTGTACCATTTTTAGTCCTTATTGGTAAGGGATCCATCACGGGAGGAAAAGGACTGGTTATCTCATATAACACAGCTTCTCCAGTAGTAAACATAAATGGCAACTTCATATTTCGCTTTCGTAAATGTTCTGTTCCTTCTTCATCTCTAAAATTGGGGACAAAAAAGTTTGCATATGTTAGGAAGAGTTGTAGCATAAACATTTTAAAAGAAAAAATTTAAAAGAAAAACAGCAAGCAAAAGACATTGTAATTGAGTTTGATAGAGAGCACAAACTTAATTTTGACATTTTCCTAATGACAAATGCTATAAAATTTTTTAGACAAATTGAGGTGATTTAGAATTTGCCCCAAAACTTAGTACAATCATTATCCATTCATCCATCGATGGACATCTTGGCTCTTTCCACAGTTTGGCTATTGTGGACATTGCTGCTATAAACATCGGGGTGCACATACCCCTTCAGATCCCTACATTTGTATCTTTGGGGTAAATACCCAGTAGTGCAATTGCTGGATCGTATGGTAGCTCTAGTTTCAACTTTTTGAGGAACCTCCACACTGTTTTCCAGAGTGGCTGCACCAGCTTGCATTCCCACCAACAGTGTAGGAGGGTTCCCCTTTCTCCACATCCCCGCCAACATCTGTCATTTCCTGACTTGTTACTTTTAGCCATTCTGACTGCTGTGAGGTGGTATCTCATTGAGGTTTTGATTTGGATTTCCTTGATGCCGAGTGATGCTGAGCACTTTTTCATGTGTCTGTTGACCATTTGGATGTCTGGAAAAATATCTGTTCATGTCTTCTGCCCATTTGTTGATTGGATTCTTTGTTCTTTGGGTGTTGAGTTTGATAAGTTCTTTATAGATTTTGGATACTAGCCCTTTATCTGATATGTCATTTGCAAATATCTTCTCCCATTCTGTCGGTTGTCTTTTGGTTTTGTGGACTGTTTCTTTTGCTGTGCAAAAGCTTTTTATCTTGATGAGGTCCCAATAGTTCATTTTTGCCCTTGCTTCCCTTGCCTTTGGCGATGTGTCTAGGAAGAAGTTGCTGCGGCTGAGGTCGAAGAGGTTGCTGCCTGTGTTCTCCTTTAGGATTTTGATGGACTCCTGTCTCACATTGAGGTCTTTCAACCATTTGGAGTCTATTTTTGTGTGTGGTGTAAGGAAATGGTCCAGTTTCATTCTGCTGCATGTGGCTGTCCAATTTCCCCAACACCATTTGTTGAAGAGACTGTCTTTTTTCCATTGGACATTGTTTCCTGTTTTGTCGAAGATGAGTTGACCATAGAGTTGAGGGTCCATTTCTGGGCTCTCTATTCTGTTCCCTTGATCTATGTGTCTGTTTTTGTGCCAGTACCATACTGTCTTGATGACGACAGCTTTGTAATAGAGCTGGAAGTCTGGAATTATGATGCCACCAGCTTTGCTTTTTTAACATTCCTCTGGCTATTTGGGGGTCTTTTCTGGTTCCACACAAATTTTAGGATGATTTGTTCCATTTCTTTGAAAAAAGTGGATGGTATTTTGATAGGGATTGCATTGAATGTGTAGATTGCTCTAGGTAGCATTGACATCTTCACAATATTTGTTCTTGTGGTATATATATATGATGGAATATTATGCAGCCATCAAAAGGAATGAGATCTTGCCATTTGCAATGATGTGGATGGAACTGGAGGGTGTTATGCTGAGCGAAATAAGTCAATCAGAGAAAGACATACATCATATGACCTCACTGATATAAGGAATTCTTAATCTCAGTAACAAACTGAGGGTTGCTGGAGTAGTGGTAGGGGGAGGGATGGGGTGGCTGGGTGATAGACATTGGGGAGGGTATGTGCTATGGTGAGCTCTGTGATTAAGACTGAATCACAGACCTGTACCTCTGAAACAAGTAATACATATGTTAAAAAAAAGAAGAAGGTGGGGAAGACGAACCATGAGAGACTATGGATTCTGAAAAACAAACTGAGGGTTCTGGGGGGATGGGTTAACCTGGTGATGGGTATTGAGGGCACGTTCTGCATGGAGCACTGGGTGTTATATGCAAAGAATGAATTATGGAACACTACATCAAAAACTAATGATGTAATGTATGGTGATTAACATAATAAAAAATTAAAAAAACAAAAAACCTTTTATTTGGATCTTTATTCCACTCAGATCCAAATATTTTTCCTGCAGGATGTCAGGGATGTAAACTGAGTGTGGAAATGATGACTGTACTAAGAATTTAGGAATTAACCATCCCAGCCAGGGTGCCCCCCCCCACCCCCATGCAGAGCAAGCCAGGATTCTGTGCCCACTTCAGCAGCAGTCACTCTGCAAAAGGTGCCAGAGACATGCAGTCTACACAGGAGATGTTCCTACAGGTTATTCCTTCACAATTGGGCAAGGTAGCTGTTTACCTAATTAGAAAGTCAAAAATGAGAAGACAGAGGAATATGCTCAAATAAAAAGTAGGGCAGGGCACCTGGGTGGCTCAGTTGGTTAAGCGACTGCCTTCGGCTCGGGTCATGATCCCAGGGTCCTGGGATCGAGTCCCATGTCAGGCTCCCGGCTCAGTGGGGAGCCTGCTTCTCCCTCTGACCCTCTCCTCTCTCATGCTGTTTCTCTCTCGCTTGCTCTCTAATAAATAAATAAATAAAATCTTTAAAAAAAAATAAAAAATAAAAAATAAAAAGTAGGGCAAAACCAAACTAAATAGTCTACCTGATAAAGACTTCAAAGTAATGCTCACCAGACTTGGGAGAAGAATGGACGAACTCAGTGAGAAGTTCAACAAAGAGATAAGAGTCGAATACAATAACTAAAATGAAAAATAGAGATCAGCAACAGAAGATGGGGAAGAATAGATCACAGATTTGGAAGACAGGGCAATGGAAAGCACCCAAATCGAACAGCAAAAAAGAAAAAGAGGATAAATTAAGGGCCTTCTGTGACCACATCAAGCACACAAATGTTCACATTATAGGGATCCCAGTAGGAGAAGAGAGAGAGGGAAAGGGGCAGAAAACATATATGAAGAAATAATAGCTGAAAAATTCCCTAAACTGGGGGAGGAAACAGGCATTAAGGAGAGTCTCAAATACAATGAACCCAAGGAGCTCCACACCAAGACACATCAAAGTTAAAAGCAGCAAGAGTAGCAGCAGCAACTTATATACAAAGGAAACCCCATAAAGGCTGTCAGCTGCTTTTTCAGCACAAACTCTGCAGGCCAGAAGGGAGCATCATGAGCTATTCAAATGCCTAAAGGAAAAAACCTACAACCAAGAATACTCTACTCAAAATTGGAGAGGAAGAGTTTCCCAATCAAAAGTTAAGGAGAATTCATCATGACTAAGCAAGCCTTACAAGAAATGTTAAAGGGAGTGCTTTAAGCAAAAGAAAACAGAGCATAACCAGAAGAAAATTATGAAAGGAAAAAATTTCACTGACAAACCTATAGTAGAGGTTGATCAATCAATCGTTTGTAAATGACTGATTTAACTTTGTTGATTTTACTATTGTTTTTTATCTATAAAATTAGGGAATCAAAAGATGTAAAATATATCAAATACATTAGAGATGGAAGGGATAGTAAAAACAGTGCTTAGACAACGTGTTCAAACTTAAGCAACCATCAACTTAATATAGACTGCTATACACTCGGGATGTTATATATGAACCTGAAGGTCACCACAAACTAAAAATGTATAATAGATACACATACACAAAAAAAAGAGAAAGGAATCCAAGTGTAACACTAAAGAAAGCAATCAAGGGAAGAGAACAAGAAAATAAGGAACAGGGAATAACTACAGAAACAATCAGAAAACAATGAACAAATGGCAGTAACTACATCCCTATTGATAACTGAATGGCCTAGATACTCCAGTCAAAAGATACAGGGTGACTGAAGGGATAAAAAAACAAGATCCTTCAATGTGCTGCCTACAGGAGATTAGCTTCAGACCTAAAGACAAATTCAGACTAAAAGTGAAGGGATGGAAAAACAAAAAACAAAAAACAAACAGCTGGGGTAACAATACTTATCAGACAAAACAGATTTTAAAACAAAGACTATAACAAGAGATAAGGAAGGGCATTACATAATGATAAAGGGATCAATCCAACAAATAGATATAATAATTGTGAACATCTATGCACCTAGCATAAGAGCACTAAATTATATAAAGTAAATACTGATAGATCTACAGGGAGAAATTGTCAATAATACAATAGTAGTAGGACTTTATTTTTTTTTCAAAGATTTTTATTTATTTTTTGACAGAGAGAGAGAGAGACAGCGAGAGAGGGAACACAAGCAGGGGGAGTGGAAGAGGGAGAAGCAGGCTTCCCCGCCGAGCAAGGAACCCGATGCGGGACTCGATCCCAGGACCCTGGGATCATGACCTGAGCCGAAGGCAGACGCTAAACGGCTGAGCCACCCAGGCGCCCCAGTAGTAGGACTTTAGCACTGTACTTACATCAGTGGATAGATCAAGCAGAAAATCAATGAGGAAACTGTGGCTTTGTATGATATCTTAGACCAGATGGACTTATTATATACACACAGCATTCCATCCAAAAGAAGCAGAATACAAACATGAAACATTCTCTAAGATCATGTTAGGTCACAAAACAAGTTTCAATAAATTTAAGACTGAAATCAAGCATTTTTTTTTCTTTATAAATCTAGAAATCAACTATAAGGAAAAAACTAGAAAAAAGCCACAAACACAGGGAGGCTAAACACCATGGTATTAAACAACCAGTGGGTCAACAAAGAAATCAAAAAGGAAATGGGAAATTACCGGGAGACAAATGAAAATGGAAACACATTGGTGTACAATTTGGGACATAGCAAAAGTAGTTCTAAGAAGTTTATGCTGATATAGGCCTATCTCAAGAAACCAGTCTCAATCTAACCTTTCACTTAAAGCAACTAGAAAAAGAACCAATGAAACCCCAAGTTAGTAGAAGGAAGGAAATTAATAGAGTTTAGAGCAGACATAAATGAAATAGAGATTATAAAAATAACAAGAAGGATCATTGAAAATTGATAAACCTTTAGCCAGGAAGAAGAAACAAAGTCAGAAATAAGAGTAACAGCCAACACTACAGAAATACATATGATTTAAGAGACTAGTAAGAAAAATTAGATGCCAACAAATTAGAAAACAAAAGCAAAAATGAACTATTGGGACTACACCAAAACAAAAAGCTTTTGCACAGTGAAGAAAACCACCAACAAAAGGAAAAGGCAGCCTACTGAATTCGAGAAGATATTTGCAAATGATATATCCAATAAGGGGTTAATATTCAGAATATATAAAGAATTCATACAACTCAACATCAAAAACAACCTGATTAAAAAGAGGACATGAACAGACATTTTCCTAAGGAAAATTTACAGATGGCTAATAGACACATGAAAAGATTATCAACATAACTCATCATCAGGGAAATGCAAATCAAAACTACAATGACATATCACCTCACACCTGTCAGAATGGCTAAAATCAACAACACCAGAAATAACAAGTGTTGAGGCTGTGGAGAAAAGGGAACCCTTGTGTACTGTTGATGGAACTGTAAACTGATACAGCCACTGTGGAAAACAGTATGGAGGTGCCTCAGAAAATTAAAAACAGAAGTATCATACAACTCAGTAATTCCACTGCTGGGTATTTACCCAAAGAAAATGAAAACACTAATTTGAAAGATACATGCCCCCCGATTTTTACTGCAGCATTATTTGTAATAACCAAATTCTGGAAGCAACCTAGTGTGCATCAATAGATGAAAGGATAAGGAAGATACGGTATATTGCTCAGCCATAAAAAAGAATGAAATTTTGCCATTTGTGACAACATGGATGGACCTAGAGGGTATTATGCTAAGTGAAATAAGTCAGAGAAAGATAAATGTATGAGTTCACTTATGTGGAGTCTAGAAAACAAAACACACACACACAGATACAGACTCAAATACAGAGAATAAACTGGTGGTTGCCAGAGGGAAAGGGGTAGGAGGATGGGTGAAATAGATGAATGGGATTAAAAGGTATAAACTCCCAGGCATAATAAATCATGGAGATGAAAAGTACAACATAGGGAATATAGTCAATAATACTGTAATAACTTTATATGCTGTCAGGTGGTAACTACACTTACAGTGAGCATTGCACAATGCATATCATTGTTGAATCACTATGTTGTACACCTGAAACTAACATAACATTGTATGTTAATTATACTTAAAAAATTTTTAGAAATCTGAGTGGGAAGGGTCATAAAAACCCCCAGAATCTCTAAAGGAAAATAGTGGCATAACTGACATAAAAATTTAAAAGCTTGCATGGCAAAAGAATTCACAAATCAAGTCAAGGCATGGAGAAAATATGTCGTATTTATAATTTCATATATATACTACTATAGTGTGTGTATAAATATATACAATATCCATATTAAGTAAACAGCTCCAATGAGGACCAAGAGAGAGCCAACCAACACAGTAGAAAACAGGCAAATGATTTGAACTGAAAATTCACAGAAGGAAAATGCCCCAGAAAGATATAAAAAGATGTCCTGTCTCATTAGTAATGAGAAAATGCAACAAATAACCTCTTAACAACAGAATAAGCAAATACAAAAATCAAATAATAAAAATATGAACAGCACAAACTAGACCACTGGATGTATGAAGAATACCATACATGCAATAGAACATATATTCTTAATGAAAGCACGTGGGATGTTTTACTAACACTGACCATATGTTAGATCATAAATAAGCTACCACAGATTTCAAAGAACTGAAATCACTCAGAAAATGTTTTCTAACTTCAGTGGAATTGGCCTAAAATTCAGTAACAAAAACATGAGAAAATACCCATCGTATAAAGTACATACCACTATAACTCTAAACAAATCATGAATAGAAAAAACAAGACCTATCAAAACATTAGGGCTGTAGTTGAAGGGAAATTAATAGCTTAAAGAAAAGGTTGGAAATATAGCAATTTATACCCAAAGAGAGTAGAAGGAAAGAAATAATAAGCAGACATAAATGAAGTAGAAAACAAACATTAAATACGAAAAATCAACAAAAGTTGGATCCTTGAGAAGACTAAAAACTAATGGCCTTCTAGCAATATTAAGAGAGAAGGCACAAATTTCTAGTATCAGGAAATATTTCTTAATCACTATAGATCTTACAAAGTAAAAAGAAAATAGAGCACAAAAGAGAAAAATCATCATCATGTCAATGAATCCAGAGGAAGTATTTGGCAAAACTCCATACCCATTCATGATGATAATATTTAGTAAACTAGAGAGAAGGGAAACTTCTAAATTAAATATATATATGTATAAATAGCAAAAGAAAACACTACCACAAACATTATACTCAACAGTAAAACATTAAAGGGTTTCCCTCTTAGGCTTGGAAGAAGACAAAAATGAAACCTGGTATCATTATTTCCTTTACATTTTACTGAGGGCCTAACCAGTGCAATAAAGGAATTTTAAGAAATAATAAATGTCTAAAGATTAAAAAGAAAAAAAATCACATACATGGTATGTGTTAGAAAATTTGGAATAATCCAGACAAATTATAAGAAAAAGTAGATTTTAGTAAGGTCACTGAATACAAGCCAATATTAAAAAAAATCAACAATTAGCAATTGCTATATACACACATCAAATATCTAGAAGTAAAATTAAGAAAAATACGTAAGACTCAGGTAAGAAAAATACAACCCCTTACTGAAACAAAGACATAGGTACATACTCATGTACCCATATGCCTATATACATACATATATTCACCATGTTCACAGGTTGGAAGAATATTATAAAGATGTTAATTCTCCCCAAATAAGCTATAGTTTCAATGTAATGCCATTCAAAATCCCAACAGATACTCCGATGGAAATTGACAACTGATTTCTAAAATATATATGGAAATATAAAGGGCAAAGAACAGAGATGACAATCTTGAAGGAGAACAACAAAAAATCCTCAACAAACATGATGGAGAGCATACATTCAGAGATCAAGATCTACTATAAAGACAGAATGAAGACCATGTGCTGTTGGTGTGAAAACAGACAACCAGACTCATGGAACCCAGAAACAGAACCACAGACAGAACCCCCTAATTAAAATGCAGTGTAGGGGGGGGGAAGATGTCCTTTTCAATAAATGTTACTAGTCACCTGGATATACATATAAAGGAAAATATCCATGTTGATCCTTACCTCAAGGCACATACAAATATCAGCTCTCTAGAGTGGAGAAGATATCTGCAATATGGTATTTGACAAAACACTCACAGAATATATAAGAAACTTAAAAACCACTGCTTGCTTAGAAAGCATATACTAAACACAGCATTCTTCTATATTTCTTTTATTTTACAGATGGCACTAGCTTTTCATCCTTCCTTCATATACCAGAGTAAAACCCTGGCGTTTTCATTGTTTATTCTATTTCTGTAATTCTATATATTTAGTCATTCAATAATGTTTGTCAATTCTATCTTCTCAATGTCCTTCACTTTGCCTTCTTTTTATACAGATTGTCTTTTCAGTTTTTACTTCCAGAGAAAATTCTCATAGAATTTACTTGGAAGTTTTCACATAAGAGGATTTATAAACCATAGTGTTATTAGAAGTAAAATGAAGACATGAAACATTTTGTCTGCGTACTTACGTTAGAGGTCTCTGAGTTGCAATGATATAATCTGGTCTTCCATTTTTATACACTAAGCGTGCATTAGACTGAACCCAGGTCCATCGATTTTCTTTGGTAAGAAGTCTGAATACTATCATGCCACTCTCTCCAGTCTTAATCACTAAAATCAAATACAAAAATTATCAAACCCCAAATCAACATATTAAAGAAAGTCTCTGAAACACAGCCCGTCTAACATACTTTTGGATGTGTTTCATTTATCACCAGAGGTGGTAAATGTCTTGACAACTTTTAAACACAGTATGTTAAAAAAATGTATGGAAATAGTTCTTCAGAGTTGATTTTTTTTCTATTTCAAACTAAATTTATTATTTAGTAGGTTAAAGGGAAGATTAGGTCAGAAACTCCTGGTAACACATTAAACTATAGAGAGAGTATCCAGTTTGGGGAAAACACAAAGATAAAACTTATTTTATCTTATTAAAACTAACTTATTGCCTTAAACACATTATGTGATATTCTGAAATATGTACTAGAACATATGCCATTTTCCAGGCATGTGTATAAGGAAATATAACTTACTCCGGATATGGTACTCAGCACAATAAAGCATATCAGCAGCATGAATAAATTGATATCCTGATCCTCTCATGCACAACTCTGCTTCACTATAGCCTAAAACAAGTTTTCCTCTGTTTAAAAAAAAAAGGTAAAATAAGAAATTGGTTATATGCCATTTTCTGCACTGTTTTCCTTGACATTCAGAATTTTACATTAGCAGGTAGAAACAATTAACCACATTCATGTAACTGCTTTCTTTTGTTTATGGCTGTTAATGTCAGTTTTAGATGGTTTTCTTCTCCTGAATAAAGAACACGAAAATTAGCATGGTTAAAGAGGAATCTAACAGAATAGATTATGTAAATAAAACAAAATCTTTAATAAAAATGTACAATGCTTATACTCCACTTTGAGGGGCAAAGTTTTTCAAACCTGTCTGCAATCCCATATTAGAAGAAAAACAATGATACATTTTGATAGGATATGAATGCTAATATCACAGTCTACTTCAGAATTTTCTGAAAGTTACTAAACTTCTAGGGCTAAAAATCAAATAAAGTTTGTATGTTATAAAAACGTAAAACAAACCAACAATAAATGTCATCAGGATACTGAATCTTAATAATATAAGCAATTCATCTTTATGATACACAAATTGTGACAAGTATTGTAAAAAATTATAAGATGATCTGTGAGCCTGATGAAATTATTTTAAAAGGCTATACTGACAGAGTATGAAGTAACAGCTCACATAATAATAAACATTATAAGCTACACTCTATGTTTTACGTGCAGAGAGATTTACTGCAACAAACATTTAATGAAATAAAACTGCAAAAGTTTTACTTACTTGGCATCACAAGCAGTGGGTGTAAAGTCTAGTTTGTGTTTGGTTCTGAAGATGAAATTTTTCGTTCGGATCTCCAGGATGGATGGTGGCTGAAGGGGAGTCGCTATGGCAAACAAAGCCAACTGAGGTGGTAGTACTGATCCATCTTTCCCTTTCTTGTTCTGTCCATGAAGATACTTTAACCTGCCTTGGAAATTCATTGCCTTAAAAAACCAAAACCGGTTCATTAAAATTAACACTTTAAAACTGTTCATTTCAAAAGGCCTAATCATGGCCATTTCCACTCTTGGTAATTCCATAAAAGTTCCTGAGGCTGACTAATGCTATTTTCATGCCTTTCTCCACAGGAAGCCCATTACAACAATCCCCAAAGGTCCTACGAACACTATCTTAAAAGGGCTGACAAGGGAATTGTCACAACAAAATTACCTGTGTCACTTTCTGAGCTCACAAGTGCCCTGTCATTCACACCTGGCATACTAGTCCCCCCTCCCCTTGGCATTCAGTACCTACACTTCCTCAATGAATGAACAGTGATAAACTCATTAAGTACACATTAATTTTCAAATTCAGATAAGCTATAGTCCATAGCTCACTGTCTGTTTCATAACTCATGGTAATCTTTTATATAGAGATAAAATGCAATTTTATTAAAACGCTACAATGAATAATGAAATTCATGTAAAGAATGTAGAACTCTATTAACAGTAAAGGGCACTTTTAGAAGACAGAGGAAACAAAGATAATTTAAATGTGAACATGATCAATTTAATTGCTTAAAAGTGTATTAAACAGGCTGAGGGATGATTCTGATCTCAATATATGATAGCAACACAAAGAAGACAAGACCCAATGATATAAATTCCATCTCAGAAATACGTATTAACTGAACATCAGTACTAGGAAGACTATCTCAAAGCACAATTCTACCTCTGGGTCAGCAAAATTTTCTTCAGAAATAAACACATCAACAAAAATCAGTTTGCTAATATTTAAGATTTTATTATCTATTTCAAACTCCTGATAATTCACAAAGGTATTGTGGATCATGCTTTCCGTTCTTTTCTTCTGTACCCAGCGGAATGCACTATCTTAAGGACAAAGACCGCTACCACCTCAAGTAGCCTGCTAGAGCTGCACGTTCAGCCTGCCCAACGGCAGCTCACACCACGTGACAGTTCTGCAATCACGAATATACAACCATTTTTCTAGGTGGCAGTTACTGTAGCTATGTAGAAAACACCATGATAATTTTTCTGTCTGGCAAGGATTAAATCTGAAGAGGGTAAGCATTCTGTTGCTAAATAGGGCTACAAAGTTCTCAGTCGTATACATTTAAAAAGTCCTAAAAATAGGCAAAATACAAGGTTCTATGTTAGTTCACTCAGTCTTTGTTACTACATCCTACAAGACTGAGATTTTGAGTTATGGAAGATACTGGAAATCTGAAAAAAGTTATCTTTACTTCCCATTATGAAATTATTTTAATAAAGGAGTTTTAAAAATCACACTTAAATCTAACCAAAGAAAATGGTTTCAGTTTTCTTTTTTGCTTTCTGAAAATTAATAATAATTGCCAGTATCATAAGATTTTGCACCTTACCAGAAAACCAGATGAATTATCCAGGAGACATCTGAGTCGGCACACAAAGCTCCTTTCCATAAAGGAAGAGTTTTCTGGAGGAAGCTGGTCTGGGGTATAACAGCCTACTGCCTGTGGCAGGCCATTAGCTTCTGTAGAAATAATAGCAACATAAATTTATGTGTCATTTTGCTGTATAATCAAGTGTTTGGATAGCTGAAATTTGTGTTAATTTCTGAACTGGATTCTATTCTGAATACAAAAAAGGAATAATCATTTTCAGAAGAGTAGCTTATGAAAAGAAACTAAAATGTACAGAGTATCACTTTTACTACATACTTTATTCAGTTTTGTTTTTATATCTGTTGTCAACAATATCCATATTTTCTAATACTTTTTATCTTAATACTTTCATAGACTTCTAAAAGCACTGTATGTATGTTAATTACACTTCAATAAAAAATAAAAAATAAATTTAAAAAATAACATAAAAAAGCATTGCACTGAGACAAGTTTTTATATACTTGCATATTCCAGTTTGCTTTTTTATTTGGTCCATTTTACAGACAGAACAATTTTACATTTTACAGACATAACATACTTGAGTCTCAACCTTACATATTTCTTCCAGTCTCTCTCAATAGTCTAAGTGATTTTTATAAAATATATTGCTGAAAGGGGCACCTGGATGATTCAATCCCGTTAAGCATCTGATTCTTGATTTCCACTCAGGTTGTGGTCTCAGGGTGTAAGATCAAGCCCTGTGTCTAACTCCATACTCAGCAGGGAGTCTGCTTTTCTTTCTCTCTCTCTCTCTTCCTCTGCCCCTTCCCCCACTGACATACTCTCTCTAAAAAAGTAAATAAATTTTTTAAAATCACCACACTATCATTTGCATTCTTACCATCAATTCTTTGTCCAGAGTCTGTACACTGTGAAGGGTTTAATGTCCAGTGTAGCTGACGCTGAAATTCACCTCGGTCTTCAGTATGAATAAGTTCATATACGCTCTGATGTATGATGTCAGACTAAAGAAAAAGGATACAAGGAAACTTTTTTAAAGTACTGATTAAAAAAATGTGGCTCACTGAATTAATTTCAAAATGTAGCTAGATTACTGGGTGCTTGTCAGTGGTGATGAATGCACATCAGATGGTCACAAAGCTCTCCAGTCATCCTGATAGGAAAAGCCAGAGAGAGGGGAGCACTGTAACTGCTCAGCCAAAAGTTATCTGCCATCACTTTCTTACCTGAATGCTTTTCAGTCAAGTAGGTCACCTCCTCACTCCTTAATTGCAACACATTAAATTCTGCTCATTTTTATCCATTTATTGATTTTTTTAAATTTAAATTCATTATGTAACATATAGTACATCAGTTTCAGATGTAGAGTTCAATAATTCATCAGTTGCAATATAACACCCAGTGCTCATCACATCACATGCCCTCTTAAATGCCCATCACCCAATTGCCCCAGCCCTCCATCTACCTCCCCTCAAGCAACCCTCAGTTTGTTTCCTGGAGTTGAGAGTCTCTCATGGTTTGTCTCCCTCTCTGATGACTTCCCATTCAGGTTTCCCTCCCTTCCCCTATGATCCTCTGCATGGTTTCTTATATTCCACAATGAGTGAAACCATATGATAATTGTCTTTCTCTGATTGACTTATTTCGCTCAGCATGATACTCTCCAGTTCCATCCATGTCGATGTAAATCTAAGTATTCATCCTTTCTGATGTCTGAGTAATATTCCATTGTACGCACGCATGTGTGTGTGTGTCTATCACATCTTCTTTATTGATTTATCTTTCGATGGACATCTGGGCTCTTTCCACAGTTTAGCTATTATGGACATTGCTGCTATAGACATTGGGGTGCATATGCCCCTTCGGATCACTACATTTGTATCTTTGGGGTAAATACCTAGTAGTGCAATTGCTGGGTCATAGGGTAGCTCTATTTTTAACTTATTTTAAATCCTATTTCTTTCACAAAACCATGTCTGAAAATCCAGTCATCTTAGACTTCTCTGAAGCTTAAAAGTATTATGTATTTCTTTCACTATCCTCTAATGATTTTCTTTATATTAAATTTTTACTTCTGGTACACTCCCGAAGAGTAAGGGATTATGCCTTGACCAGCTTAGAATCCCTCCTCCACTTCTTGCCTCTCAGCAAGTCAGACTTTGTGGCAGGGCCAGGTTCCACTATCTACCTAGTTTAGCTATCTAGACTTAAATTTCCCTGTGAATTTAATCTAGCATTAAACCATCTTGATGCCTTCCATTACCCAACTGCCACAGTTCTCATCTAAAACACAGACTGCAGCATACACATTCCCTAACAAAAACTCTTGCAGGTTTCTATTGTATATATGACATAAACTTCAGACTATATAACACTGCAGACACTGCTATTCAAACCAGCAGCCTTGGCATCACCTGTGAGCTTGTTAGAAATGCAAACTCATAGGCCCCACTCTGACCTACTGAATCAGAGTATCTGGAACTGAGGCCCAAAGATTTTAGAGTTTTACAAGTAAGTCTTAGACACATTAGAATTTAGGAAATACTGATACATAAGAATAGCTAGTATTCATGATCCAGCAATTGCACTACTGAGTATTTACCCCAAAGATACAAATGCAGGGACCCGAAGGGGTACGTGCACCCCGATGTTTATAGCAGCAATGTCCACAATACCCAAACTGTGGACAGAGCCAAGATGTCCATCGACAGATGATGGATAAAGAAGATGTGGTATATATATATGTATATATATATACACACACACACACACACACACACACAATGGAATATTATGCAGCCATCAAAAGGAATGAGATCTTGCCATTTGCAATGATGTGGATGGAACTGGAGGGTGTTATGCTGAGGGAAATAAGTCAATCAGAGAAAGACATGTATCATATGACCTCACTGATATGAGGAATTCTTAATCTCAGGAAACAAACTGAGGGTTGCCGCCGTGGGGGGTGGGGTGGGAGGGATGGGGTGACTGGGTGATAGACACTGGGGAGGGTATGGGCTCTGGTAAGCACCGTGAATTGTGCAAGACTGTTGCATCTCAGATCTGTACCTCTGAAACAAATAATGCAATATATGTTAAGAAAAAAAAAAAAAAAGGAAGATAGCAGGAGGGGAAGAATGAAGGGGGGGAAATCGGAGGGGGAGATGAACCATGAGAGACGATGGACTCTGAAAAACAAACTGAGGGTTCTAGAGGGGAGGGGGGTGGGAGGATGGGTTAGCCTGGTGATGGGTATTAAAGAGGGCACGTTCTGCATGGAGCACTGGGTGTTATGCACAAACAATGAATCATGGAACACTACATCTAAAACTAATGATGTAATGTTTGGTGATTAACATAACAATAAAAAATTTAAAAAAATAGAATAGCTAGTATTCAAGTGTACTTACAAAACTGTTCTTAAATTAAATGTTCTTGTCCTTCAAATATGACAAATACCTTACCACTCCATTTATGCACCATTTATTCAATAACATTAAACAAACTAAACATGTTCATCTCTTAAAGCATTTCCAGTCTACTGTTTACAGTACTTGTATCTTTTCTTTCCTGTGTTCCCGCCACAACTGTCCACCTGTCTAAATCTTATGCTTTCTTTAGGTTAGCTTAAATACCATTTCCTTCAGGAAAGCTTCCATAATCAGCTTGAGTCCGAATTAAAGGTATGAGCCATGATATTTTTGCCTATACCTTTACATATCACCTCATTCATTTCATAGTTGCCATATGCCCTCTGGTATCCGTAACCAATGTGACAGCAAATATTCTCTTGTCTGCCCGCCCCTCTCCCCCGATCCAAATCCTATCTGCCCCCAACGTGAACATTTCTTATATATAAAAAAACACAATCTCCATGAATCTCATGAACATATAAGAAAATTGTAATGTAGTAAATTACTAATTATATAAAAATTATTAGCTACAAATATATAATTTTATTCTATAGCATATTTTAATTGACATTTTATATATACAAATTATCATTTATATCCCTAAAACATATGACAAATAAAAAGTAATTTTCTCAAAAAAAATTTTTTCTTTACATGGCCTGAGAAAAATATACTTACCTGCTGAAACCCTAGGTAATCTTGTATGGTAGAAGAAGCATAAAAGACCAAAGCATCTGTGGTGACAACCAGCACAAAGCCATTGAGAGCCTACAAGGAAAAAAATTACAAAATTAGTAATGTGACTAAATCACAATATTGCCACTCATAAATACTGACTTCAGTTAAGGCTGTTAGTTTTATTGCTGAAAAATCTTCTCTTTAAAATGGTTAAAATGCTTACATCTCAGACACAGACATTCCATCTACTGTGCAATGAGAGGAATCTATGCATACCTTTTGATTTAGATAAGGAAAAGCTTACAGCTCAACTTAATGCTCAGTCACAGCAACTTTAATACAAAATTGGTTCTTCTTCATGCTTTGGATTTTCAGAGATTATAGCTATGTGTACCTGGTAAGTCCCCCCAGGATGAATGGTGGTGGCACCCACCGGGAACTTAAATGTTTAATAATTAACACCTTCACAATTAAGTAGTCTTAAATTTCAGTTGGCAGTAACAGTTACACCCATTTTTATATTTTCTCCTTCTGAAAATATCTTCTTTGTAGAGAAGAGTATCCACTGATCATATGCATTTTATTTTGTAGAGTGTGATGCTTGTTCAAACAGTCAAATGAATTTAGTACTTTCCAATAAGCTCATTGGAAATAAGCTCATAAGCCAGAAAAACACAAAGATAATTTAAGGTACAATATCACACACTTTTAGACAAATGTTAATTGTCAGAAATTAACTGAAAGCCTTTAAAAAGAATATGTGCGTACCAATTTTATGTATATCTCAAATGATCTTAAATACTATATGGTACAAGGTTATTACTTATACTGAATTATTATTAAATGAACAGAAAGAATATGCTAATTACATATTAATGAAAGAGATTATCATTTTTTAGTCTTAATCACAAAGATCTGCCCTACTTATCTGAAAGTCATGATGAGGTTCACTTACTATTTAATATAAGAGAAATAAACTGCAATTGATAGTGTTATTTATAGTTTTAACTGCTGTTAACTCAAAAACGAAGCTACGGATTCTACTAGGCACAGTAGTAAACAGCATGGGCAGAACATGATTAAATAAATGATAATGACTGAAATTAATAATGGATAATGAAAAGATACAGAAAGTCTTTTTATTTTCATTTTTATTCTTTATATAATAGTCATAAATTTAAGCTAAGCTTGAAGGTAATTATTTTAAATTTTTCTTAATAAAACACTTCAACATTTTATGTATCTCCTTTGTTAAAACTAAAGGAAATGATTTGTCATTAAAAGTTTCATGGCAAGTAGTATACTGTATCTCTGGAAACATTCTCTAAGTCTTAGGGATACTCAGTTGATAATCACATGTTGAAAGTATGAAGTTAGATGCCATTATGGCAACTGTATGTAATGAAATATGCCATTTTCATATATCTAAAGTGCTTCTGGCCATCTCCTCCAGAAGAGATCCCTCCAACCATGGTCCTAGCAAATCATATAATATGCGATGCTTCCTATTGGAAACTAGTTTACAAGTGATATCCAATATAATTCAAAACAGATGCATTTATTTTAAATACCTAAATGTTTCCAATTTTCAGATAATTAAAAAGTGACACTAGTCTTGCATTAGTATTATTTTATTCTCTATCCTTTACATAGAATATGTTTACAATTTGCCTAAATATTCTAGGACGGAAAAAATCATTGGCCCATAATTTAAACTGCTTTATCAAATGTTAAGCATTCCATATTTGTTTATTTTCACTTGAAATAAAGGACTTCCTTATTACTTTACTCCATAACCCAAGGTGTGTGTTTAATCACATAAAGCAGCAATTATAAAAATGTTTTCCTATGACCTGAATAAGGAGCCTTTATGTTTCAAGCTATTATATACATAAAAATCCTCAGTCAGGGATAAGAAGAGGACTCCTGCTTGAATATATTTACTTGCTTAACCCAATGGGGGCAAAAGTTAATTTTCACAATTACAAAAATAATAAAAAATGTTATAAATTGTTGGGTTGCACATAAGGATTTTCAGAATGAATTAATGGAGTTACTAAAAGTTGCAGCTACTTTCTACATGATGGCAAATTAAGTTCTTCACTCCGTTCACTGGGTGGAACTGAAAATGAATACGTAATAGTAATAGCACATATCACACCACACATCTTCATTCTATCTGTTTTTCAACAAAATAAATGCCTGAGAATTTTAGTTAAGAATCAAGCATCGTATTAGTTCCAAGAAATAGAGCAAAAAAAAGAAAAAATATATTTTTAAAAATTAAAAAAATTAAAATATTCTCTGAGTTCTAAAACAAAAATCAGGGCTTCTAGTTGTTGAGATAATCTTTAGCATGTTGATAAGACACACCCCATAGCTAAGAGACAATACAGTTACAAAATACATTGAAAAATAAAATTCAGGTTAAGAACAATTTTGAACGATTAAGTAAAGACAATTAACTGTTTTAATAAAGCTATATTCCTGGAAAAGCATATATAAATTCAATGTCTTAAATGAGAACCTTTAAAATAATCTAGGAGTTCTTGCTAAAGAAATACAACAGGGAGGGGTGCCTGGGTGGCTCAGTCGTTAAGCATCTGCCTTCGGCTCAGGTCATGATCCCAGGGTCCTGGGATCGAGTCCCGCATCAGGCTCCCTGCTCGGCGGGAAGCCTGCTTCTCCCTTTCCCACTCCCCCTGCTTGTGTTCCCTCTCTCACTGTGTCTCTCTCTGTCAAATAAATAAATAAAATCTTTAAAAGAAGAAATACAACAGGGAAATTACTAAGTAGACTTCCAATCTACTTGATACAATTACATTTTTTCATATACTAGCATTACATCACTATTGCAGTTCAGATGAAAGTGACATGAAACACTGGGTGAGTTCTAAATAAACTGGAGTAACTAAAAGACTGATCCATTAATCTTTCATTTACCATGTCTTTATTATGAGAAACTCTATTTACTAAAATTTACCTGTAGTAAGAGTTCTCCTTCTTGCAGATGCAGGTCTTCTCTGAATTTTGTTCTACAGTTTTCCTGGACTTCATTCCTGTCAGCTGGGGAGGACTGTAAGGAAACTGGAGAAAAGGGAAAAAGCAATGATATAGTAAGTAGTTTCTCAAGTAAGTGATTTCAAAGGGCTATCATGGAAAATCTCTATGTACATCACAAAGACACAGTCTAAAATATTGTTATCTACTGGTTAAGTAAATAATCCTTTGTCAATGAGTGGTTTCCAAATCAGTGGACAGACTGCGAAAAATAATTACAAATAATTTATTAAAAAATAACAAAATAATTTATTAAAAATCAGTTGTGATGAGCTCATTATGATTTTTGGCATATAACTTAAGAGTTTTAAAGAAGTGCATGGTGCTGCTATACAAACTCTTCCCACTCCTATTCATTTACTTATGAGAATAAGGTTCCTCAGAACATAACCTATAAAAAGGATTTTAGTATCTATCTATCTATCTATCTATCTATCTATCTATCTATCTATCTAT
>NW_023270451.1:33796992-34055546 GCF_011800145.1 Mirounga leonina | reverse complement strand
TATCTATCTATCTATCTATCTATCTATCTATCTATCTATCTATCTATCTATATCTAAACAGTGAACTTGTAGTGGTGAGGAGAAAGAATCAACCATCAGCCTTATTAAGAAATATATTTCCATTCAGTTTAGAATCCTCCTGTCTAGTTTTAGAGTAAAAAGCAATTAGTATTGTTACTAGAGTCTTGTTAAATTTTTTTTTTTTAAAGATTTTATTTATTTGAGAGAGAGAGAAACAGCATGAGAGGGGAGAGGGTCAGAGGGAGAAGCAGGCTCCCCGCTGAGCCGGGAGCCCAATGTGGGACTCGATCCCAGGACTCCGGGACCATGACCTGAGCCAAAGGCAGTCACTTAACCAACTGAGCCACCCAGGCGCCCGAGTCTTGTTAAATTTATAAATCAACTCATGGAGATTTTTTTTCCAGTGTTGGTACCACTTTATTTTTTTTTAAGGTGGATTTATCTTTTTTGTTTTTATTTTTATTTATTTAATTAACATATACTATATTCCTGGTTTCAGAGGTAGAGGTCAGTGATTCATCAGTCTTATATAATATCCAGTGCTCATTACATCACATGCCCTCCTTAATGTCCATCATCCAGTTACCCCATCCCCCTGCCCCCCTCTCCTCCAGCAACCTTCAGTTTGTTTCCTATGATTAAGAGAGTCTCTTATGGTTTGTCTCCCTCTCTAGTTTCATCTTGTTTTATTTTTTCCTCTCTTCCCCTATGATCCTCTGTTTTGTTTCTTAAATTTCACTTATCAGTGAGATCATATGATAATTGTCTTTCTTTGATTGACTTTTTTTTTTTTTAAAGATTTTATTTATTTGAGAGAGAGAGAGCACATGAGAGGGGTGAGGTCAGAGGGAGAAGCAGACTCCCTGCTGAGCAGGGAGCCCGATGCGGGACTCGATCCAGGGACTCCAGGATCATGACCTGAGCCGAAGGCAGTCGCTTAACCAACTGAGCCACCTAGGCGCCCACTTTGATTGACTTATTTCGCTTGGCCTAATACCCTCTAGTTCCATCCATGTGATTGCAAATGGCAAGATTTCATTTTTTTTTTTTTTAAGATTTTATTTATTTATTTGACAGAGAGCTAGAGAGAGAGAACAAGTAGGCAGAGAGAGAGGGAGAAGCAGGCTCCCTGCCGAGCAGGGAGCCCGATGTGGGGCTCGATCCCAGGACTCTGGGATCACGACCTGAGCCGAAGGCAGCTGCTTAACCAACTGAGCCACCCAGGCGCCCCCCCTTTTTTTTTTGATGGCTGCAACTCATGGAGAACTAACATATTTATGATTTTGAATCATTCTATCCTTCTGTTCAAATCTATATTTTTTGTCCCACTATAGTATTTTAAAGTTGTTCGCAAAACAGATTTGCACATTAATTTTTATGTTTATTCCTATGTATTCCATCTTCAAAAGTGGCTCCTCCTTCATTATTATCTTCTAACTCCTTGTGGATTATGTATATAAGGAGAAGTCTGATACCATGGCGGGATGCTTACTTCTGGAGGTAGCACGTTGCAATGCTTTCTCTCCTCCCCTCCATCTCTCTTCTTCATCGCACACGTGTGTGTGCGTGTGTGTGTGTGTGTGTGTAGTCTGAGAGGCAATACAACCGAAGCGTAATAATAGCTACTGTGTACTTACTTAGAATTTTTCCAAAACACTCCCAAATATCATTTCCTTTAATCTTAGTAAGTGACAGAATTAAGTTCACATCTTAGTTCTGCCATTTACTAAATGTGTAGGCTCTCTGAGTGTATGTCCCAATATGTCAACTGTTAACTGAAAACAAACAACAAAAACCATCTTGCCAGGTTATTGTGAAGAATAATGAGAATATATGTGAAGTTCCTGGCATACAGCAGCTCAGCAGTAGTTCAATAAATGGTAACTTTAATTATTACCAGTGTTTCCCAGATCCTATAGACTATCTTGTTATAAAGTATAACCTTTTCAATACAATTACAATATATTTCCATTTTTCTTATCTATTTTTGACCTTTAATATTTAAATAAGAGAAATCATTAAACAAAATGGACTTTGATATTCTTTTTAAGACTATTTCATTAGATTTTTTATTGTGCCAAAGATCATCTGGCTCGGTGAAAAACGAGATTTATTAATAACCAGATTTACTCTCAGTTTGAGCAAAGCCTCACATATAACACATGTTCATGCTGAAATCTATTTTCTGGTAAATCAATGCATGTGTCACACTGCAATCTTATGCCAAGTTCTTGCCTTTGCAGAACCTGAAACACACCGCTTTTAAAGAAAAAGCCAAAAGTTTGGCCTCTGAATGTAACAATTTCAAAAGGCCAGAGAACATATTTCCTTAGGCCAAAAAAATAGTTTGAGGTACATAAATTGGTCTAACAGTTAATCAAGATCAAAGGAAATGCTTAATATTTCTCATTGAAAAGGAGAAGAGAAAAAGGTCTTTTTTCCCTTCCTATTCTGCTGCTGCTTGCTTTCAAATGGCCAAATTTGCTTGAATGCACTAAAACCTCATAATGTCAGGGTTAACTACACTCTGTTACTTTCCCAAAAGCTCCAGTATGGGGCACCATTTAAGAGTTAAAGCAAAGGGCGCCTGGGTGGCTCAGTTGGTTAAGCAACTGCCTTCGGCTCAGGTCATGATCCTGGAGTCCCGGGATCGAGTCCCGCATCGGGCTCCCTGCTCGGCAGGGAGTCTGCTTCTCCCTCTGATCCTCCTCCCTCTCATGCTCTCTGTCTCTCATTCTCTCTGTCTCAAATAAATAAATAAAATCTTTAAAAAAAAAAAAAAAGAGTTAAAGCAAATAGCCATAAGATTTACCATTAAAAAGAAAACAACAAAACCAAAAACCCTCACATTGCAGAAAGAAGCAAAGTAATTGTAAAAATGGATAGATGTTACTAGTATCAAATTTTAAAATGTCTAAATTATCTTATTAGGAATCTTTTAAAATTAATTTTTCATGAATAGAATTGATGTCAGTTCCAACTAGAGTTACTGGACCACTGAGACTATTCATCTCAGAGTAATTTATGATTTGTTTTTGGCCTTGTATTGGGGATACTGGCCAACACAATTATACATCAGACAGAATCTGCCTTGAGTTGGGAATATAAGTTAGGAAATAAAGAACTAGAAAAGAAAGTCAAAACATTAAATAGCACAATGGGATTTCATTAAAGTCTTGAAGGAACTTGAAAGAAAAAACAAGGAGAACAAACTTTTTTAAACAACAACGCTTACAATTCTAAATGTTGGGAGGTTAACTATTTAATAGTGTAAGTAGGAAAAGTGACAAGTGCATATTAAGGAAGGATCACTGGAGAGTTCTTCCAAAAATATTTCTGTTGCTCTTATGTTCAAGGTTAATAAATAGTAAAGGATTTAAGTAAATACTGTGCAAAGATGAGTCCAGGAAAGATGAATTCCCTTAGCATTCTCACCTTAAAAATACACCAATGTGACTTTTTAGAAATCTTATTTTATGTCAGGGCCTTTTGACCCAAACTGCAATTTTTGCCCCTCCACAAAGTTTTGCCTCTATTTCTTGACCTCCTACCACCTTTCCCTTCTTCTTCTTGGTTTTTTTTTTTTTAAGATTTATTTATTTGACAGAGAGAGACACAGCGAGAGAGGGAACACAAGCAGGGGGAGTGGGAGAGGGAGAAGCAGGCTTCCCACTGAGCAGGGAGCCCGATGCGGGGCTCGATCCCAGGACCCTGAGATCATGACCTGAGCCAAAATCAAGAGTCAGATGCTTAACAACTGAGCCACCCAGGCGTCCCGACCTCTCCCTTCTTAAAGTTGGTAAAACCACCTTAATACTAGTCACTTTCATGTATACATTTCTTGCCTTGATTAGAAAGCAACAGAAGAGGAAGATGACATGGGGTACTGTTACCAGTGTCCTTCCTACCAAGTAAGTGGCCTGAAATGATTTCCTTAATAATATGTGATACTTACTGAGCACACACTGTATGCCAACAACTTTCCATATATTAGATCTTATTAATCTTTATAATAATATCCTATGAGACTGGTATTGTTTTGTCCTTTCAATGAAGCTGAGACTTAGGTTAAGAAATGGCCTCCAGGGCGCCTGGGTGGCTCAGTCGGTTAAGCGACTGCCTTCGGCTCAGGTCATGATCCTGGAGTCCCTGGATCGAGTCCCGCATCGGGCTCCCTGCTTGGCAGGGAGTCTGCTTCTCCCTCTAACCCTCCCCCCTCTCATGTGCTTGCTCTCTCTCATTCTCTCTCTCTCAAATAAATAAATAAAAAAAATCTTTAAAAAAAAAAATTAAAAAAAAAAAAAGAAAAAAAGAAATGGCCTCCAGGTCAGAGAGTCTGAAGTAGTGGAGCCTAGATTAAACCCAGGTAGCCTAACCCTACGTGTTCACGCTATGATTAACCAACTGCTGGACTCCTCCCCTATGCCAAACACACTTGACCTGTAGTGTCTTCATCTGTATGTGAGGACACTGATACCTCTGGAGACACATTCTTGTTAGGGCTAAAATCAGATGTAGAGTACCTCAGTAATGCCTGGAAGCCACAATTTGCAGCCCAGGATAGAGATAGATAATGGGCTAAATGCTGAGTTGATATACCTTCAAACCTTTTTGAAAAGCTGACACTAAAAACAAGAATCTATTAGGACTGCTATGATGTCTATACAACATAGATTTGAGAGTACTTCACAACTTTAAGTTGTTATAAAAATTACATGCATAATCAGATGCACAGGACACTTTAAACATTGCATCACTGGAACTAAATTCACGACATTTTCTAGAAACAAAATGTAATATTTGAAAGTAAGTCACAGCCAATTCCGCTACTTGCGAATCATTTGCTGAAATAAACATTTGTTAAAATCTTCCTCATCTGCAAGAACACCACACCTTCCAAAATACAACAACCTGACTTTAAACAGTCTGTGGAATATTAAGATAATAAAGTATTGAAATATTTCAACTATTTCCTCATTGAGAGATCAATGAAGCAATTATACAAGAATTTAATCTAATTGATGAAGGAATCTAGAATGTAAATATTATCAGAGCATTATCAAATGGTCATTTTACCAACTGATTCAAATCTTACTCCCACAAGTATTTAACCATATCCATTTCCTATATGACAGTTTCCTTCCTTATACATCTAAGCTTGGATTTCCACTTCTCCCTACAAGCCAAATATTTCCTCTTTGAAAAACATGCTCTGAACTGTTCAACAGAGAAATTCCTGAAGGAGAAATACTGGCATGGGGTAAACTATATTTTGTATGTTACTATAGTTCTCGATTAAACAGAAAGATGACAATATCTTGCCAGGAAAAAGCATAACACTTTTAAATCTCTTTGTGTTGATGTAAATTCAATTTATTTTATAATAATATTTATCATCCCCTTTATTACTTCTGCCAGAAAAAGTTAAATTCCATTGCCACGGTGATATAAGCATAAAAGCAAAGCTATCACTATAAAATTTACCCACATAAACTTCTATAAATTAGAAAGAGTTAAGTAATGCAGTATTTCTCAAATATAAGGAAAACAGTCCTAGCTTAGTCCAGGATAAATTAGTATTTACAAATAAATTCCAAATAACATATTAAGTGTACCTAATGAGAGCTTCTTCTACATACTTTGGGGTAAGAGAGAGATATTTCATTTCAACACAAAGTTTTCATTTGTTTGTAAATCAAGTGTTCTTTTGAGGGGAAGAAGGAAGAAACTGAAATTAAAGAAAACTATACTACATTCTAAGTTTCTAGGACACAAAGATTAGGTCTACACAGTTTACCCAATAGTTTCTGATGATATTGACAGATTTTTTTTTTCCTACCTAGAAATTTCTAATCACCAAGGCAGAATGAAGGTAAATTCAGTTTTTAAAAATGCAAATATTAGTTTATACCTTTATGAATGAATGTAGGTTGCATAACTGGTAGTTTACGTTCTTTTTAGCAAATCTGAAAAGCATCATTTTAAAGCTGATTAAGTCCTTAAAAGTTAGACTTATTCCTGCTCTCAATTAAGCGGAAACCAACTTCCGAAGATGTTTAACATTTTCCCAGTTTTACATTTCATTATGCACAATTCTACTGTAACTGTGATAGGTCATTGAATTAACAGAACCAACAAGAGCAGTTTACCTGTTCAGTGGGGAATGAGTTGCATTGAGCTTTCCACATATACAAGAGTGGAATTCAAACTGCCTTCTGTAGCAGACTTTAATCGAGTAGAGCAATGATTCTCAAAATTTCACAGACATTAGAATCATAGGAAGGCTATGGCTATTAAAACACATTGCTGCACTTCACTCTCTAAAATTTCTGATTTAGGAGATGCAGGACGGGGCCTTCCAGTTTGCATTGCTAACAACTTCCCAAGTGATGTGGAGGACCAGGTGCCATATTTTAAGAACCAGTGACTTTGGAAATTTACGATTTTGGAAATAGCTTACAAGTGTTCCAGATCTCACTGCCTTATTATTTTCTAAAATTATCATTTCTCTGCTTAAAGAGTGCTCTTATTAATATGAGTGTCTTCAGGAAATTACTCAATGCCGATTTTATAAAGATCAAAAGGGAAGCACATAATTTAAGACCAAAACAAAAAATTAAAAATTCTGTATGTATGTTACAGCAAGTAGCACACTGCCCAGAGTTTATATCCTCACCAAAGTAAGGCATGTCATCTCTACCTGAACAAATTGTCTAGATGTGTGTGCCACTTCAGAAAAAGGAAACAATGTGGGGAAATACATTATTACGTATTATGTAAAAGGCTAAAAAGTTAACTAGCAAATTTCCATCTCTAAATCAAAATACAGAATTAACTCAAGAGATTGTCAGATGGTATGAATACCAGGTCTGAAAGGCCTCTATGCATATTCCACAGTGACCACAAGATCATCCATTAAAACACGTAAAATATCAGTATTCCGCAAGAAGTAATTATACTTTATGTGACAAATTTAATTATAAAATTGACTTTTCACATCTCATTTTTTAGGATAAATCCACCACAAACTTAAAGCATGGGGCACACAAGCATTCTTACTGTCCATGCTGAGAGGATGAAGACCCTGGGCAACAGTGAGGTTAAAGGTCGTATCAAAGGTCACAGGATTAACCTCTATGTCTCCAGTGCTTTTGTTACAGGACAATCTCCCTCCGTCATGCTAAGATAAAGAGAAGGAATGCTGCCTCCGTAACATAGAGACCAGACATATGACACTAGACACTATCAACAATCCAGCTGACAAAAGAGTATCTGTAAAACTGACCGTAAAAGGCACCCCACATTGTATGAGAAAATTTAAGGCTAGAAGAAACCAGAATAATTCAATACAATTTTAGGCTAAATTGATTCAATGTGACTACTTATTTCCCTTCTCAACTGCCCACTGGAAACACTTGAATGGTTTTCTGGCTTCTATGGACAATCAAGGACCATAATACTACTCCTGTAGCATTATGATTTTTTTGTATGGACTTTAATTTCACTTTAGTTTATATTTTCTTGTGCAATTTTCTTTTGACTCTCTAATTTAAGAACTTGAAACACCAAATGAAGGCATCTTTATGCAAACTATCACCTCAGCACAATTTTATATTCTGTATACACACAGATTTGCTTTCCTCTACCTCCTGCTCATCCTTAAAACATCTCATCTCTGGTATTTTTTCTCTTATTCTATATGTTCTCCTCTGGAATATTTTATTCACTTTCATGATTTAGAATATTATTCCCACTATATTACAATGACTCCAAAATCTAAATCTCCAGCTATGAATAAATGAATTGGAGTTACTGATTAAAAATGGTTGATCAAAAAGTAGAAAAACTATAAGAGCATGATTTAAAAATAAGACATAAACATGATTACTAAGTAAAATGATTAGTGGTAACATAACTGCATTTTATTACAGGCTTTAAAGTGATTAATTTTCTACTCTATGTGAATACAGTTTCTAAAACACTATAACAGAAAGATGTTGTAGATTTCCATTAACCAGATCAAAAAGCCACACAAAAAATCAAACAAATTAACTATAGGGGGGGAAAGGAAAAAATGCTAAAAGTTGGCTGGCTTTAATATTACCACAATGGTAATCCTCCTTTTAAAAAAAGGAAGCTAAAGGCATCAATTTATGATCACCTGGAACTGTTCATGATCAAGCGATTAAGGATCACAGAGATATATATAACACTAGGTAATGATCAAAGAGAAAATCCATTAAAAGGCAGTAAATTTTAAGAAGGAAAAAAGGAAAACATAATATAAAGGATATAATGAGTGCAGGTTCAGTCTGAATCTTTGATATATACTTGTCATTGTGTTTTTTGAAAATACTTGTCAAAGCAAATGAATACTCAGCGATTGAAGTATTCTATATAAAATATCATAAAATATTACATTTATTCATAGCATCTGGGGCGCCTGGGTAGCTCAGTTTGTTTAGCATCTGACTCTTGATTTCTGCTCAGGTCATGATCTCAGGGTCGTGAGATCAAGCCTGCATCCAGCTCTATGCTGAGCGTATAGTCTGCCTGAGATTCTCTCCCTCTCTCTCTGCCCCTCCACTGCTGCTCATGCTCTCTCTAAAAAAAAAAAAAAAAAAATTCATAGTATCTAATGAATCTTTTAAGTTAGACTATTTGAAGAAAAGAGAAATTAAAGTCCTTATCCAAAGAGATCATATTATTAAATGTAAGAGCCAGGATTTAAATGCTACTTCAACTAGACTCAATAGGAATATTCTACTATTCTTTTTATTCATCCATGTTTTAATTTGCATAGATTTGATGGATAAAGTCATGCATTAAAATTTAAAAGAATCTTTAGGGCGCTGGGTGGCTCAGTTGGTTAAGCGACTGCCTTCGGCTCAGGTCATGGTCCCGGAGTCCCACATCAGGGTCCCGGCTGGGCGGGGAGCCTACTTCTCCCTCTGACCCTCTCCCCTCTCATGCTGTTTCTCTCTCTCTCTCTCTCTCAAATAAATAAATAAATAAAATCTTTAAAAAAATAAAATTTAAAAGAATCTTTAAATTTTATAGCTTTATTTATGGAAGCTATTATGAATATTATAATTAGTTACATGTTTTAGAATATGAATTCTGGAAAAAAAATAGGTCAATTATAAAAAAAAGCAGGTAATACCAGAGATAAAAGAAACTCAATACTATATGATGTGCTCATCTTTTAGGCAAACAAATCTACCATAGACATTTCTAGAATTAAGAAATCACATTTGCTGTGATACCGTGATACTGAAATTTTTGTAAACTACTTGGTATACAGTAACTTAAAAATTATAGCAATGCAGATAAAATTAGCGTACAAATCCCATGAATGAAAAGCACACATACAAACCCACTAAACTTTATAAAGCTTCAACCCTCAAAAGGGCTTTTTTTTTTTTAAAGATTTTATTTATTTATTTGAGAGAGAGAATGAGAGAGAGCACATGAGAGGGGGGAGGTTCAGGCCGAGCAGGGAGCCCGATGCAGGACTCGATCCCGGGACTCCAGGATCATGACCTGAGCCGAAGGCAGTCGCTTAACCAACTGAGCCACCCAGGCGCCCAAGGGCTTTTTATTTAATTCATTTCTCTGCTTGTTCAAGCTCATTCTTTGCATATATGTTTCTCAAGGTAGTGTTCTGGGTTACACGGACACCAAAACAGGATTGAAATCCAGAGAAACACACAAGCTGAAGATTAATAAACACAATAGCTCTCTTCCGAAAACCTAAATGAACTGGAAATGAACTGTTAAATAACTAAAAAAGGAAGATCAAGAAAAGAACACAGATAATTTTTTAATTGAAAATAAAGTAAACAAAGATCCATGGTAAACAATGAGGTCAAATAAATGTTAGCTCATCACATCATGTAAATTAACTGCTGTCATCATCCCCTCAGAGCATTTTTAGACTTTGTGAATTTAGAACATTCCAATGTCAATATTACTACACTTTATAAAATGGTGATTGTTTTAAGTATGTGTAATGGTTCAAGAATCAGATTTTCCCCTATGTTACTTAGTTCTTTTTTAATTTTATTTATTTATTTGAGAGAGAGAAAGCACGAGAGAGAGCATGAGAGGGAAGAAGGTCAGTGGGAGAAGCAGGCTCCTTGACGAGCAGGGAGCCCGACGCGGGACTCGATCCTGGGACTCTGGGATCATGACCTGAGCCAAAGGCAGACGCTTAACCGACTGAGCCACCCAGGCGCCCTATGTTACTTAGTTCTTGAACTAACCAGAAACTGTTCCCTCTAACAGCTGCATAATGCAGGAGTTGGGAATTAGAAACTCAGATCCCCAAATTCACTTCTGTCAGGCTTCCTAAAACCTAGACAAAATCATCTCTTTCTTGTTTCTAAGTTTTCCTTTCCACAGATTAAATTTATAGATCTCAATTATAAAGATGTCACAAAGAATAACCCATGGCTTAGATATAATGGAGGAAGTAAAAGACCTCACAGTTAATAATTATATTTTAGTGGTGTAATATGTACTATGAATATTTTATTGAAATAACAAATACTACATGCCCCTGATCCCCACTATTGCCTCACTGAAAGAAAACTTTTCTGCCTCTTCTACTTCATTAGATAATCGTGTCTCAGCAGAGATATGAATTAATCATACCCATGTTTTTAAATTTGGGGATGCTGTCCAAAAGTAAAGTAATTTAAACACAACACTTACATAATGATGTGTGTTTTAAAAAGTGGCAACAAGGGGCACCTGGGTAGCTCAGTCGTTAAGTGTCTGCCTTCGGCTCAGGTCATGATCCCAGGATCCTGGGATCGAGCCCTGCATTGGGCTCCCTGCTCAGCGGGAAGCCTGCTTCTTCCTCTCCCACTCCCCCTGCTTGTGTTCCCTCTCTCTCTGTGTCTCTCTCTGTCAAATAAATAAATAAAATCTTAAAAATAAAATAAATAAAATAAAAAGTGATAATGAAATCTAACTCAAGTTTTTTTATATGCTGCAATTACTCTTACTAAGAATAAAACATTACTATACAGATTCCGATTGGTCAACAAGCCCAATGTCCGCTGTTTGACCTGGGACTAAGAGACACAAAAAACGGTAGGAAACAAGCCTTTCCCTTCATATCAACCAATTTCAGAGGCTGGGCTGTAACCACCCAAATCCTACTCTCCCAGAATAAACTATTATTGATCATAGTGATTAAGTTATTTAAACTTGTTAGTTATTTTCCCTCTCAGAGGTAACATGGTATTTGAGTTTAATACCCATTTTGTGCAAAAAACAAAAGAAAACAAAACCTATTTTGTGACTTTAATGCTCCACTTTTCTTTTTAATTAACAAAGGAAGGTTTAATATTAATATTCTAGAATTTGGTGAAGAAGTCTGAACATAATGTTAAAGATTTTAGGTGTTCAGTCTGTATTTCCAGAACCTAAGTCCACACTGACTTGTCAGATCACAGCTCCATTTGGTCATTTAACTGTCCTCAGGTCTGGACTGATCTAATCTGTCTTGAGAGGCAAAAATCGCACTTTACCATGTTTAATCACCAACATTAGAAAACATCAATTTTGGATTTGGGGTATTTATTTTCTAAAACACTAAAGACTCTACAGAGAAACTTCAAAGATACATAATTTTGAGAAGTCTTCAGGGGAAAAGAGAAGGTAACACAGAAGAGCAATATTACTGTGGAAAATGAATAGAATTTAAACAGCTTTTACTATTTTAATTAGTCTCTCATTAATATATTGCGGTTATTAATCCTTAAAACATGTCTACATGTGTGCATTGTGCAGAAACTAATAATAAAGTATCAACTTATTCTGGAATTTTTAATCTATCAAATCTACAAAGGGAGTGATTTTTTAAAAAATACTGAGTCTATGTGCACATTCCATCTATGCTGATGAAAATTTTAAGAGTACCAAGATTGCCAGACTGCTGGGAGGTACAAAAGGAGCATCCAACAAAGAAGAAAACAACCAGTGAACCACGAACAAGATAATACCCGTAAAGAGAAGGCAAAGGAGCAAAGAGATAGCTAACGAATGCAAAGGGCAGTACTGATTTGAGAACGGTACAGTTGATACTAATTTGTCCTAAAAAGATGTATGTAGCTTTCACATTTGCATCATTAAATACTTGAACATGTTTCACTGTATGAGCCAGCCAATCAGAGGCCATGTACAAAATTTTACTGCGATAATTCCATAAAATATTTCTCACATCTGTTTATTTATAGATAGAAAATAAGATAACTGATGGAACCAACAGCTATAATTGGCTACTAACAGATTATCTGGAAAAAGCAAAATATTAACAACTTTAAGTTCTAGAACTGTATTTTGAAATACATAATCTAGAATTTCAACATGAATTTTACATTGTTTTTGAGATATGTTAGTGAAATTGAGGTAATAAATTTTTATTGACTGCCTACTATGGGTCAGACATTGTTCTAAGTGCTTAAGATACAGCAGTACACATAATATCCTCAAGGAGTTTCCACTGTAGTTATTAGCGAAATAGGCAATATATAGTACTTTTAAGTGTGTTAGAAAAACTAAAGCATTATAATATAAAAATGAAAATTTTATAATGATTACTTCATCTGTGGCATACACAGAGTACAAAGTGAAAAATAATTCCTTGAAAATTCTCTTTATTATCTAGAATATATACAGGTCAAGAGTTTTCAAGGATTAAACAGCCAAAGATTCTCTCAATTATTTCTTCAGTTCAAACCACAACTAGTATCTAACAAAACTTCAAATCTTCTTACTTCCCTTGAAAATGCTAAGTACTGCATTAATAATACTGAATAGGTACATTTTTAAAGGATTTCTCATACTATATTTGTCACAGTTGCTGAGACACTATTAGAGCTATGGAGAGCAGAAATCTTTTCCTCCCTCTTTTTCTTTTTGGTGAATTCAGCACCTGCACTGTGTTTAGAATAAAGTGCAATCTTGAATTACAAGATTTATTATAAAATAATTTTAATCTAATACGGTCAAAGAAACTGCTTCTAACTATACCATAACTGAAAAATAACTAAGTCCTGTTCAAATACTTCAAAGTTATATTTCAGAATGTTCTGATTACTTAGAAAGGGGTAAATAATAGTGTACTTAAATCTTAAGTGCTCTTTTCAGACAATCGTAGCAGTAGTCATGGCTCCAGAGTTTAAGAAGATCCACCCAACCTGGATTATTTAAACTCGCAATAAATAGATGTATTTTCTTGGAAAAATATCTATTGTTACAGTAAAACTTGAGTTTCCTTTCTAACAAGATTGTATGATTACTCGTTTATATTGTTCTTTCCGCAGGAATTCACACACCCCCTGTTTGCATCCTGTTATTCACTTAGAGCTTCCCTTCACTTCGCTATACTGTTTCCCTAATAGCGGGAGAGTGGTTTTAACTGCACATAAAAATCCTTGTCAGTCAACATGCTCCAAGTCTCCTCATTTGCAGCACTTGGTATTTGTTCAGGTCTCAGGAATTACCTTGAAAAATTTATTGTCTCTGTCCTTTCAAAATTTTGCATTGCCTTCCTAGATCATGGAGGTCTGGAGAAGACTACGGGATCTTTTCTACTATTTCCCTCACCTTCCATCTAATTCTGTTCCTGTATTGAACAACCTAAGAAACTACTTAGGGTATGCACTCCCACTGAAACCTAAGCAAAACATTTATAGTCTTCCTAAAATTTTGTACATTTGGATTTGTCTTTCTGAAGGCAAAGAAAAAACAATTTTAAGTTATTCAGGCATAATCAAACCCAAGTTAAATCACTGCCTCCGACTCACCAAGGATGCATATGGAAAATACAGGTTCCTTGGTTCTACATAGAAATGACACAGAATCAGCAAAAGAGGAACATGCCCTAGAATGTGCTAAATTTTCCCGGGTCCATAGTCTCTCATGATTCATCTCCCTCTCTGATTTCTCCGCCTTCAGATTTCCCTCCCTTCCCCTATGGAAGGTCAAGCAGTGAGCACTGCATGTGAACAAATGCTGAGGATTGGGACAGCATTCCACAAAGCCGGAGTGGCCTCAAGGTTACAGTCTACAATAGGGGCTCCCAAACGGCCACATGCATCTAACCCCACCACTCAACCAGAGTTTGATTCTGCAGGTCTAGGGTGGGGCCCAAGAGCTGGCATTTCTAACCAGTTACCAGGTGACACTATTGCCACTTATTTGGGGACTATACTTTGAGAACCACAGATCGGAGGAAAGTCTTCAGGACTGCACTATATAAATGAGTCCTAGAAAAGAGAAGTAACTGAGGTATGGTTAGGAAAAACGACATAGGGCATCTAGAACCTGGGGTTCTAGTTCCAGCTCTATCACAAAATGACTGTTTAGTTGATAAACATACACACACACCACTGAATACCACACAACCCATCTCTAAGATGAAGGATCTGGTGTAGATGAAAACTGAAAACTCAAAGACTTGATAGATCAGAAAAAATTTAAGTGTCACTCTGAACCCTGAACCATATAATCTTCCCTGAAATGATCATCCTCATATGAGTGTATATTGCCCAAATCACAACTGTTAAACTACATAGCTTTTATCCAAGATGAAGAACATACACAGCAAGCAAAGAAAAAAAAATGCCCAGACTAAACAATCAAACCATTTAAATATAAACCTAAAGGGAAATAACTGTTTTGTGAAATTCTAAACACAAATGATAAATTCAAGTATCTGTAAATATGTCTAGGGCAGCAGTTATCAGCATCATCTGAGAGCTTGTGAGAGACGCAAAATTTCCGGCTACCACCTAAACCTACTGAATAAGAACCTTCATCTTAACAAGATCCCTATGTGATCTGTAAGCACCTTAAAGTTTGAATAGCACTGACATAGGCCACTGAGGTTTTATCGTTAATTCTTTACTGCTGTTTGTAAAATAACATGATATATTTAAAAGACTGAACATTTCCGGGAAAAAAATCTATTTCTGACATATAAACAGATAAAAGAAGAAACTGAGTAATTATTTCACATGAGAAGATACACTGAAACATTATCTTCAAACAAAAACTTCCATTTAAAATACTTTACTACTATGAAATAACATATGGTTAAAAGATAACATCACCTAGCTCAAATCACTAACTTCAGGGCTGAGTAAAACAAGGTACAGGGATGCTAAGTGGTTTGGTTAAAATCGAATAGTTTGCCATGGCACAATGGAGAGTGAAATCCAATGCTACTGACTCCTACAATAAAATACCCTTTCTGGTAGAAAAAAAATTTAAGTACATTTTCCTGGAGTAAATTACACAGTTAACATAAAGTAGAAGTGCACATAATTTTTAAAGAATGAAATATCTACACAATCATATTGAAGGAAATCAGCAAAATATGTTATAGTATACGCGTTTTATTCCATTAAAAAAAAGAAAAAGAGAAACTTTCGAATTTTGAAATCGAATTGGAAGAAGTAGAACTGGAAACGGACTACTTAATATGGGCATAATGTTCAAAAAGACGATTTTCAAAGGATGACACCACATGTCATTTAAGTGGCAGCATCTTTTTGATGACTGATTCTGGAACATTAGTTTTTAGAAATACCAAAAGTTTGGCTTTGTTACTTAAATTTTACTATACATTAATAAGCGAAACTTCTTACCATCAAAGAAGCTCTTGGCTCTTAGGTAACTGACACTGAGCCTAAGAACTGAAAGTTTGTCCAGCTTATTAATAACATCTTGTGGAAAAGGCAGCAGACTAGCCAAACGGTCCAACTCTGTATTAAGTCGGTCTCTATGTCGCTTGGAAGGATTTGACTTGATTCCATCAGCTGGGATTGGCTTGACACTGAAAAACAAACAAAATACCACAAAATACTTTAAAATACATAAAGCAAAAATTTTATTGCTTGTAGCTCCTCAAATATTTCTCTAATAAAACAAACACTTAAAATCTACTTCAAGTTAACATAAATCCTTTCAAAATGCTCCTTTCGTATCTTAATTAAGAAAAACAAGGGAGTGGGTAAAATTCTTCATCATGTTTTACTAAAAGCTTATGGATCCATCTTAAGAAAATGCTGAGTACATCTTATGCACCTCTTACTTCCTTTACTTCATACATCTGTGGTATCATGATTCCCAATAACAAATCCTAGTGGATTTTTCTTCAAACCCAGCCATTGTTAGGGAAAGGAAAAAAAAAAAAAGAAATTGCAATAAATAATGTGAAAATTATGCTTCTTTTGCTATCTTCTACAAGAAGCATCTTGGAATCATTTATGATGTAGATAGATAAGAGCTACCCTAAATAAAAAGCTTATCTTTATCACCCCCAGCTTCCTCTAGTTAACACTTTCATCCTGTCAGTGGTAAGTATTCAAAGCCCTTCTGGTACCTCCAGATGATCGTTCAGTATCTAATGGGGTCCTCCAATATTTAAAAAAAAAAAAAAAAAGACTTTGGTTATTTATACTTGGTGATTGACAGATACCAGAGGCTAACTGTGATTACTGGCAAATTTTGCTTTTAGGAACAGTCAATAATTCTACTTAATTATTAGCTTTCATAGTTAATGTCTCAATTACAAAATTCAATGAAACCCCAACATTTAGCATGATTTTCATATGAGAGAAAAGATAGTTATGGTTAGGAGTAGAACTTGAGCTTAGAAATGAGAAACTGGGTAACTTCACACAAAGGATTTTCACAGCAGAAATCCATTATTTAAAGTGAATTTACAGATCACCAGACACCCCATAATGAAATATAGAGAAGATATTATAAAGCAAAGTAGGCCATGCTTCTGTACCTTTCCATTTGCCAGAAAAATAAAAACTTATGCAGAGTATTCTTAAAACAAAGAGTCCCCCCCCAATTTTATTAAGAAGACAAAGACATTTTCGACAATTCAAATTATAGTATCTTAAAAGTAGAAATTGGCTTGAGTATAGTGCTATTAATTTGATTTAATCAAAATATTTCTAGATACTTTGTTTTCAATGTTATATGTGGAGAAGTAATACTTTTATAAAAATTAACAAGTCAATATAAAATTTAAATGTTTATATATTGTCCCTAACAAGTAATTTCTAAAACTTGTCTATTTCTATTTTTATTACAGTTCATGTTATTTTTACAAAAATAAGAGTTAATAAATTGGTAAAGTATATGGCGTATATACAAAACAAATCAGGTACTTTCTCCAGACTGTATAACTGCATACTTAACAGAAATTGGTGACTATTTCTCTAGATCTTTTCCCCTAATCATACTGCATTTATAATCAAATTCATCTTAAATTTCTTCAATTAATCAACTGAATTCAAATATTACCTATAATGCATGCCTACCTCATTGAATAATTCTCTACTGATTAATCACTTGTTAATACAAATATTTACTTGCACTTATCATGTCCTGGGTAGTCTAGGAAAACATTCTTCTCCTACATATTCAATAGTGTTATAGGAGCAAAGTATGTGAGCAAAGGTTTGAAAAAAGATTTTTATAGATAAGGTGGTATCTGAGACGGGCCTTTTATTTTTTTATTTTATCTTTTTTTGAGACGGGTCTTTTAAGATGAAGGGGATTTCAGGAGGAGGCTGGACTGAGAAACAATGAACTGTGGTTAAGTCCCCTGTGTGGAGTGGGAAGCATAGAGAAAAAGAGCGAAGGGGGAAGCTGGTTAGGCCACATTCTTGCAACAAACAGTGACCACCTACCATGGGCCAATCACAGCCCACTCGGCAGTGAACAATACATACTGAAGTTCCTGTTCTCATGAAGCTTACATTTCAGTGGGAAGACATATAAATAAATAAATGAGTGAATAAACGTAAGGCTCTGGGGGCTGGTAAGTGTTAAGAAGAAAAATAATAAGCAAGATAAGGAACTAAGGAGTGACAAAGGTGCTGGTTTTGATAGCCAGGAAGGGTCTCTGATGTTATGTTTCAGCACTGACCTAAATACGACGGAAGAGTGAGCCATGTGGGTGTCTGAGGAAAAAAATGTTAAGACGAAGGAAACAGTAAATTTCCCCACAGAAATGGTATAAAGTTAGGCTTCGGTATCTGGGAGTCATCTTTCCGCTGGGATTTACATGACCAGTCTTGTGTTTTACTAAGCTGACTCTGGCTATGGAGAGGATGAGATGTAGGGCAGCTCTCACTGAATGTAGCACTTCTTTCTGAAATACAAATCTATGTCACTCCTCTGACTCAAACCTTTCAGTGGCTCTGCACAGTCCATGTTCCTTAACCTAGCAAGCAAAATGCTTCAGGATCTTTTATGACCCCCTAACTGCTCCTCTGGCCTCATTCCTCCAACCAAACCCTTCCCTGTCCATTATACTCCAAAGGGAAGAAATTACTTCGTTACCAATATATACTTTGTTGCTTTCATACATGTTACTCTCCAGAATCCTCCTGTTCTGTTGCATCAGCTTCAAAGCCCAGCTCAATTAGATCCCTTTTCTAAAGTCCTCCCTGCCCTACTCACAATGGATTCCTCCTCTACTACTTCTGTACCTTATGCATCGTATGCAAATGTCTTATACAACCATTCCATTAAGGAATATCCTGTGCACATAGCATTTCTAATAAGTTGAAACTGAAATCTTGCACTCTTGGTAGCTTTCCAGTAATGATTATAAAACATCGGGGAGAAGACAGTAACACAAACACTGAGGCAAAACTAACTCATAGGACACCGAGAAATAAGTCACGGTAGGAAAAAGAGCACTCAAGATATTCCTCCATGCGGTACTGCTGCCTATTTTGTGCTGGCTCCCCGCAGTACTCAACCCTGAGCGACAGCAAACCATTTCTTTGCACAACGTCAAACTGCCCACAGCTCTCATGTGTTATTATGCACATTATGGGAGATTTAGCATGAGATCAAATTTCCTAAGTTACATAACCGGTATTACATATACTTGTTTGTTGCTCTTATTACTATGTAACTTTGATCATTTTTGTATCTGTTGGGGACTTTCAATTAACGTTTGCTGATCAGAAATGTTCAGAAAAAAAGTTATCAGAGCCTGACCAAAGGCAGTCATAGTACACATAGTAAGTCTTGGCATGATATGTTTAAACATAGCACTTTGTGCCTATCACCAAGTTTGCTATATACCAAGACTCAAATGTTTGCTGATGGGACACAGGAAGTATGGAAGAGGAAAACACTGAGTGAGGGAGAGGTTGCTAATGACTGAAATTTGTAGCTTGAGGTAGCAACTCTATTTCCTAATGGATGGTACATCAAACAAGGAGAGAGACACATGAGGACAGACCTTGATGATAGCAAATTTAGGTATAAGGCTGAGGATAAGGCACAGGCAAAGACAACAGAGGAGGAATTATAAGAAGACAGGAAAAGAACCAGGGCAGAATATTTTAAAGGTTACAGAACAAAATCAAATGCACAGAAAAATTAAGTAAGGTCAGAGCTGAGAAGTATCCACTTGGAATGGCATTTCAAATCCACTGTTAAAGCTAAAGTAACAGACATGACATGCTTTTTCACTGATTTTTTAAGAAATATTCAGAACTATTTTGTGAAAATATTTCATCCTTATCTATACATTTTAAAGATGCACATAATAAATACAGAGTAAACATACATCAATTATACTCAACTTGCATTATACTAGTACTTTTACTTTTGTATTGCCTTTAAATCCATGCCAAAATATACTGCCAGCCATCTATTTAAATGAAAAGCCACATTTGAAATATAAACAAACATCCCTGTAAGATTAGATTTGGGAGATCTGAAGTTAGATATCTCTTGAAATAGAGAGACCACTGATGTTGATAAAGCAAAGGAGCAATTTATTGTTTTTTTTTAAACCTTACCTCAGAAACCTTGTCCCAACCTGCAAATCAAAATTGTTGTGAAATCAAGACTGGCTGACTCCCTGCCATGCTTCGGTTTTAGAAGCCCTGCATGTTGTAAGTACTGTTGTTAATAAGCCCAGCAGCATGTCCAATGCCAGTAGGAGCACGATCTTTTTTAAAATTTTGTTTTGTTTTGTTATGTTAATCACCATACATTACATCATTAGTTTTTGATGTATAGTGATCCACGATCCATTGTTTTCGTATAACACCCAGTGCTCCATGCAGTAGTACCCTCCTTAATACCCATCACCAGGCTCACCCATCCCCCACCCCCTCCCCTCTGAAACCCTCAGTTTATGAGCACTATCTTTAAAGCCTTTTTCATAGAATGTCTTAGAGGCATCACTTTGGGCCCAGTGTTGAAAGCAAAATTAAAATTTTAACCTGGTTTAGTCATAAAAATTACCTTAACTGTAAATGTTCGTTTTTATATGACATTTATCATAAAACCTCAAACGACACGCAAAGATATAGTAATCCTACGAGATTAAAGCAACATTTTCTAACAGAGATTACCTATCGCAGTACTGAGTCTGCTCTATCAGCGTTTTCCTCTCAGTGATTTAATCTACTCCCAAATGTTTCATTCCACTTACTAATAAATTGTTTATCTTTATTTCCAGTGCCTGTACCTGAATGTCCTCTCATTCCTATTTTCCTTCTTTCCATGTGATATGGTACTACTCTTCACTCTAGCCAACAGCTAGGAAATTGAAATATTCTTCAATATATCTCTGTAGCATAGTGACTATACTCAAGCCATTCATTCATCATTTCCATCCATGGCTTCAGTGTGTACTTATTTATCTCTGAATGTAAATGTTGAATGTGTAAAGTCACAAATTGTAGGATTAATGTAATGTTGGAGAGGTTATCTGTAACACAAATGAAGGCAAATTTCATTGGCAGGAGGAATACAGGTGAATATTTTACTTCCCTAGATAAGGGGAAAAACATCTATAAAACCTTCAGACAATTCTAGCTAGAAGCCACTTTTAATGAGTCAGATTTCTTCAATCACTCTCTTGCTGTCACTCTATAGCTGTGATAAGTCCTTTCTTCTCCTTCTTTTTGCTATACGGAGGGAGAGGCAATGAGGTACAGTTTACAGTCTCTAGGACTTTAAAGGTGAAAACCTTTAACATGAAATATGCCCTAGAAATCATTGTTACTTCCAAACCCCTGAAAAAAGTCATTAAAAATATTCCCCTTTACCTCTTCTTCTATTAATACACTTTTTAAAAATTTCCCTTGGAACCCACATAAAATGTATCTACCATACCAAAATCACTAAAATGAAAATTTTAAGTGGTAGGCAATTGTTAAATTAGTAAATAATGCTCAAATACCTGTGTGCATGATACTAGGAAGATCTTGTTGCTACAAGGGCAAATAAAAGACTGACCTAACCTTAAAGAACATATCTTTTTTACCAGGAGGAGATGCATTATAACAAGGCAAAATCAAACACACTATATCAGACAATAATCCAGTTGCCATAAAAGTGATGCCCAAGAGTTGAGGAAAGTAAGAGCAGGTAGAGTAATGAGGGCAGGTTTCATGAAGATGTAACATGTAAATCAGATTTTAAAAGACATGTAAGTCACTTCCATTTTCATGACCGCAAAGCATATAGCCCTCTACAAAGACCCTTCTCTTCAAATAAGTCATGCCAGACAAGGAAAACAAGAGACAGAAACAGTCTGTCTCCAATAAACCTAAGAGAGAGCTAAACCCAGATAATAATAAGATGAAAAATAGGTAGCAACAAAATCAATGATAACATAGAACAGGAAGAAGGAAAATGTAATCATAGCATATTACTTAGCTCAGCAGTAAACAATATTTACAGTTAAAAAATAATCAAACACCAAAAGTGTATTTAATCTAAAATAGTGATAAAATTATATTGGGAGGGTGAAGAAAGGTGAGGGTGAAGAAGAGATGAAAAAACACTAATAACTATCACAATAAAACAAACAGATAATATCTAATATGCTAAATAGAAGAAAGCATTATACACAAATATCTAATATGCTAAATAGAAGAAAGCATTATACACAAATTATGACACATCTGTATGACATGATGACTTTCTTAACTGTGCATGTGTTATTTAATAGGAATACTTTTCCAAAAAAATTCAATCAAAAAAGGGGAAAAAAAGCCAACAAACAACTGAAAAATATAAGACAAAGCAAAACAATATGTAAAGGATACCTCAAGAAGAAAAATCTGCGGGGCGCCTGGGTGGCTCAGTTGGTTAAGCGACTGCCTTCGGCTCAGGTCATGATCCTGGAGTCCCGGGATCGAGTCCTGCATTGGGCTCCCTGCTCAGCAGGGGGTCTGCTTCTCCCTCTGCCCTCTTCCCTCTCGTGCTCTCTGTCTCTCATTCTCTCTCTCAAATAAATAAATAAAATCTTTAATAAATAAATAAATAAATAAATAAATAAATAAATAAATAAATAAATAAATAAGAAAAATCTGCAGATACACTATTACTACTTCTAGGACTACAACAACACACACATACACACTCACAACCCCAACACTGATGTTCAATTACCTACCCCTCCTCTCTCTTTTGCCTATGCAACTGGCAATTCACATTTTAAAGCAAAAATGCAAGAACACAAGCACTCTCGGGGCGCCTGGGTGGCTCAGTCGTTAAGTGTCTGCCTTCGGCTCAGGTCATGATCCCAGGGTCCTGGGATCGAGCCCCGCATCGGGCTCCCTGCTCCGCGGGAAGCCTGTTTCTCCCTCTCCCCCTGCTTGTGATCCTGCTCTTACTGTGTCTCTCTCTGTCAAATAAATAAATAAAAATCTTTAAAAAAAAAAAAAAAGAACACAGGCACTCTCACATACTACCAATAGGAATAAATTTTCTGTAGAGTAATTTGAACCATGTTTCAGAGCATAATATCTGGCTCCACCTTGAAAGTATACATACATACCTCTGGACTTCCAAATTCCACTTACAGGAATTCTTCCTAAGGAAACAACTAAGATTTGCATAGAATCTCATGTATCTCAAGGGTGTTCTCTGAAATACTAGATAGAGTATTAAAAGGTTGGAAATAACAGAATTTACCCCCCAAAATAAAAACAGTTAAATAGATTATGGCATATTCACATAATGGAATACTATGCAGCCACTGAAAACAATATTTTAAAGGAAGGGAGGGAGGTAGTAAATCAGGAAGATTGTAGGAAAAGACTAAGAGGAAAGAGCATGAATGCAAGTGTGGAGTTAAACACAAGTCTGGGAAATGGTAAATCATTTACTTCAGAACACTATTTAAGTAGACACAGTGGACATTCAGAAAATCCCTAAAATAGAGGTGTACCATATGTATCACTAAACTTATTCACCTGAGCAATATTGTGAAGTTGTTAATATAAGATTTGGAGCCATGAGACCTGAAATCTGATACTCAAACCCAGGTTTTTCATTTACTACCTGACAATGCTGAGTCTGAACCTCAGATCTCCATCTATAAAACATAGTAACACCTTTCATACTACCATTATACAAATAATGTATATAAAACACTGTGCACACAAATATCACAGTAAGTACTAACGAACAGTAGCTTTTTGATAATTAAACCACTGTGCAAAAAAAAATCCATTTTAAAAGAAGTGTGGTAGTTGGAAGACACTACTGTTAAGAGATTTGCAGGGTATTTATTTCTAAGCAACTGTCCTAATTATATACAATGCTAAGCACGTACTATGTAAGTTTGCCAATGGAGTAGCACGTTTTAGCCCTAACCCTACTGAGAACATAATCATATACTGCCTCTTACAGGAGAACTGATTGTTCTGTGATAGTGTGAGCTACAATTATTTAAAGAATAGACTGTTTCTGTTTCATTTATATCATTAACAACCTTTACAGTTTATAAAAAGCTTTTGTTCTGTTAGTTTTAGTTGTGAAAGTGGCAGTGTAGGTGTTGACTGTCCTGCTTTATTGGTCAATCACTTGCTCAGATCTACAAAAGCAAAGAAACCAGACCTCATCCCTTAGCTTAGACCTAATGCTCTTTCAATTCATTTCTCACTTTTTCCTCTTTTTTGCCATTTATTTTTCATAAATGCTGATAAGTGAACACTTTCACTTACTCATTTCATAGTTCCAATATGCAAGAGTCTTTACAGTCACTATGTACAAACTAAGTTAAACTACTGAAAGAAAAATGATGGTGAAGCAATAATTATGTAATTCAAAAGTCTTATCCTTTTATTTTAAAAGCTATTTAGAATGGTATCATAGTACATTTACATAAAACATTTTTAGTAAAACAATACATAATTTTATTCTACTAGTATTATATAAATGAGGTTCACCGGACTTAAATAGAGCAGCAATTTAGCAAATATAGCAAGAAACACCACTCTTTTACATAGCATTATTAGTATGTTAATAAAGGAAACAGGATCATCTAAAACTGAGAAGTTATTACCAGTTCTGACATTTCATGATGGCTATCTTGACCACCATTACTGTGATTATCATTTTTAAGCATAGATATTATTTACTCAACACCTATTACTTACCAACAATCAGTAATAATTTTCTGGAAATATAGTAAATCAAAGTGCCACTAAAACTTTCTCTGTACTAATAAAATTTTAAAAACTATAAAAATATATACAAAGTTAATATCATTAGGAAAAAAAGATTCTGTTTAATTCAGTAGTGTGCTTTTCACCTACCTTCATGAGGCAAATTAAGCAAATTAAGCAAAGTTAAGCAAATGAAAATACTTTCACCTCCAAAGAAAATAAAACAGGAACAAAATTTAAGTTAAAAAAAATTGTTTGTCTTCCAAGCAGGGTTATTATATATACAGCAACACCTTAAGGAAAGTTACAAAAGAATCCATTGTTAAGGGTATCTTTTGAAAATTCCTTTAGGAACATGGATCTGGTGCAAGGTTGGTTTGGATGCTTTAATTTCCTAACTTAATTACTCCAAAAAGAAAGGAAATATTTACTGAGCATCTACTATGTACAAGACACTTTAGTGGGATTAAATTTAACACTTTTAAGTTGTTATTTCCTACCAATTAGATAATTTTCAATGTTAGATTTGCCACTAGGGGGAGTTTATCTTGTTTAATAAATTTAATTGAAGATGGACTGGAAGAGCTTCAGGTTAAAGTTATCACCTACTTGATTCCAAAATTTTATGGAACTGTATATTAAAATGTCTTAGTAACAGTCCTATAATTACAATAGAACATTTTTTCTTTAAAATAAAATGACTCTCACTTAAGGGATTAAAATTAAATAGATCTCAATAGCATTTTCAGCTCAGACTGGATGTATTTTTCTGACAATGCTGGCATATTTTAGACCTCATTAGCTAAAACTAGTAACTAAAAATTCATATTAAACTTAATATTAGGTCTAATGGCCACATTCCTAAAATGAACTTTGATTAGCTGCATTATAAAGTAAACCATTTTTCATTCAGGTAAAAACTTATAATCAAAATCACGTGATTCTATAAATGCCAGTACTAGGCTTTTCTTAGGGAGCAATGTAGTGACATTTTAAGGTATTTACATGACAAGAAGCAATGCATGATGCTCAACAAAGATCTGATAAACATCTATCCTAACCAGAATAAAATGAAGGTGAATGTGGAAAATGCTTTAATTATACTATATTATGAGAGATTATTAAATACAAATATACTAAAAAGTTTTAGGAAGTATATTAAAATGCTAAGATAAAATAATGAAAGGTACATCTTATATAAATAAAAATGTAATATATTTAAAGGGAAGATCTTTAGTAAAATGTTAATTAAAGCCAAAGTTGTTAAACTTTATAATGAATACAATACTAAGGCTTTTGATTTTTCTAAAAAAAGTCATCCAGATCCTTTGTTACAACAATTACTAAAATCTAAAAATTCATCAGGGAGATGTTTAAGTTTTCTAACCATACACATAAAACCCATGATATCTCTCTTTTATACTATGCTATGTGTACTGTTGTATTAATAAATACACAGAACAGGCAATTGGGATACCTCTCAGTTTTAAATAACCATCAAGGACAAGGTTAAGTCAGGCAAATACATTTTTATATAAGAAACCACTCCACAAAATGCATGTCACAGAACTGCCAAGACAGAAAACTGCTGACTAGACAGTATTCCTAATGTCAGCCACACTGCAGGATAAGACTTCCAAATTTTAATCAGTATATTTATAAGTTAATATCCTCTGTTAATGCCAACTCTAAATCTGAAGAACTATGACAAGTGAAATTCCAAAAGAAAATTAAAACTCCAGAATAATGAAACATAATGAAAATGAGAAATCCAGTTAGTGGTTCCAAACCCAAATTTTAAACTGTTATTTTTCTGATCTGGATTAATGACTTAAATTAAGTTTTAAGCAAAATGCACACTTCTAATTTGTGCTGGGTAAACGTTTGTGTTCTTAAAATGGTTTATGAAAATTTGAAAAATGTTAAATAACTCAAAGATCATCATTAGTAATAAACACATGAGTACAGCCAACTCACAGCAGTCAATCTGTGTCAAGCACAGATTTTTTTTTTTCTGAAACATTTTGAAGTATATACCATCTTACACAAATATCTCACTAAAACAAACAAAATACCTAAGTTTCGAGTCACTCTATTAGAATTGACGAAACTTTGAAGTAGGGGGAAAAGGTAATTAAAGAAAGATGCTAAGAATGCAAACGTCTGTTTCAATAATTCCAGCTTCAAATCTTTCAATTCACAGACCCCAAAACCACCTCAAAAGTGTAAGGAAGTTCCCCAAAAGGGTGGCTTAACATACAAATCCCCCATTGTACCCTGTCCACCACACTCATTCATCCCCGCTACCACCTCTCTATATTTTACCTATATGAACACGTTGAGCGCTACAAAATTACTGCCAAGTAAGTAAATAGGAGCGCAGCCGAAAGCCGGTTGCAGGGACCACAAAATAACTTCACAGGAACTCAGAGCCTTTCTTGCAGACGGCACGTGTTTAGCTCTTTAAAACATCTGGCCCTACCAAGGAATGAGAATAGGAACTGTCCTTTAACCTAACCCATGAGGATATTAAAAGTGGAAGGGGATTTCAAGGCGGTTTTACGTTAACTAATCCACCAGCCCCACAGGGCAGGCTAGACCTGTCAACAACCTAAGACCACAGAAAAGAGAACAGAGGTGCAGAAGGATGGGGGTGCGAGAGGGTGCCTGTGCGCCGGGGACTAGGAGGGGGGGGACGCAATTTTTTAAATGCAATAATTAAAAATGGAAAAATCCAAGGCCTGGGTCTCTCCACTGGCCTCCAAATCTCGATTCCACAGGCTGTGTCGGGAATGAACCTAATCTCTGGACGGCGAGGATTTGGGGGCAGGGTAGGGCCACCTCCCGCACCCGAGCAGGGGACGCGCTCCGGACACTCACGTTTTCTGCACCGGCTTCCGCCGCTTGCGACTGGCGTAGGTGATGTGGGCGCTGCTACTGTTCATGGTGCCCAGCGGCGGCGGCTCCTCCCCGGGAGCGGGAGCGGACTGCCCGGTGCCCGGGACCCGGCAGCGACCGGGACGACCGCAGCGGCAGGCGCCGGCTTCCACGAAGACACGCCCGCTCCACCTGCGTCCTCCCCGGGCGGTGGCGAAGCCGCTGCGCGCCCCGAGCCGGGGCTCCTGCAGCCTCACGCGTCCAGGTGCGCTGCCCCGGCCCCGAACTGAGGGGCGAGGGGCGGAGACCCGTGAGCGAAGCGGCGCAGGTGCCCTCTACACCGGCGGAGGCGGCGCAGCGCTGTCCGCAGGTGAGGCGGCCCGGTGGAGGAGGAGCCTGGGCTGCCTGTTTGGAATCCTGGCCTGGGTCGCGCGCCGTGGCGCCGCGCCCCGTGACCGTCGCCTCGGCCCCTTGGGTAAGGGAGGCGCCGCCGCGCTGCTCCTGGGGCTTCCCCTATCCCGGGTGCTTCCCGCCTGCAGAACTCGGACTCCGGCCGCACTCGGACTCCGGCCGCACCAGCTTCCGCTCGGCTACGCGCCTGCCTCTGGTCTGAGACACTGGTCCTGGTCACGTTCTCCGGACCGAGCGTCGAGTGGACTCTCCCTGCAATGCCTCTCGCCGTGCCACACACCGGCTGAAGAGCAGAAGCTCCCCCGACCCCTCTCCGGCTCCGCCCAGCATATCGTAGCCCCGCCCCGTCCTACTTGGCCCCGCCCCTCCATTCCAGTCCCTTGAGGGCCCCACCCTCCCTGCGCGTGATGACGGAAGACGTAACGACGCCCCCCCCACCCCCCCGCCTTGCCTGCCAGTAGCCATCTTCTTGAGGTCAAGGGGAGGGTTCTGTGGAAACATTTCCAATCCAGAAAAGAGGTGTGAGGACAGATTACGTAGTAGACAAACTCTTTGTAGCTAGCGTAGCTCAAGGACAGACATGCCAAATAGTGAGCTTGACTACACCTATGTGAGAGTGACTCAGCTAACTTTTGGCTAAGAATTACAGTAAGCTGGCAGATAACCAATGGGACTCTAAATATTTTCCTAGAGGGGAAGGCTTCATTCAGGAGGCCACATACGAGTTGAGCTTGAAGGCCAAGAGTTTCCTTGGCCTTTTTTTTTTTTTTTTTTTTGTCTCCATACTAGATGATATAATATCTATTCCCCAGCCAGAATAACTTCGTTACTCTATAGTCAGATTTCAGTGGGATGGAAAGGAAGCAAGGAAGAAGGAAATCACGGAGCATTTGCAGATAAGTAGTCTGGTACGATTGGAGAGAAGAGCTGGAAGTGAAGTTCAGGAATTCTAGGATCAAACCACAAAGACTTTTGATGAAGAGTCTAGATTTTATCCCGTAGTCGATGGAAGCGTTTTAAAGGTGTTCAGCAGGAAAGTGACAGTGTGGTGTCTCGGAAAAGTCACTCTGGGAGGAAAGTGCAAACTGGATTACAGGAGAGTAAGCCTGGATGCAGGGAGAGTAGTAAGAGAGTTGTTAAAATAGTCCAGGTCGAAGTTCAGGGAAGTGGCAGTAGGACAGAGAGAATAAAGAACAAATAGATGGAACATCTTCAACTCCCCTTCCACTTCTATCTAATTATTACAGCAAATGCTATTACATTTTATTCTTTGCAAATCCCTAATTCATCTCCCTCCACCTTATTCTTCAATAATTACAGAAATAGAAACTCCAATGACATACTATTTGGGATTCTTAAACTGATGTTATCCTCTCCATACATCAGTTCATCAAGAGATATTTTGAGGGTAACAGGAATTTGTGTCAGGAATTGTGCTAGTACTGGGGAAATAATGGTAAACAAAACCAGAAATGTACCAAATGTCCAAGAATATTGTAATATTGTAATCTGTTAGGTAAATTTGACCTACTCATTAAGGCTTTCCCAAAAAATGGTAATTGAGTTGAGGTCTGAAGGAGAAACAGGGTTACCTAGGAGAAAATAGGGGAAGAGCATACCAAGCCAGTGAAACAGTACAAGCAACATCCCTTTAGTGGGAAGGAAACAAGCTCGGGGCATCAATGGTGAAATTTGTGTTTAAAAAATATCATTGTATCTCGGGTGTAGAACAGATTAAAGAGGGAGGAGCAGAGTGGAATGGATGGAGGTAATACTCCTCGGAAAGACTAGACTACCCCGGAGATGACAGTTATTGATACTACAGTGGAGATATTGGTGGAGATGAAGAAAATTGAATAGATTCCATAGATATTTGGGAAGTCTTGGAGGATAGAGTGGACATATGACAGTGAGGGAAGAGAATGTATCAGAAACTTAATAATAGTTTTCTGGACTATGTATCTGGCTCTGTGATGTGGCATGTACTTTTGGGAAATTATTAATTTAGCATGGATCTCTTATGTTTGAGGTACCTCTGAGACATCTAAGGGAAAATGTCAGGTAGGCCATAGAATACACAAGTTTGTAACTCAAAGAAGTCATATGAGCTGGAGACATAAATGTAGAAGTCATTTGCATTTAGCTGACAGAGTATGGAGATTTTAGGATACAAATATATGCTAGGAAAGAAGGACTAGTCCCCAAAGAATTTCAATATATAATATCTAATAGCTAAATAGAAGATGATGGACCTAAAAAACCAATTGTAAAAGAGTCACTTGAATGATAACAGGAAAATAAGCCGATCATCATGTCATGGAGAACAAAGTGGAAAAATGTCAGGAGTGGTTCACAGTACTGAATGATGTTGATATGTTCACATAAGATGAAAACTGAAAATGTCTGTTGGCATCTCAACATGGAGTCATTTGTGACTTTAGTGAACGTATGTCGGTAGTGAACATTATGTTGGTGGACACAGAACTGGATTCACGATGAAAAAATGGCATAAGAAGACAATTTTTTTTTTTTAGGTTTGGCTGTGAAAGGGAAAGACCTAGTATGGTAGCTAGGAGGGGAGTAAAGGGTTAAATTCTGTGTGTGTGTGTGTGTGTGTGTGTGTGTGTGTGTACATGCACATGTTTTAATGGGTGATAAACAATTGAGAGAGAGGAGATTGGGATTGACTGTGTAAGAAATACAAGGAGCAGTGAAGGAACAATAAATGTTAAAAATAGTAAAGACAGAAAGGAATGAGTGCCACAGCAGAACAGGGGAATTAGGAGTATATAGTAGACTAGGTAATAGCAAAAATAGCTTCTCTAGTGCTTGACTCTTCATAGCAGTCCACAGCTTTATTAGGGAGTTATAAGAAAGGCAGACTCTCTGGCTGTCCTTACTGAGTCAGAATCTGAATTTAACAAGATATTTCAGGTAACTCAAGAGTACATAAAGTTTGAGGAGCACTACTCCACAGAAGCTGGGGGAGAAGGAGGACAGTGGGTGAGATGTAGCAGGCTGGTAATTTTTTATCAGAAAGATGAGGGAGATGTGATGAGGTGGGTATTCTAGCAGGATCTACAAAGAAACCAGGTGTGTTTTGTGGTTGATGGTTTTTGTTTTAATTTTACAAGTCTAGGAAGTAAAAGTAATCTGGAAAATAGCAACAGGGAAGTAGGTGGACATCGACCCTATATCCTGGATGTGTGATGAGAGGCACCATTTGGGAGATGATAGCCTCAAGGAGAGCTAGCTTTCAGTTTAAGGCAAAAGAGGGACCAAGTTCCCAAAGATGACAGTGCACACAGGGGACTTTGATGTCTCTATCTTTCCTTCTCTTTTATTTCTTCATCTCTGTATTCCTGTCCATCACCATTCTATCTAAAATGTATGAAGTGTAAACAAATAGTTTCCTCCTAGGATAGGAACTTCAGGGGTAAAAAGTGCATATTGAAACTTTATTTATTTATTGTGTAACTTAAAACTCCTTTTAGAAAAGAGATATACAAAATGCACTAAATCCCATGAACCAATATTAATTTAGTGTTTTTACAAAATGTCTACCCTTTTAGAAGGTGTTAGTTGCTTGGTATAATCATTCTCTATCTGATTTTGTCCTACTTCCACACCCTAATTTTCTGCTTGACTTCAGGACTTTTTTTCATTATCCAGAAATCCTGTGATGCTATACATATCACAGTCTTAGTTTAGTAACTGATCTTTGTATAATAGATCATAAGAATAAGATTTTCAGAATTTATTTCACTTTAATAGTAACACCATTCACTTCCTTGACAATTTTTGCTTAGTATGTCAATGAAATCAGTCTTTGTAGTATAATCCCATTAAAAAAAAAAAAGAGTTGCCATTTTCTAGAAACTATCACTTTCTACTTCTAACATGACCAGTGTTGGACATGGTTCTCAAAGTGTGGTTTGTGGCCATCAGTCAGATTTTAAAATTTTCTGTGATCAGTTTTTATGTAATAACATGATTTCTTTCTTATAACAAATAATTTGCCTATAAGAATTTATGAATATTTTACAACTTATGCAAAGCAACATTAGCCTTTTATTTAGTTTATGTGAGATTGCGTTCTGAGGTTTCAGATGTAGCTATAGGTCTGTGAGTTCCTTTTTCCTGCTAAGTACTATGAGAAAAAGAACTAAGTTTTAGGAATGCTATTATAAATAGCAGCTGTTTTAGAATAAAGGAAAATAACTAAATTGAACGCTAACCCTATTCTGTCACAGTACACGTATTCATTCATTTTGCCAACACAATGACATCGGTTGGACACCGTGCAAACCACTAGCTCCATGTAGTTCAGAACTTCAGCATGAAATTGTACTTCTTCCATTCGATGACATCATATCTTTGTGATGCTGGGTTTTTGTAAGTTGTAGTTATAAAACACGAGGACCTCGAGAAAATGACTGTGGACTAGGAAATGAGGGTAGTGGTTTCCAATGCAATTCCAAGTTTGAGAATTTGTAACATGCCCAATAGATGTGCACATCTCATTAAGAATGAAATAAAAATTTTAAAAAAATGTATGTGCATTATTTTTTTTTAATGGCTACTAAAGGCTAGGATAGACATATACAATAAGTTTGGACCTAACTACTTAATAAATGGGATTGTAAGGTATTTTCTTTTACCCTGTGATGTTGTGAAAAAATTACTGACACACTAAGAATACCATGAACTGGGAAAGTGAGAATCTGTAACAGAGCTAAACCCTTCACTTAACAGAGGAGAAACCTCAGGCCCAGAGAGATAAAGTTATGGTCTGTTTATCATAGCCTAGACTGCAAGTCTTACGACTTCTATTCCAATATAAAATATTTATTAAATGTGAACTGGTTTGATTCATTTCTTAAAAATAATCCGTTTATAAATCACTTGTTTTGACTCTAACACGAAAGAGCATACATAAATATCTACTGGCTATTTCTAAATGCTTAATGCCTTCTCTCCTTGCTTCGATATTCCACAACAATGTCATAGGCAGAAGCCAAAAACAGAAAGTAATTAACAGGTGTTGAAGAATTCTTTGAAATACATTTTGGGCCAGTGCTCATCTTAACACTAACAAGAAAACTACAGTAAAATGTAGGAATAATTTGTCATGAGTCAAAATTATTTTTGTTTACTTAGGGATAATGTTTTATTGTAAGAAACATTAAGAGTTTTAGCACGTGAAAGAACATTCTTAAAACATTCACATGTATTCCATTTATTTATCTTTAACATGCATTCCATTTAGATTTTGACTTTTGCTTGTTGGAACTTTATAAATGTGAAATTTGATTACAAGATAGGTTATGAAGAAGTTTTATGTTTCACATACTAAGATTCATATCTGATCTACGAAACATTTATTAAACAATACAAATGTATAAACATTTTTTGTTTAAAGCCATTTAATTTTACAGATAAATATATTTGGGATTCTTATAATGATACATATTTTATGCATTTTAAATGATCATATAGAAGAAGTAAAGATCAAATACTTTTATATTAAAGAGATATTTTTTAAAATTATATTAAACATGCTAAGGAAAACTTAAGGAAATGTAAATTACTGTGCCATTCTGATCTAAAATCTATAATTTAGACCTGCTTAACTTTAAAGACTAGCACATTCTTATGCATATTAAAAAGAAAAAAAACAATGTTTTCTTTCTTGAAAATGTTTAACTTGGATTTACTCATCTGTAGACAGTGGTTCTCAACTTTTATTGTACACTGTAATCACCTGGATGTCTAGGATTTCTTTATAAAGATCTTGATTTCATGCTGTAGGTTATGGCCTGGGCATCAAGATTTTTAGGGATAATAGTTGTATTCTCAGGAAATGCATGCTGTAATATATAAGTGTGAAATATCCTGGTGTCTGTAACTTATCCAAGACTGGTCTAGCAAAAAAAAAAAAAAAAATTACACACACACATACATATAAACAGATATGCATATTCATACATACGCATATACAACTGTGAAGGGTATGTAGCTATTTGTTGTATTATACTTTCAACTTTTCCATATGTTCAAAATTTTCACAATAAGAAGATAAAGAAAACAAATAACCTTTTACCCTCAAGTTTAGAATTCAGAAACAAAATAATTATTTGAAGCCTAATAACTGCTTCAGTGAGAGATGAAGCCAGGAGTGATATATTAATCACCCAGCTCTCGCTAAGATAAAGCTTTAGATCTTGCTCTAACCCTTGATATCCCAGGAAACAGATGAAAGATAAGTGAAAAAAGACTCACATGAAATTTCTGCACTTCAGTGTGAGAACAAACCTAGAAGCCTAAAATCCCCATTTTGTAGCATCTGTGGGCTAAGGAAAATAAGTGTTAGTAGTTGTGCATTTCAAGAATTTAGCTGGTTTATGCTAACTACGAAATTATTCATTTTACTGTATCCGTTAGTCAGTTATACATACGAAAAAACTAATAGTTTCATTTGTATTCTAATCCTAGTCTATTCTATTCTAAATTTCTAATACCTTACAAATATTGTTTTACTTATTCTTATGCTATAAATCTGAAATTTTTTAATCCATTTTCTTGCATATACTCCCTGAATTGTATAAGACTTTATAATGCATCAATAGTCAGGATTTATATCATTAAGGCTTATATGCTAAAATAATAGGTTTCTTTTTTTTTTGTTGGGAAGCACTTTTTTTAAATTTTATTTTATTCTGTTATGTTAATCACCATACATTACATCATTAGTTTTTGATGTAGTGTTCCATGATTCATTGTTTGCATATAACACCCAGTGCTCCATTCAGTACGTGCCCTCTTTAATACCCACCACCAGGCTAACCCATCCCCCCACCCCCTCCCCTCTAGAACCCTCAGTTTGTTTCTCAGAGTCCATAGTCTCTCATGGTTTGTCTCCCCGTCTGATTCCCCCCCTTCATTTTCCCCTTCTTACTATCTTCTTCTTTTTTTTTTTTTTAACATATAATGTATTATTTGTTTCAGAGGTACAGGTCTGTGATTAACAATCTTACACAATTCACAGCGCTCACCATAGCACATACCCTCCCCAATGTCTATCACCCAGCCGCCCCATCCCTCCCACCCCCCACCTTAAAATAATAGGTTTTAAAAAAATCTTTGGGGAAAAATGTTAACTTGCACACCAAGCTAAATCTTTTCACATTAATGCTAGCAGAACAAGAATGATAAGGATTTTAGGACCCTTCTCAGTCAAACCCTGTACCAAGCATAGTAAAAATCTGCCATTACCTGATTGGTAAGTTGATCATGATAAAGGAGATCTGGTTACATAATTAATCAAGGGGATGTAGCTGAGGGTGGAGTGTCCGGTGTAACACCAGGTTCTCCACCCTTCCCTCCTAAGGCAGGGTGGAAGAATTTCCCTTGTAAAACTTTAAACTTTAGTTGAGTTTCTTTCCTGCCTGAACATAGATTGACTTCCCATATGCCTTTACAGAGGCAAGGAGTCCTGGTGGAAATATATTGGAAGGATTCAGTTCATTCCCAGTTTTGAACAGATCTCCTAAATTCTTACAGTCCCTGCTTTGGGTTGAATCCTTTCTGATTATCTGAGTCAATAAATAGAGAATCATGTAAAGCAAATGTGTTTCTAAAAAAGAGCATGGATATCAAATTATTTTGGAATTTGTTAGTATTTAAAGAAATGCCAACTAGATTATTTTATAACATAAACAATCCTTATCTTCAGAAACCAGGATTTTCAAATATTTAATTTATTAGATATTGTGTTTTTCCATATTACTTAAAATAAAATTTCATGAGTGCTCAGATTTCTGCCAACTTTTCACACGATTCTTTGAAGCAAATCACCACCACCACCATCACCAAAAAAATAAAGTCAACACACACCTATATTAGTAAAAACAGTAATCTGAATCCTGGTAAAGTGCTTTCACTGTAGAAAGAAAGTAGATGAAAGATATAAAATGCAAACTTTGACTTTTTAGTTATTCTTGAATATTTCGGAATTACATGTTAACTTTGCAAGAACTGAATTTTTTATGTAGTAACATGAATTTAATCCCTTCTTTTCATTTTTAACATAGTATTGTTAGGTCCAAACAGACATATATCTAGTAATTTATACCCTTTTAATGTATAGGTAAGGAATTTCTGTACTTAGATCATTAAATGTGCAAATAAAAATATGTTTCCAAAGTTCCTATAAAAAGCATTTGGAATGAAAGTTACAATTTAATTGATATTAATGAGATATTACTGATGCATTATAAAATTTTCCATTTATCCAAATATTTTATTTACATGTTCTCTATTTTTGATTTTAATACTGAAGTATAAACTTAGGAAGATTTCTTTAAAAGGATTTTCATTCTTCTGTTTTTCTTTTATGTATGATTAAAATTCAAGAGGATTTGACATCCCAGATCTTTTCTTTTTAAATGTTTTTCTTATATGGTCAGGAAAAAACACAAATTAAAATAAAGATAAGGTACAAATATTGCCATACTGACAGGTTTTACCCCTCAGAAAGAAAGCCACTAATGCAGTCTCTAAGAATGTCCTTTCCCCCATTTTAATAAGGAGGTTTGTGTTGTTCTGACATTAAATGGATTAAGCAGCAAGCCTGCTGAGAAAAATACTCAAAGGTATTAAACCCTTGCAGTGTTGGTTTAACTGTAAGTACTGTAAAATAAGATTAAGTCTGAGTTTGGAAGAAGAACGAGATTTGACATAAGACTAAAAGGTAACAATATTCACAGATGCCTGAATTAATGCTTCAGTGAAAAATAAAATTAGCACAAGATTTGAAAATATGTCTCCTTTGGCAAATGTCTTCAGAGAGTAATCAGTGCTGTAGACTGATGTAGTGGAAAGAGCACTGGGCAAGTTGCCAAAATCTTTGAATTCAAGTTTGTTGCTCTAACACTCGCTAGTTCTGTGACCTTGGATGAGAAATTTCTAGTCTTTGAATCACAGTATTGTGGATGTGGCCAACTGGCAACTATTCTCCACTTTATATCGTGTGCATTTCTGGACTGCGGAGTCCCCAGATTCCCATGCAATCAAAGTTGCAGATGAAAATTAGGTTCAGCCAATTAGAATGCACTTGTTGAGATTTGGAAGGCAGAAGTCAAGTGAAGGTCATTTTCCTGCTGCTCGCTTTGTTTTCTGCCAATAAGCGAGATTGTGAAGACACAATTTTTGTATGATAGGTTCCAGCATCCCAGTTCTTGTTTCCTGGGATTTGAGAGGCTGTTGCGGTGGCCGCGGTGGTGGTTTCTTGATTCCTTATTGGTAGTTACAGTGGTGTGTTTCTGAACTCAATAAATTCTGAGGTGACATCTGGATTCTTCACCTATCTGACTGAAGTAGGAGTAGACGTTCCCCTAATAGGTCAGTTCTGCAGTGTTCTAGAAATGTTCGTTGATGTCCAGCCTAGAGCCTCTCTCTCTAGCCTTTCCAATTACTTTGTAAGCTTTTAATTCCCTCCATTAAATTTCTGTCTACTTTAAGTAACTGGACCTTATTCTGTTTCCTGAACTGAACCCTAGTGAATACACACGTAAGCAAATCTCATTCATACTGTGCGGGTGGTTGAGAAGACCAAACCGTACCACCTAAGTCTAGTCAATACTGTCTCCTCTTTTTTGAAAGATGGGTAGACATGATATGACCAACAGCTGTTAAAATTGTCTCATGGTATTTTCCTGTCATTAATTTTACTCAGATAATATTGGTCTAAACACATTTTGTGAAGTATTGGTCCTGTTTGGCAAATAACACAGAGAGAAGCAATTGTGTATTGAATAGGTTGCTAGATATTATAAATCTCTAGTTCCTAAGAATGTCCCTGAGTTTGAATGATGCCTTTTTTATAACTGAAATGAATAGTTTTCACTTCAATTTTCTATTTTCCTATTAATGTTATATTTTTCTGATGGTAATCATTTGAAGTACTATGGCTAATTCCATAAGTGGAAATGTACTGACAGACATCGCTCTGAGTCTGTCAAGATTTTGAGCAGATTTGAAAAAATTTTGCTCTGTGTTCTCATACTTTCTAAAGGAATAAAATAAAATATAAGTAAAATCCTTTTTAGCACTTTTTTTCAGAAACATTTGTTGCTGTATATGTGGAGCCAAGACACATTTTACCGCTAAACCTGCTCAAATGCCCAGCCGCCGTTAAGGCATCAATTCTCTTCAAATCCATTTCTGGACTTGCCTTCACTGCTCTCCAGTTTCAGCCTGGCTCCTAACTCTTGTCTCCATCTCTATTTGTATCTTTTTTTGTACCCTTTAGACTTGCAATGAGTTTTTTATTTTGCCTCTTCTAAAAGGACTTATTCCACTGGCTCTTTTTTTTTCCTTGATACTTTCTTAGAATATATACATTATATATATATCTCATGATATATACAGAGAGAGTCTTGTTATATTGGTCTTATTATATTGATCTTGGTCTCCTCAGGACTTAAGTTCGTTTGGACCTCATTGTGATAAAGACCCTGTAGTTCTCAATAGGAAATCAAAGAACAAGAGAAGTATACTGAGTACTCATGACTTTCTTAGATAATTTTAAATATTGGACAGAATAAACTAGATTGAATCTTCTAGGGCTCTGTGAATAAAGCTTATTTATTTCCACATATAACCCTTGTTTAAGCTTACTTATTTCCATCATATAACTCTATATCCATGATTAAACCTATCATTTCTTTAAAAGCCAATTCTAACCTTAATTAGTTCCTAAGTTTTAAATTTATCTAAGAAATCCCCATTTCATCTTAAATACTACCATGAATTTTGTTCTGAATACATACTCCACTTCCCTTCTCAAGAACCTATAATTTCTCCTTTTCCATCAAATCAATTTTAAATAGCCATCTTAAGAAACCTCATCAACTCATATAACTTTACTTTCTTATCTAATTGTATCTTCCCCATTCCCTAACACATGCCCTCCACTTCAATCAGACCAATTTTCTTATGATTTCCTGAATATGACAAATTTATGCTTCTCTCCTCAGCATCACATTTAGTTGGAAAACCTCTTTCCACTTACTCAAACTGAACCCATTAATTTCATAAAGCACTGTCTTGTGCCAAGGGTTCTTCATATTAGCTTATATTGTATCTTGCATTACTTATGATTTTTGTTGTTAATAAGCCATATTTCCCACATGATTGAAGAATGTGCTGGTGAAATGTTAAGTACTTCATCAATACGTATTTAATTGAGTTGAATTTATACACTCACTATAACATAGCCTGGATGTTATTTTTTAAGATTTTATTAATTTATTTTAGAGAGAGAGAGAGAAGGGAAGGGGCAGAAGGAGAGAGAATCTGAAGCAGATTCCACACTTATGTGGAGCCTGACACGGAGCTCGATCCCACGACTATGAGATTGTGACCTGAGCTGAAACAAAGAGTCCAACGGTTAACCGACTGAGCCACCCAGGTGCCCCTAGCCTGGACATTTTATTGATGTTAAACATCCTAAAAATTACATTCATGATTTTTTATCTTGGTTTAGTCACTTGCAAGTTTTCTCAGCTGTAGTGCCTCTTATTTTCAGATGTCAGTAACAAGTTGGTATATTACTTGTAATTCAAGATGATCTGTGAGATAGTTTATAGGCTCAAGCCAGATAATTTCATTAATTGTACAGTATAATATTCATTCAATAGTTATAAAGGATGCATTCATTCAACAAATATTCAAGTATCTGCTGTGCACTGAGCAATGGGGATAGCATAAAGAATAAGACACAGTCCTTGCCTTGCTTTCAGAAAATGTCCTGGGCATGCAGGGCAAACAGAGTGAACAGAATGTCACCATGGAGTGTGATGAGCTTGAAGATTATGGTAAGTACAAGGTACTCTGAAAGCACATAAAAAGGACACCTAACCTCAGGCATTCTGAAATGACAAGCTAAGCCCTGAAGAGTAGGCATTATCCCAGCAAACAGGGCTTGAGGAAGGCAGGGGAAACCCGGGCCAAGGTCTAAAGGCCAGGAAAGAAAGAAATTCTTGCTTGGCATGTGAAGTTTAAAGATACTGGAAAAATTACTTAATGAAATTTTTCTGCTGGTATATTTAGTTCTGATTCAGATTTCATATGATTCTAGCTCATTTCTTAAAACTTAACAAAATTACCTCAAACCAAAAGAACATGCTGGGAATAATACATTTTTTAAAATAATATTTCATAAACAATTAGTATTCCTAAAATGTTTGCAAGGGAAAATTCTTTCCCTTCTGTTTCAGGTCACATTTCTAAAGAGCTTTTACGGAGGGAGTGTTCTCAGGAGAAGGGAATGTGGGAAGTAGGATAGGGTAGGAGAAGGAGCTAAGTGGGCATGTGAAACACCTGGAGCCCAGCTTTAGCTTGCTCCTACGGGCAACTCTGGGGCAAGAATTGCATCCAGAGTTGGTCCCACCTTGAGGCAAGAGGTCTGGCTTGTGTTAACGAAGAGGGAAGGAAGGATAACCCCCTGGATGCAGAATGCAATGACTTCCATAGCACAGAGGGAAATGTTAAGGAAAAAGGGGAAGCAGTGAGCCTGGTCAGCCAACACTCAGAGCATCTGGGGGATGGGTGCAGCTGGGTGCAGTAGTTGGGGAATTGGGTGGGGAACTTACAGGACACTCTAAACCATAGTTATTCCATTTTAGGGATTTTGAATTCCAACTAAAAATACTTATTCAAACGTCTGCAATAGTTTCATGCATCGTGAAACTTAACTGGCTTTGTTGATTTTTAGAAATGTAAGTCATTTAGAGAATAAAGAAGTTACATACTATGCATTTAGCCTATGACACATCTGTATGACATGATGAATTTGGTCTTAGTGAGATTACAGTCATTTCTTCTAAGTTTTATTATATACTAGAGAACTGCACAAACAGACATTAGCCATTAGTTTGGAAAATAACAGTCACATTGTGATGCTGTTTTATTGTTTTGTTTTGTTTTGTTTTAGGCAAAGCCTCCATTTCTTTCCTTTAGTTTTTCTTCCTATGATTTGTCTTTCTTTTTCTTAGTTCTTCTATTTTTCCCTTTTTCTTTCATTCCTCTCTCTCTCCCTCCCTCTCCCGCCTTCTTTTTCTCTCTCCCTACCTTCTATCCTTCCTCCTTTTTTTCCTTTCTTTTCCTACTGTTGTGAACTGCCTATCACAGGATAACTAAAGCTCAACTTGGAACTCAGAAGAAAAAAAAATTGTTTCAGGAAATTGGATGTGCTTGTTTTTTTTGGTGTTTTCATTTTTAATTCACTTAAAACTGTGAATCATTTCATGACTGTGGTCTTCTCTGAATTTTAATGTTTGGCATTTACTTCCAAAGTATGGCCCAATAAACTGGATAACATTTATTCTGTTTCTTTGTCATTAAACTTTGGTGAATTTAGAGAATGTTCTTTGAAATGACATTCTTATGAAAGAAGTTCTTTAGGGACCCCACAGCTTGGGAGCAAGGATTTCCTAAAACTGCTGTACTTAGCTAGGTTATTTATCTATTTTTGCATGAAGTCAACTTGTCATCAAAACAAAATTAACATTGCATTATTTTTTGGTCAAGGACACATTGAACATTTAGTGCAGCATGCACAACTTTCAGGAAGATAGAACCGTAAACAATTAGTTGCATTCACTTCTTATGACATAAGGTGACTTTCACAATGTGAAATGCTACTGTTTAAAATTAAATGCTCACCACTACATATTACACCCAGACAAAGATTATAGGCTGACATAATTTAGTTCTAATCATTTAAAATGTTTTTTTTTTTTGCCTCCAGATAGTGGTTCTGTTGATGATGATATGAAACTCTGACATAATTGTGATTGCATTGCATTTTTTTAAGTATCTGTTGTGTAGGTATTTAGGTAGCAACCAAAATACTAATTACAATGGCAATTCAGTAATTGGTTCACTCAGTTGTTGGATGGGGTGCTGTGTCTATCCCAAGGCCAATGACTTGTCTTAGTTATTGTGGTGATACTTATGAGAAGCACAAACATCTTGGTGCATTCATATTAGCACAAACTGCACTAGTCAGGTTAATGTGGATAAAGTGATCCATCATCTTCCTTTCAATATGTAAACTGTAAGAATTAGTTGATGAAGTTTTAACACATTTGCATTTACTTTCCATATAGCTTACATAAATTGCATATTATTTATGTAAAATTTTCAATTCTCAAAAATGAATAACGTCTATTGTTTCCATTCAGTCCTTTTTTAAAAAAAATGAAAATTAGTGTTTATCAAATATAGGCCCTGTGCATTTTATATACTTTCTTTCACTTAATCTTACAACAACCCTATGAAACAGGTGCTTTTTTAAAAAAAAAGAAATAAAATTCCATACCATAAAATTCACCATTTTAAAAGTGTACAACTGAGTGTTTTTCAGTGTATTCATGAGGTTATGAAACCATCAATATTATCTAATTCTGAGACATTTTCATCACTCCCCCGCCCCCCCAAAAAAACCTGTAGTAATTCATTGTCACTCTCTATTCCCATCCTACCAGCTCTTAGAAAACCACTAATCTACTTTACGTCTCTAGGGCTTTGTCTGTTCTGGATATTTCCTATAAATGAAACCATACAATATACGGTCTTTTGGATTAGCTATTTTCACTTCCCATAATGTTTTCAAGGTTCACCCATGTAGCAGTATGTATCTGTATTTCTTTCTTTTTTATGGCTGAATGACATATCGCTGTGTTGATAGATCACATTTTGTCTACCCATTCATCAGTTGATGGACAATTGGATTGTTTCCACTTTTTGGCTATTTTGAATAATGCTACGATGAACATTCATGTCCAAGTTTTTGTGTGGACATATGTTTTCATTTCTCTTGGGTGTACATCTAGAAGTACAATTGCTGGACATATGGTGACTTTACATTCAACTTTTTGAGGAACTGCCAAACTGTTTCCCAAGTGGCTGCAATATGTTCCATTGTCATCAGCAAGGTCTGAGACTTCCACTGTCTCCATACCCATGTCACACTTGTTCTTATTATTTTTTATGATAGCTATCTTAGTAGCCAGTTGGTTATGGTTTTGATTTTCATTTCTCTAATAACTAATGATGTTGTGCATCTTTTCATGTGTTTATTGGGCATTTGTCTATCTTGTTTGGAGAAATACCTATTCAAATCCTTTGCCCATTTTCAATTAGGTTATTTTATTGTGTTGTAAGAATTAAATATTGTGACTTCTAGGCTCTTATCAGGTATATGAGTTGCAAATATTCTCTTGTATTCTGTGGCTTATCTTTTTTTTCTTGATAGTGACTTTTGATGCACAAAGCTTTTAATTTTGATGAAGTCCAATTAATGTATTTTTTTCTTTTTGCTGCTTGTCCTCTTGGTATCACATCTAAGAAATCATAACCAGATCCAAGTCAGAAAGATTTGCCTGTACATTTTCTTTTGAGAGTTTTACAGTGTTAGCTATTACATTTGAAATTTGATCCACTTTAATTTTTGTACATAATGTTATTACATTTGAAATTTGATCCACTTTGAGTTAATTTTTGTACATAATGTGAAGCAACTTCATTCTTTTGCATCTGGGTATCCAGGCATTCCAGCACTTTTGTTGAAAAGACTAGGGGCACCTGGGTGGCTCAGTCAGTTAAGTGGCCAATTCTTGATTTCGGCTCAGGCCATTTTCTCAGGGTCCTGAGACCGAGCTCCGTGGCAAGCACCACACTGGGCATGGAGCCGGCTTAAGATTCTTTCTCCCTCTCCCCCGCCGCCTCTCCTCTCTTTCTCTCTCTAAAAAGAAGAAAGACTGTTCTTTCTCCTATTGAATTGTGTGAGCACCTTCCCTCCAATATTAATCATTACCTTCTTCCTTTTAAACAGACTTTCATAGGCTTTTTTATATCACTTCCAAGTCTTCTCTTATTTTTTAGAAAGTGGGGGAGGGGCAGAGGGAGAGGGAGAGAGAGAATCTTAGGGAGACTCCATGCCTAGCACAGAGCCTGACATCGGGCTCCATCTCACCACCGTGAGATCATAACCTAAGCTGAAAGCAAGAGCCTGTCGCTTAACCAACTGAGTCATCCAGGTGTCCCTTCTCTTATATTTTATTTTGGCATTTATTTTCTTGTGCAAAATAATTCTTATACCAAGTAACCAAGTTAGAAAATATCACCTTATTGATATATTCTTATAACAATTTTCCCTTCAGATTTGTGTCAGCTTCTCAAAAGTTGAAGACAAACTTCAAGAGGATATGTAATATAAATTTTAAAAATTTATGTTTTGGAGCATATCCATAATATTTAAAATCATTTAAATGTTAATGTGTATAGGAAAATGGCCATATCAAAGGTATGTACTGTTGAAGTTTCCTCTCTAATAGAGATGCTCAACCTCAAAGGCAGATAAAGACTGTATACCTATCATTATACAACCATGTTTTGAATACCTGCCATTACACTGATTGAATATAATTCATGATTGACTACCTGCCATTATCGCTGATACTAGAAAAACTGAAAAAGCTTTTCTCCTCTAGGACCTACCTAGGAATGGAGAAAGATCAGTAAACACCTGGTAACATATTCCAGCCTTATGGTAGGGGCATAGAGTTATAGGAGAACAGGGAGCAACTAATTTTGCCTCTGGGAGTTACTTAAGTGACACAAATTGAATAGATCTTGAAAATAAACTCTTCTAAGAAGAGGAACAGGCAAATGATTTCCAGCCTACTGGATGACATATACAAGACAAAGAAGTTTGAGAGGGGAACATGAGGTATCGAGAAAAGAATCAGGAGTTTTGTGTGACCAGGTGCTAGAATGTATATGGGAAATATGCTGGCACCTGAGGAGTGAGAGGTAGACTGAGTCCAGATTATAAACTGGGTTCAACAGTATGGACTTGATCCTCTAGGCCACAGGAAATCATGAGAGTTTTTAAGTAGGAGGTGATCCAGTATTTATCATAGTTTATATGTTATTGTAGTGACCTGCTTCCAACTCTAACCTGCTATTATAAGAGATACAGTATAACACAGTAATCAAAAATTTGGACCCCAGAAACACAAATGCCAATTCAAATTCAAAGGACAGAGGGAAAGGAATCCAGAAGATCCCAGGACTGCGTGCTGTGCCTTGGCATAGACCTCTCTGTACTCCTCAACCGTACAGTTATGCAATTTTAAGTAGGTTACATAATCTCACTGAAACTCTGTTTCCTTTTCTGTAAACCTCACAGATTTGTTGTGAGAATTTAGTAATACAGGTAAAATATTTAGCACAGCTCCTGGACCATATTACATGCTCAGTAAATGATAGTTATATAAAAATGTCTTTGAAGGCTGTCTTGTCTTTCCAATGCCAATGCGGTTAGTAGGCCATCAATAAGAATTTTAGAATGACATAATGAGTGAAGGGTTTAGTCCAGCAGCATTTGGAAATACAAGTCTAGAGCATAAGAGTGAGTTTGGGCATTACTGTTATTGACTAGAAATCAGGGTATCACCCAAACATAAAGAGGGAATGAAGCTCTGCTAGTTGTAGAGCTTCAAAAGAGAGAGTGAAAAAGAAAGAGAGAATATTTTCATAGTTTAGGAGCATGCAACCTTTGTACAATTAAGAAAACTCTGCTCTTTCCAAGGAGAATATGCACATACATAGAATGTTTTGTATGGAGTTTTAGGGGTTCATGGACACCATAAACTCATTCCAAAAACCCCTGATTTAAGGAAATAATAAAGAAAAAAGTATAAGACTTGATAAAAAGAACAAAATCCCTAATAGAATATATATAAACTTAGACTCTATCTATGGTGACTATTGAAGAATCGAGGATCTTTGCTGGTCATATGGACTAGGAAATCAAGAACAATAATTGTTCAGCATTAGGATCAGATCCTTATTTATTCATATAAACAAGTTCAAACCAAATATCTGGCAATCTTAAATTTGGCAAGGAAAAGCCTCTTCTAGTGCAACAACTTTATGTTAAACATTTTATGGATTTCTTCCAAGTACATTAGTCAAATACTGAGAGTAGACATCAGGCAAAGTATACTCTATCCATATTGTTTTTCAAATGCATGTTTCTCATCACCACTGAAATGGCAAGCCCATAGAATGCCCAGAGAATGATGTTTTCTGTGGGAAAATAATATTTAGACATAGTGGTACATGTAGATATAGTGGTAGAACAATCTTCCTAAAATATATATGTTTGTTTCTAATTTAAACACATTTTCCATGTTTTGTAGTCTCAATCTCTTTATCTCTTAAAAAAAAGAAATAAAGGTTAAAAGGTCTTTAGAATTATATTTCTAACTAGGTCCTATTGATGAAGTGAGTATTCTTATTGATTAACTAGATTCTCCTCATCTCTTTGAACCAGAATGCTTTAGTACTTAACAAGTTTAATCCATTGTGGGAATTATTCATCTTATTTTAACTGGTAGTAATCATGAGGATTAATTATAAGACCTGATTTTTGTTCCATGCTTTATAAACAACTAAAACTAATTAGTCTATTTTTGTGTATTTTAATAATTATGCAATCATTTATTAAAAACCTAGTGTCCTAGGAAATATGTTAAGTACTAAGAAAACAAAGATAAATATGAGACTTTTCCTTTCTTCAAAAGCTTACTCTTAATCTATCTGAAGAGTCAACATATACATACTTATAATTCAGAGGAGAATGAATTTAGCTTCCTCGGAGTTGGGGTGGGTGGGATCATGCCATGGAAATCACAAAGAAATGGTGACACTGAGAAAAAATTTCCCAGATGAAATATGAATTTACCTGAGAGGTATGAAAGGGGAAAAGAATTCCAGGTAAAGAGAACAGCATGTTCAAAGGCAGGGTGGCATAAATAAGCATAGTGTGTTTCTTGAATTACAAAGAGTTCAGAGATGTTATAATGTAAAAAGTGGGAGAGAGAATAAATGGGCTGTCAAATATCCTGCATCTTATGAAAAAATTCCCATGAGTTTGTAAGCAGGTGCTTCAAAGCCAGAACTAATTAATCAACCTTCTGAAGTTGTATCTTGATCATGTGTAAGTTTGCTGTGATTAATTTTGTGATGTTTGTCTTGAGCTTATGGTCTAGAAGGGGCAGGCTTAATAAAAACAAAACAAAACTTTACTTATTCTGGGGAAATCATCAGCAAATGAAACTGAAACAATTTGCTGGGAACAGAGCATAAAGAGTTTTACAATCTGTGGCAAGCTTTCCTGTGCCTAAGAAGTCCATGTTTGTTTTTTTTTTTTAATAAGGCTATTTTTTAGAGCAGTTTTAGTTCACAGGTCCATAGATTTTTCATTGAGTTATTATTAATGAATAAATGTTGTACAAACTTTATTTGGAAAAATAACTAGTAGCAATTTGGAAATTAACAGGAGGAAAATGAGACCAGTTAGGAAGTTATTATAATACAGAAATAAAGACCTGACCTATAGGCATGAGAAAGGAAAGAACAGGATGGATTTGACAAGTATTTCATAGTTAAATAGTATTTGATAAATGATAGATGTGGAGGGATAAGTTTTCTAGAATAACTTCCATGTTTCCTTCTTAGTCATTGGGCAGATAGTGATGCCTTCAATAAGACAGGGAATTAAAGAGTGTATGGTGGGAGGCAGATGATTTTGGTGTAGGACATCCTGAGTAAAAACTGCAGGTTGGACATAAAAATAAAGATATCTGACAGGCAATCAGAAAATGTTTCTGAAGGCTAAGGAAAGAGAAATATGCCAGAGATATATACTTGGGGTCATTAGACTATAGCTCGCATATTTTGCAGAAGAGATGCACTGAAGAAGCCAACTGGTCACCTAGACAAAAATTTAAAGAGTGGTTTTACTTTGCATTCACCATTGCAGATCACTGTTTGATTTTTAACAATGAATAACTAGAAAATTTGTTATTGCTTTACAGTTTTTTAGACCCGCAGGAATAAATAATTTATATAAATGATATAATTGCATCCTGTCTTCAAGGAATATTTTTCCCTATTAAAGTCTCCATTGTAAGCAAATATTTTTTTTATGAAAAAATCACTTTTTTAATGTTCAGAAAGACTTACTTATAAGTTGAGTGTGTTATTTTAATTCATAGCACTTAGAAAAAGCTAGATATTTTGGAGATATAAATTTGGCTGGATGATTCAGCCACAGAATTTTCAGAGATGATGCCTTCTGTACGGATTATACCTAAGTTGGGAATGGCTAGTGAAATCCTAGCTCAGGGTGCGAATGAACACCACCACAGAGCCCAGACCCTTGGAGAAGTCCTAGGGCTGTTATTTGGAATTGACTTTGTCTTTGGACCCTAACAAAGCATTTGATGTTCTGAGATGCAAAGGGGACAGGTAAGGTTTTGGCCCTGTCACAGTGGTTGAGGTCAGGGTCACAGTGTCAGGTTGAGGCCAGGGTCACAGTGTCAGGCTCTTAGTGGTGCACGTGGTTTTGGCAAGGTTGCCACAAATTCAACACGGGAAAGACATGGGGCTTGTGTATGTGTGTGGTGGGAAGGAGGCATCAATTCACCCTACAGTATGTTCAGGAACAATGTCTTCTGATGCCCGTCCTCAATTCCCTTTCTGGGTGGGGCTTGGTCACACTGAATACAAAAATTCAGTGACAGTCCCTCAGAGTCCCAAGAATCAACCCCTTCACATTCCCACCCCCATTAAAAACACTATGCATGTCATCATACTCTGCAAAGTGAACAGGAGGACAGAGGGAAGGGAATCCAGAAGATCCCAGGACTGCATGCTGTGCCTTGGCATAGACCACTGGGCTGTGTGAGAGCTGACAACATAGCCTGAGGGCGCCTAGGCAGGGGCTGCTGTCAAGTCCTGGGGTTTTCCATGGTAAAGTGGGTGGACAGTGCACTGGAGAGACAGGACTGGGTAAACATACAACTTCCTCCTCCTACAGGAGACTATCAGGGTGGCCTGAGGCTGGGCCCCTGGTGCTCTCTCACTTTCTCGAGGGCCCGTGTCAGGCTTTGGCTCATCTGGGTTCATACCTCATCCATACAGCAGCTCCAGCAGCTCTGAGGTATTTAGAAGTAAATATCCTTTCCAGGAAGGGCTGACACTGTAAACAAGGTCCAGGGAAGCCGGGGCAGCTTCTGGGCTTGCCATAAGTATTATAATTTTTCTTTCCTTTCTTTGGCAATACTTATATACTTTATTCATTCATATACACTTGGATAGCCTGCCAGTTGCGAACTCAGCTTTGTGGGGTAGGGATGCCAACTCTACCAAACCTGGAATCGGTATGATAAGCATGTCGTTTTTTAAAAAATTGCACAGTGAGCACTACATTCTAGGAAAGTGCTTACAATGTACAACAACAAAAATAAGAACCTGTGGTTCTCATTACATTTTTAGACAAAACGTAAGAGAGATAAATTTGGATGATTTAAGGCTCACTGTCCAATGTGATTAACAAGTGGTCTTCTGTAAACATTTGGGTTTCATTAGAACATATTTTGGAAACAATGACCTATCTGGAGGTGCACCATTCCCACCCTACTGCCAAGAACATCTCATTACTGAAGTGCTCAGGTCTTCACACTTCAGTATTTCCTCCTCCAGGGGGGCACTGGAACTGCCTTGGACCAACCTACGTGAGCTGGCTGTACACCCCACTTCCCAATTTCGTGTTCAGTTATGTCATATTGATAGCTCGAAATCAACCATAGCGAGTGTATTTATATCATAGAAATCAGCAAGCATTACAAACTAGAGCTCTCCTGCCCCCAGAGCTGTTAACCAATTGCCAACATCTTTCTTCCCCTCTTTCTCTCTCTCTCTCTTTCTCTACCCCATCACTTCTTGATTCTGGAAATATGGCACAAAGTAGCAAATTTTTATCTCTGTTCCCCTCCCTGACCAAATACTTTCTCTAGATTCATTTTTTCCCCTTAGATAGTACTCTTACCAGTTAGATTATAGTGATGCCTTACTCTTCCTGCTTTTGACTTGGGAGAAATTCTTTTATTGAGTGAGTTCTGCAGATTTCCCTCATCTTTTTTTTTCTCTCTCTTTTTTGTTTTTTTTTGAGTGAGGATACAGAACCTTTTTTCTTTTCATCTACTGTTCCCATGAAAAAGGAGAACCATCTGAGCAACACTCCTGGCTTCCTGCTCGGCCTCTTAAAAAACAAACAAACAAAAAAAAACTGTTTAAATTCAATTAATTAACATACAGTGTATTATTAATTTCAGAGGTAGAGGTCACTGACTCATGAGTCTTATATAACACCCAATACTCATTATATCCCATGCCCTCCTTAATGTCCATCACCCAATTACCCCATCCCCCCACCCACTCCCCTCCAACAGCCTTCAGTTTGTTTCCTATGATTAAGAGTTTCTTATGGTTTGTCTCCTTCTCTGATTTCATCTTGTTTTATTTTTCACTCCCTTCCCCTATGCTCCTCTGTTTTCTTTCTTAAATTCCACATAGGAGTGAAATCATATGCTATGCTCTGCCTCTTTCTCTTAGTGGAAAGATGGAAAATGAGTTCTATGACAACATAGCATCTATTGACCCACGTTTCTCAAACAGGCCAAGTACTAGGAAACTTTACTCTTTTTTCCTTACTCTCTGCCCTGGACCAATGAGAGGAAGCATTTCTGGGACAGTCTGTTCTATATACCCAAACTTGAGCATCTTGGGATGTCCCAAAACCAAACTAGGGTAGAGGGTTGGAGGGAATTGACTTGGCAAACTGTTTTGCTGCAGATGTAAAGCCATGTTCTCCAACTGGTTTATCAAGCACATAATTGACATTTTGATATTTATTTGTCTGTCTCCTACATCTTCATTCTCAATTAGTTCTGAACACAGGAAGGAAAGAATTTAAAATTTTAAGTAATCCCTTAAAAGTCCAACAACTTTTTCATACATTGAGACTTCTCAAATATCACTTCCCCAGTGTGAAGATTTCCCTAGGTAAACCAGCCAAATCTTTTCTCTCTTCCTATTCAACTATTAAAGCACTTATTTTGAGTCACTTACCTAGCACTTATCATATACTACTCTATTCATGCATGCATCTTATCCCCTAAGTAGAAATGCATGCAATGTTCCCTCTCATGCCTCTAGAAGGATACATGAGTAATTAGTAAGATGGTTATGTCAAAAGAGGCTAAAGAACAGTGTGGGGAGACTTATTTTCAGTATGCCTTCTGAAGATTCTGGAGTTTGTATCACACATTATCTTTTCAAAAATAAATACATTAAGAGAATAAATCCTCAAACTAATAAAAATAATATAAAATAAAACTATTGCAATTAATTTTGTAAGTCTATAAGATCTTGTTTGATCACTAGAAACCACATACCTATATCCTATCAGTCCAGATCCATTTGAAATTGTCTTATGAGACCACACTTTAATTGTTATGCCTTGGACTTTTACTGGGAAACAATTTTAGAAACAAACATATGCTGTATGTGCCTCTCTATTTTTCTGAAGAACTGCTATTTTTTTCAGTAGTCTATACTTTGAAAATTACTCCCAGAACTCTCAACCAGAAAAAAAAATTCTCCTTTTGAACAATATGATTGCTCAAGTTACATGAGCCATTTATCACATTAAAATTTTAAAAAATAAGTTATACAGACTGCAGTCAACCTAAAACCTGTGCCTTATCACAATATGGAAAACAGATGAACATGGAGCTGCTCTGATTGACTCACAGTTAAAAGGCCCAGGTCTTAACTATGTGCCTTTAACCTTCCTCAAGGAGTACTAATTTGGTAGTCATTGTTGCAAAAAACAATGAAAGTGAAGTAATCATCATGTTTCTTTTTTTCCTTCCCACTTCTTGTGAAGTGGGAAGCTCAGAACCAAGGTGTGTGTCTTTTCATGTACATTTCCTAGTGTGAGATCTCTTAATACACCATTTCTCCTCTCTCCTTTGTTTTCTGTAATTATTTCAAGTTAGTTTATCTGTGCTTAGAGTGAAAATACCTCAAATCCATTAGGTTGATTGGATATACATTAATCTGGTTATTTATTGTCTCACCTTGAAGGAAATAGACTGAATTAGTTTTTCTAAGAGTTAGAGGCTTTCTCATCCTCCATAGCAGGTTTCCATAAAGCACATGCTAGGCGGTAACTAGGTCAGGATTTAGGGCAAACAGTCCTCTATATATCTCCAATAGTCTCAGTTGGACTCTGAGATCCAAATGAAAATATAATAATGTGATGGATTATATAGTTAAAATACAAAATTGCTCGTGAATTCTGTATCTGTGGAACAAAAATGAATTGGTAATTGTGTGCCTTTAAAAAAAATACATTTTGAGGAAAACATTTGCCCACACCACTTACTATACTCAAAGCCGACAGATGACTCATATAACCTGAAGCTCATAAAACTGACAACAGATATACCTATTTAAGACTATGGATTGTGACTCCCAGATAGCTGGAGAATGATTTAGTGCAACAGTTGCTAAATACAGTAGCTGCCTTTTCCATATCAACATTACAACAATTGGCAGTAACTGGGTTCACAGTGAAGCATGAACTCAGGTAATCGGCAATGTCATGTCCCAAAGCGAGATTTGTTAAGGGCTCCTAAGTGATATTAGAGCAAATAAATGCCAACCTGAAAATTCATCTGTATGACAACCAACTCTGGAACTTTCCAATTCTCTATAAATTTATAATAGGTACTGATTTGAAGGGAGAATAAAAATAGAATATAAAAAAATCTCCCCAGCTTTAATGAAAATTAAACATTTTTTGTTTTTGGGAACCTAACATTTGCTAGATACCATATTAAGACGTTCAAGGTTTACAGGATGAGCAGGATGTTTAGATAATACGTAGACCTTCTATTGGAAGAATAAGAAAAAAAATAAGAGGAAAAAAAAAGCAGAATGCCAGAACTCAGGCACTATTTTAGCATTTTTTCTTCATCCTCTCCCTACTATGATTCTGGGGCTCTGAGAACATGCCTAAGGATCAGACCCATGGTCCTTCTCCCAATTTCAACTCTCCTCAGCTGAAGTTACTGTTATTTAAGTACTCATTAAAGCACAGATGCTAAATTCTGACCTTTTTAACCCATTTTAGGAAATAGAAGCAGAAGGCCATATACTTAACCAGACTTAAAAGGAGTTCTCCCTTATAACTAGTTCAGGTATGCTTCAGGAACCATTCCTTACTCCCTGGCTTTCTGCTGTGGGACACACAAAACCCTGAAGCACTGTAAACCAGTCAATTCAAGAACTAAAATTCAAGAAACTTAGGTGCCCCAAATTAGATTTATCATGATCCTTGATTCATCACTGCTTCCATCATTGGACCATGCAATTTAGCTGATAGAAAACAGGATTAGTCATTCCTCTGGCAGAGCAATGGTGTCATGGAAACAGGGGATGGTCCCCGTGGGTCCGCACACTGCCTTTTTATTTTTTTATTTTATTTTATTTTTTTTGATGAAGTGTTCCATGAATCATTGTTTGCGTATAACATCCAGTGCTCCATGCAGAACGTGCCCTCTTTAATACCCATCACCAGGCTAACCCATCCCCCCACTCCCCTCCCCTCTAGAACCCTCAGTTTGTTTCTGAGTCTATAGTCTCTCATGGTTTGTCTCCCCCTCCGATTTCCCCCCTTCATTCTTCCCCTCCTGCTATCTTTTTTTTTAAAAAAACATATAATGTATTATTTGTTTCAGAGGTACACATCTGTGATTCAACAGTCTTACACAATTCACAGCGCTCACCATAGCACATACCCTCCCCAATGTCTATCACCCGGACACCCCATCCCTCACACACTCCCTTCTACAAATGTGAATTTAGACTAGTGTAACCAACTGTCCCTTTGTGTCTGGCACTGTCCCATTAGCACTGAAAGTTCTGTGTCAGGTGAAACTAAGTCCCTGGCAAACCAGGAAAGCTGGGCACTCTAAATCCTACCCTAAATCATACCATGAATGGCCTCAAATAATTCATTTTTCTTTAAACTTAGCCAAATCCTATAGCTAACATGTAATCACAGTATTATTGGTTTCTCAGTATGTGCCACATTCTAACGATTTGTGGAAGATACTATTATTAACTCCATTTTACTAATGAAGAAACGAGGCATTGAGGATTTAAGATACTGGTCCAGGTCTCCCAACTAAGATAGATTTCTGTACTCACATCTTAAAGTACTTCTAGGGCCTAGAAACAAATTAAATAACACATCAGTATATCCTTAGTGTGCCTAGTTTATTCACTAGCCAAACAAACAGGTACGCTGTGGATTGCACTGTTAGATTGAAATAGAATGTGCATTTCCAAGGTTAACAGAGTATTCAGCATGGGTCACATTCTAAAGAAAATGACCATATTTAAATTTTCATTATTTGTATACTATAGCCCATTTTTAAATTGTAATAAGTAGTGTTTTTGCCAGCTATCTCATAGAGCAAGGAAACAGAAGGTTATTGGAAATATAATATTCTGGGTTTTAACATTAATCTTTGCTTATTTTAGGATCTAGAGCTCTAGAAGGAAGCATCATTTCTATGACATTGGGACTAGTTTGTTCTGATTTCATAGCTTGAAGCTTGTTTGCTTTTGCTCAGATAAAAGACCATTATCTTTTATCTTTGTGTTTATGCACATACTGAGACAGCTTGCCATCCTGTACTCCTTCAAGGGGTGATTTGTTCCTCACTCATCTGTCTGAGGAGGAGACTGTAGGCTCCCTCAGGGAAAGGATCCTATTTATTGTGTTCGGTATGTTATCAGCATCTAGCACACAGTCTGGTTCAGACTGGACACTCAGTAAATATGTTTTCAATAAAAGAATGGCCTGAGAAATTGACTAAATGGACAAACCTATAGAAGCTTTAGAAACTTTGAGTCAGAAATGAAAAATATGGCTGCTGAGAATTGAGGGGAAAAAAGAAGAATTTTAAGTGGTCGAAATAAAAGTGAACGTAGTAAAACGGTGTTGTAGCATAAAATTAATGTCATTTTATTATGGCAGTTAACATTTATTGGGTGCTTACTAGGTGCCAAACACTGTTCTAAGTACTTTTTAAAACGTTTAATCCTCATAACAAATCTGTGAAGCAGCTGTTATTATTGGCCGCAATTTTACCTCTGAGGAAATGAGCCTTTGAGAGTTTAACTTTATTTTGATCTCACGGCCAACAGGTAGTGCAACTGAGGTGGTTATATTAATACCACATACTTCCACAGAGCTCTGGACTTCCCTTATCCCGATACTCCTCAAATTTCTTCATAACTGCCTATTTGGTATCTGTCTTCCCCACTCTATGAAGGCAGAGTCCGGTCTATCAAACTTTAGCATTTTATTCTCAGAACCAAAGTACCAGAAGCCCAGTAGTGGCTCAACAATAGTTGTCAAATGAATGAAACTGTCGTTGAAGAACCGACAAACTTAGGAAACTGTAGGACTTAAAAATTGTAGAGAAAAATCATAGATTAGTAACATTCTTCAAGGGTTACCATAGAGATGCCTATTCCCTGAGACGGTTACCCACACTTTGGCTTTTAAAAAAGGTCGCAGCTGGAAATTCTACAGAATGATACATCTATACGGCAGAGAGGCTGGCCTCCCTAAGTAGAAGCACCAAGGCTATGTTGGAAGCTGTGCAGCATGAAGGGAAGTAACTGGCAAAATCTTGAAATGATAAAACTAGAGATTATGAATGAATAGTTCTTACAAGTGAGGATGGCCTTGGCATCAGGACATTATTAGATAAACTATCATTGTGGGGGGATGTTTTTCTCCTCCTTCTCTATTTCCCACGGAGTTGCTCCCAATGCAAATAAGAACAAAGGATAGGCTGATTTCTGCTATAGCGATCCTACCCATTTTGTAATAGAGAAGTTAAGTGCATGGTGTTTAAATTAGAGAGAAGCCGGGCGCCTGGGTGGCTCAGATGGTTAAGCGTCTGCCTTCGGCTCAGGTCATGATCCCAGCGTCCTGGGATCGAGTCCCGCATTGGGCTCCTTGCTCCTTGGGAGCCTGCTTCTCCCTCTGCCTCTCTCTCTCTCTCTCTCTGTCTCTCATGAATAAATAAATAAAATCTTAAAAAAAAAATTAAAGAGAAGCCAGGTTAAAGACAGGTGAAGACTGGCAGTTCTACCAAGTGGAACTGTTTAACGTATTCAGGCACACTTAATACACATAATTCAGTGAAAACTGACACTGAGGTTTTTTTTTTTTTTAATTTTTTTATTCTTATGTTAATTCCCATACATTACATCATTAGTTCTAGATGAAGTGTTCCATGATTCATTGTTTGTGCACAACACCCAGTGCTCCATGCAGAATATGCCCTCCTCAATACCCACCACCAGGCTAACCCATCCTCCCACCCCCCTCCCCTCTAGAACCCTCAGTTTGTTTTTCAGAGTCCATCGTCTCTCATGGTTCGTCTACCCCTCCGATTTCCCCCACTTCATTCTTCCCCTCCCGCTACCTTCTTCTTCTTCTTTTTTTTTTTTCTTAACATATATTGCATTATTGATTTCAGAGGTACAGATCTGAGATTCAACAGTCCTGCACAATTCACAGCGCTTACCAGAGCACATACCCTCCCCAGTGTCTATCACCCAGTCACCCCATCCCTCCCACCCCACCCCCCACTCCAACAACCCTCAGTTTGATTCCTGCGATTAAGAATTCCTCATATCAGTGAGATCATTTGATACATGTCTTTCTCTTTTTGACTTATTTCACTCAACATAATACCCTCCAGTTCCATCCACGTCGTTGCAAATGGCAAGATCTCATTCCTTTTGATGGATGCATAATATTCCATTGTGTATATATACCACATCTTCTTTATCCATTCATCTGTCGATGGACATCTTGGCTCTTTCCACAGTTTGGCTATTGTAGACATTGCTGCTATAAACATCGGGGTGCACGTACCCTGAGGGGTTTTTTTTGTACAGACAATTTAAAAGTCAGTTTGTCTGGAAGAAGATTAACCAGGGGGTGATGGTGGGGAGATGGATGGATGGATTCAGGTGATGACAGCAAGCAAAGAAATGAAAGCAGTCACTAAGAAAACACAATAAATTATCAGGGCAACTTCCTAATTCTTCAAATAGGTTTTTAAAGTGGGAGCAAAAATAACTATTTTTGAAGTGCAAAAGCTGAGACTTCTTTAGTTTTATGTTTTTTAATGGTGTATTGGAAAGGGCTACAATTTAGTTAGGGGAGTGATGAGTTTGGTTTTAGATATGTTAAATTAGGAGATGGCAGGATCAAAGAGAAGAATAACTGGAATCATGAGATTAGAATGCTCATTAGAGACCAAGATTTGCGGGTCATCGCGTGGACGTGATCTGAGGCCATCCAGTAGGTAAACTCGTCTCAATAGGAGAGTGAGAAAACCAGTGAGCCTCAGGAATACCCAGAGAAAAAGGACCTAAGGATGAAGTGTAATTAGAGGGGTGGTCAGGAAGTTTGTTGTTTTAGGACGATGGAATTCAAGTGATGAAAGGGTTTTCAGAAGGACAATAGTCAAACTTGTTTAATATGACAAAGGAATCAAGAAGGAGAAGATTAAGAAAGGACATCTGCATTTGTCTAGAAGCAAAGTTCCTGAAACACAGAATATTTATGGGTTTATGGAAAGCAACCAAAAAAAAACAAATGAAGGGGTGAGGGGTAGAGGGAGAGGGTACCGCACACACTACTCCGGTAAAGGCTTTGGGTATAAAAGGAAGGAAAGCAGTATAACGGTGGGAAATGTTAGGGGCATTAGGTTAACAAAATAAAAGGGCACTGATATAATAAAGACGAATCTAATCTTCCTGAATTCTAAGCTACTCCCTCAAAGTAAATTAGTAGCCTTGGGAGGCTCATTAATTCTACGAGGGCACCAGGGTATTGTTCGCTGCATTGTACTGCAGTGCCTGACAAAGCCCAGAGGTTATTATTCATAGCTTTAGGGAAAGCACTTCCTGTCACAATGGAGAGCCTCCCCAGGAAATAAAGATACCATTATAAGAAACAGCGGCAGCAGTGTCTGCTTTTCTAAAAGGAAGATAAATTTGCAGATAACTGTCAAATCCTTTGGCAAACAGTTAATGTACCACGATCAGATTTTAAACCCCTGGACTCCTCCTGTATCATCTTCCTATCTCAATTTCTTCACCTGTAAAAGGAGTTTGGAGTTGATAATCTATTTAAAAAAAAAAACCCCACAAACTTTTAGCTTTCAAATTCTATGTTCTTTGATTCTTTTCCTTCTCAGACACAGTTCCCTGTAAAGAGAAAAAGGGTATCCATAATACAAAATGCCAAGGCATAATGAAAAACGAACACAGGGAGCTTCTCTCTTCTTTGTCTCTTCTTTCTTCTTTATCTCTTCAACCTTATCAGAGGTTACCCCCTTGGACTTAAAAACTGCCTATTGAAAATTTCATGCATTATGGATCTTATGAATGCTAAAAGGTATGAACATTTCTACAAATGTCATTGACTTTTTATACGTCTTACCTATCATGTGGCTCCTAAGATTCTTTTTTTTTTTTAAGATTTTATTTGAGAGTGAGAGAGAGCAAGAGAGAGCGCGAACAGGGGTAGGGGCAAAGGGAGAGGGAGAAGCAGGCTCCACACTGAGCGTGAAGCCCGACTCGGGGCTCAATCCCAGGACCCTGAGATCATGACTTGAGCTGAAGGTATACGCTTAACTGACTGAGCACCCCTAGGATTCTTGTAAATAGTATTACTATCAGCCATAATATCAGAAAAATTGTAATAAAACTTACCATTGTGATGTTAATTTCTTTGACATAATTAAATTTTGAAAACCAAGTGTGCATTATTAAAATAGATTTTCTCCTCTGTAGGATTCTGACTTTCAGATTTACTTGGAAGAGTGGGAGAATTCACTGGCCCCCATCCCTATATTGCACAAACTTTTAAGGATGCATATTATAAATGTTTGAGCCTAAAATATGCAGTGTTTCAACTCAAAACACATTTGTTGAAAGCCTATCACTGTGAGATTTTGGAGAAAACAAAAGGAAGTTGGGGTAGTTATCTATAGGAGCTAAGTATCTAATGGGAAAGAATGGCCATATTTATAATTTTCATCCAGATGCCAACTTACAGCTTAAAATGTGCTTTCACCATCATTCTCATTTGACCCTGACAGCTGCCCTGGAAGGTGAGCATCCGTCTTAGTTTCCTATCTTACAGATGATGGCATCATAGAAAAGAAAGGCAAAGGGATTTGCCCCAAGTCAATGACATTAGTGAGTGATGGACTGAGACCTGAATCTTCCCTTCCAAAATATCAAGGTCTACTATCTATGGAAGCAGTTGGATGCAAGAAATGTTTGGACACCTACAGTTAGACTAGATGTATTGGGGGTGAAGCAGAAGGGGAGCATTATTGGAGGAGATAATGCCTGAAAGCTAGGTAGGAATCATCTACTGAAGGAGTTTACATCTCAATCCTAAGAAGTTAGGTGTTATTTATGTACTGGGAGCTAATTGAAGGCTTTTAAGCAAGGGAAAGACAAGGTCAGATCTACGTTTAGGAAAAGAGCCTGATGGCCACAGGTAGTCTGCTGAGGGGCATGAGAGCATGGAAATCAGGGGGGCAGCTCTTACCACTTGATCCAGGAGGGGGACAAGGAGGGCCATGACCAGCTCGGAGGCATAGTATTGAAAAGGAGGGTAAGGATTTTACACATGGTTTCTGTAACAGGATACATACCTAACTTCGGATTTAGGGATGTTATCAGGCCTAGGTTCAGGCTGCATGTCATAGTACCCACTTTCCAGTCTCTAAAAAAAATATTTAATCTTTCAAAATATTTCCTGTCCAAGGTAGGGGATTTATTGATCACTTTCTGTTACTAGCATCTCCCTAATGATTTCAAGTAATTCATTTGGTCAGCAAGCTTTAGTAAGACTGCATTCCTTATTTTTTTTCTTCCTGACAATCTTCCTTAGCTCTCTCTATACCAGGTCAGTGTATGAAACCAGCTTTTTGGTTAGATTTCTTTCATTTCAGTCTCATCACTGTTTATGGGTTCCTTCAAAGCAGAATTGATATTTGAGAATCCACATCCATTTGATATCCTCTATCCATATCAGTACAACATTCCAAACAATCCATTCCAGGGCACTTGGTGGCTCAGTCAGTTAAGCGTCCAATTTTTGATTTCTGCTCAGGTCATGATCTCAAAGTCATGAGATTGAGCCCTGCATCGGGCTCTGTGCTGGGAGTGGAGCCTGCTTAAGATTCTCTCTCTCCCTCTGCCCCTCCCCACACCCTCACCCCACCCATGCTCTCATGCATGCTCTGTCTCTAAACAAACAAATATTCCATTCCAGAGTTTGTAATAAGGAGGCACACTGCACTAGGCATAGTAACCCTCTCGTGTCTCCAACACTATAACCAATGTCTACACCTTACTACATTGTGGACCACAAAATAAATTTAGATTTTCCTTAAATACATGAATTAGAGTTGCTTAAATCTCCACTGGTTGAATGTAGGGAATGAGCCCCCCAACCCTGATACCCCAGCCCCAAGTATTCCTCCAACCCTTAAGGATATATTTATATGTACTAAAACACCAGATCCTTCATTCCCTCCACCCAGATCTTTCTCCCAGTGAAATTGTACTTCACTGATCACAGCTACCCTCACTCTGATCTTGAATGGTACTCTCCTTTTGGCTTTCTGTGAAGATGGACAGAATGGTCCTCTTCTGATTCTCTACACCTGACCTGGACTGCAATGTTGAACAAAAAGGATCAGAGATAATAGGAGAGAAAAAATGTATACTTTATAACTGTAGCTTCTAAAGAGCCTCACTCAGATAGGCATCAGGTCTAGACTCCTCTACAGACAGAGCTCACCCCGCTTCTAGGAAGGCCTCGGATGAATTTCACTAACGACTGGAACAAATCCCAACCGACAGATGTTGAGAATAGGAACAGGGACAGAGTGTGTGAATTTATCTTTCAAGAAGTTTGGCTTTCACCCTATCACTTCTAGAGCATCCAAGGGTCTCCTATGTTTCTGTTGTGTGCCTAAGCATGCCTCACCCTAAAAGTCTGCTCAGGAGCTTCAGAAAACTTTGTCAGTGAAAGCCCAGACAGAGACCAATAACTAAGCAAAAGTAAGGAAACTGAGAGGGAGTTTTCTCCCTTCTTGGCTCCAGAGAATGTGGCCCAAGAGAGTTGTGTCATTATCATGAACTTCTCTTGTTTAGTTTTGTTTCTTTTTGTGTGTGTGTGTGGGGGGGAGGGTTGGTGTACTGGTTTTCTACTGCTGCTGTATCAAATTACCACAACCTCAATAGCTTAAACAATACAAAAGTATTATGTTATAGTTCTATAGGTTAAAAGTGCAGCATAGGTTTCACTGGCTGAAACTCAAGGCATCAATAGGGCTGCATTCACTGCTGAAGCTTCTGGAGGCTGCTCACATTCTTTAGTTCATGGCCTCCTTCCTCCATCATTAAAGCCAGCAATGGAGGGCGCCTGAGTGGCTCAGTTGGTTAAGCGACTGCCTTCGGCTCAGGTCATGATCCTGGAGTCCCGGGATCGAGTCCCGCATCGGGCTCCCTGCTCGGCAGGGAGTCTGCTTCTCCCTCTGACCCTCCTCCCTCTCATGCTCTCTGTCTCTCATTCTCTCTGTCTCAAATAAATAAATAAAATATTAAAAAAAAAAAAAAGCCAGCAATGGAGGGTCAAACTCTTTAGAAGTATGATCTTTCTGCCTCTTCTCTCAACGTTTCTCTCTTTTTGACTTACAGCCGGGAAAGTTTCTCTGCCAAGGACTAGGAGGAGACTGGGCCCACCCAAATAACCCAAAATAATCTCCCCATTTTAAAAACCAGGTGAGAAGTAACCTTAATTCCATCTGCAACCTTAATTTCCCTTCTGCCTTGTAACATATATTCATAACTTTTAGAAATTAGGACTAGGACATCTTTGGGAGGTCATTGTTCTGTCTACTATGGTTGGTTAAAGACAAGCTAAGAATCAGGAAGACATAGGCATTATAGTGAAAACCAGACCAAAAATAAAACCTCACAAAAAAACAAAAAGGCAATAGGTTCTTAAGCCCATTAATCCAATGGAAAGTTGAGAGGATGTTAAAGAGGAGAGGGTTTCTCCCAAATGAGAATATATGTTCATTTATTTTTCAGTATTTTATTTAAGTATAGTTCAGGAAAAATAATGTGCCTTAACTGTCCACAGTTTCTGGTGCTTTTGTGTGTTTCCTGGGGCAGGCCAGATGAGCTTGTTCCTGTCTTTATACCTTGTCTGCTCAAGAGTTACTCTGGTGGGAGAGTAAAGGTTGGCCTTAGCCAGTTGTGGGCCAAGTTAACAGCACTGCTTACTCCTCACCAGGACAGAGCTCTCCCTAGCATTATGCGTGGTGGAACACTTTCCACAGTCACCACAACCATTCAGGTTGGAGATTTGTCTACTCCCTGTTGCTTCATGCATGTGAAAAATAGAACATAAGCTATGGGATTTGTAGGTGGGAGGCTAATGCGATGGGCACAAGGGGTTGCTTCCTGGGGGCGGAGGGCTCCAGAGCATGACAGCAGTGATGGCTGAATAACTAGGTAATCGAAGCCCTAGTGGAGCACCCAAGTTGTGAGAGGTGAAGCTGTACTCAGGTGTGGGCCTTGGCACAGTGACTGGTTCCGGGTCCTCTGCTCTGCCCGTTATCTTGGGTGCTGCTTGCCACTCATTCAAGTTTTCCATAAAGGGGATTCCAATGCCTCATGTTTGGTAGGCCTAAACTCACAATGACCCGGCAGGTGATGCTGTGTGAACTCAGGTGAGTCAGGACAGAAGCAGGCCCTAGCACCCAAGAAAGATCCTGGAGATCATTCATCAGGTAGTGGCTTGGTAGTAAGGAGGGCTACTATTTCTAGAAGGGAACAGGGCAGGGGCGCCTGGGTGGCTCAGTCGTTAAGCATCTGCCTTCGGCTCAGGTCATGATCCCAGGGTCCTGGGATCAAGTCCCACATCGGGCTCCCTGCTCCGCGGGAAGCCTGCTTCTCCCTCTCCCACTCCCCCTGCATGTGTTCCCTCTCGCTGTCTCTCTCTCTGTCAAAAAAAAAAAAAAAAAAAAAAATCTAGAAGGGAACAGGGCAAATAAATCAGAGAGGAAGCTATATACCAACCAGTACAGAAATATTTATAACTTAACAACTGATAAGGGGCCTATCATCTGAAGAGTAGCCCCAATTTGGGTTCAGCCAAAGCACTGGGTAGTTTTCTTTTCAATTCTCAAAACCAAAAAGGTACTCTCATACTCCTCCCTAGGCAAACAGGAACTTCTCAACATATTTATCCTTCTAAAGGATGCCACCCTTGGTGATTCTAAAAGAACATTCTGTTTTTATACCAGGAAGAGTTACCCCTTTTCTCAATAAAGAAAAAAAATATACAAATCATTTTTGGTGGGCTGTACCCTCACTCTACATCCTTCTATATTATGCTTATCAAAACATTTCATAAGAGGTTTACAGGAGTCACAATATATTTACCAGTTGATTTCAACATTTTAAAACCTTTTAAAGATTGGGGGGCGCCTGGGTGGCTCAGTCGTTAAGTGTCTGCCTTCGGCTCAGGTCATGATCCCAGGGTCTTGGGATTGAGCCCCGCATCGGGCTCCCTGCTCCGTGGGAAGCCTGCTTCTCCCTCTGTCACTCCCCTTGCTTGTGTTCCCTCACTCGCTATGTCTCTCTCTGTCAAATAAATAAATAAAATCTTTAAAAAATAAAAAAAATAAAAAAAATAAAACCTTTTAAAGATTGGGGCCCAAAGGAATATTTGTGATAAAATTAACATCCAGTTTTCCAAACTGCCATTTTAATTGCTATGGCCATCACAAGCAGATTTATTCATGCTAAAGTGATTGATATTCCCAAAGATACTCTCCCAAGTAATATCTTTCAATTAAACTTGATTTTCCTATAAAACAAAAAATCTGTTAACAGTAACATTTATATGATCATTCATAGCTATAGTCGTATCTGCTAGTTGGTAAAATAGGAGAACACTGTGAAAATCAGTGAATAATTTCTAGAAGCTGTTAAGAAATCCGTAGGGGAGAGACTGAGGAGAAAAAAGAGTTGGGTATGAACATTAGAGGTGCATATTTTGCAATGGCTTTCCTGTAAGTCAGGATTCATTCATTTAATAGATTTTTACTGAAGCTACTAAGACAAGCTGGAAATACAAATAGGACAGGAAGCGATTATTCTACAGATATGAGGTTTCCTGATGAGCAGTTGTTGATACAAGTGATAATAAATGGAAATGGTGGGAATGGAAAGATTTAGCAGAGGAAATGACTAGTCAAGATTTTGTGGGTTTAAGAATATAATATTTGTATTTACACAGAATCATTTTACACCTACATCCTCTTTGTAACGACACATAATCTTATGCCACTGCTGGTCCATCAATCATTAAGAGTGAAATGTCTAGACTGGACTGATATTCTCAAGGTTCTTGGCAGAATGACTCACTTGGGTATGAAACCACATACACACAAAACAATCACACTTTAAAGCCCAAGATGACAGTCTGGCATTTCTCGACATTTACAATGTTAGAAGTGAGTAACCACAGAATGGCAAGTTTCTATACATGGTAATCTGATAAAAATACTCAAGGAAGATGCACAGAAATGAAAATGAGTTTATGTCTGTACCCTTCTAGTCCTTTCCCACTGATATGACTGGTGCTTGTGGTCAAAATAGTGTCTACCACTTTTTCAATGATTAAATCACACCCCTGAATTTTGGTTCACTTCCTCTGAATCTTGCAGTGCATAACCTCAAATTGAATTTTTTTGTCAAAAATGCACCTCTAGTTCAGTGCTTAAAAACAACCAGAATAGAACTACCAACTCTACTGAAAGTTCAGAAAAGTGAAACATATATTACTCTACACATTTACAGAGTCTGTCTCACACTTGAAAACTCAACAGGTCAACAGAATCAAACACCATCAGGAAAATAAAAGGAATCTTTTTGAAGTTTGCAGATAACACCAAGCAGTGTCTTTGAAGAGGTAGGGTAGATGACAGTGTTAGTGCATTTGGTTTAGAACTTACACAAACTCAATTAGGTTTTATCCTTAAGATGCAGAAATTAATATGAACAAATTAGTAAGTAAATGTAAACATTGTGGCTTTAGAACATTAGGAAACTAGGAAATGTAACAATAGTTACCAAGAAAGAAAAAAATATAAACATGGAAAAAATACTTTTTAAAAAGGAAATTTTAGAGTACTGAAAATACTCTGTGATATTATAATGATAATATAGGTCATTATATATTTGTCAAACCCTTAGAATGTACAACACCAAGACTGGATCCTAAAGTAAACTATGGACTGTGATGTGTCAGTGGAGGTTCATCCTTGGTAGAAAATGCACCATTCTGGTGAATGATCCTTGTAATGGGGGAGACTATACACGTGTGGGAGCAGGGAATATTTGGAAAATTTCTGGATATCTCTTTCTGTTTTTATGTAAAGCTAAAACTGCTTTAAAATAAAGTCTTTTTTTTTTTTTTTTTTTAAGAAAGGGCATTAGAAATTCAGATATGAAACAAACTTCAATTTTCTCTTCAGGAAAATTTCATAGAGCACAGAAGTATCATCCAAATATTTTCCTGTTAGAGAAAGAATAGTGTCATAAGAGAGTAAAGATAACAAATATAGTATTTTGAGTAATGTAATATGCTCACGTGTTTGCATTTCCCTGTGAAGAGTTGTTTTCTTAGGCAGACTTGGGAACCTGGGGGAGATTATGAGAGCCGCCTCAGGGAGGATTTCCTAGATTCCTTCATTTCTCCCTTTAAAGTTTCTAGAACCTGGCCTGCCAGATGGATCATACAGTTTTGAAATAAAAAGGTTCTAGCCAGAAAGAAAGAGGAAGCAAGAAAATCTTACCCTTGCAGTCCCAAGGGTTGATGGGAAGAGAAAAGGAGGGGCAGGTAGAGGAAGGAGAGACACAGGAAAGGAGAGAACCCTTTCCAGGTTCAAGTCCTAATAGGAAAATTGTGTGACATGAGAGGAGATGCCCCCAAAGTCTCTCATTAATCTGGGCTGGATGTAGCAGGTGAACTTGGTGGCAGAGAGACGATGTGAGTCTGGCTTCCTCTTACATCAGTTTCTTCAGTGTCACAGATAGGAGCTCCAGTGCCTGTGTTCCCTGAGGAGGACATGTGTGAGTAAGGTGAGAGTTAGGCTGGGGGCTGCACCAGGGAGCTCAGAAGTCAAGGCTCAGTAGCTGAGTAATCAAGTGCCTACGAAGATTACAGTGGGGCTGAGTCAGCAGGAAGATGACTGTGCCCTGACCCAATCCAGGGTGTTCAGACCCGAGTTTCACTAGCTCACACTTCCATAGTAGATGCCTGAACACTCCTCAGATGCTCTGGGAGCCCTTCCATTGCCACGTGGCTGAGGCAGCAAACCAAACCAAACCAGCTACCACACATCAGAGGCCAGAGAGGTTCCAGAGGGGACCCCTTCCCACAGCCTCTACAATGGTCAAATAAACCACACACTCCCAAACTGCGGAAACCCTGTGAGGAAAAGCTCAGAAGAGAGCCTGATCTAAGATACTGTTCATCTTACCAGAGATTGATATTAGAGTGGATTTAGTTTTGGGATGAGACTAAATTGTTTCTTTTTCTTGTAGCTCTTCCTACCTTGTGGGTGCATATGATGAAGACCATCTCATTGTTACCGAGAAATAAGGAGGCTATGATTTCTTTTCAAATCTGGAGAATGTGAATAAATTTACAACTCCATTATAACCACCTTGTGATTATTTACTTCTTCAGAGCTTTCTAATATTTTCCTGGAGGCCTAGATTATCCTTGTCCATTTTTCAAATAAGAATCTTCTTCCTTGGCTCCCATGACATTGACCTTCTTTGTCTTTTCCTGTGCTGCTCAGGATGTCTTGTTTCACCTGTCTTTATCTGCAGATCTTTAAACTCAGCCACTTCTCAAGGCTCATGTTTCAATGTTACATATTGATCCATTCTGTTTGATGTTCTGTTTCATGGGAAATAGTTCCATATATAGCATGGAAGAAAGTATTTTAGAAATAATTGTGCTATGACCAATTTCTTCTATCATCTATAATTTTGTATTGGATAATTGTTTCACCATTGTCTTTAAATGAGTTCATGTATATATGCTTGATCTATACTGACCATATCTCAGTCTTTCAACAACAGGGACTGTCATCAACAGAATATTATGCTATGTTTTATATGCCATAGGTATTTATTAGAAAACTAAACTGCTTTGGTTATAATGAGTAGACCAAGGAGACATCTAAGAGAAGTCAAGAAACATTTTTGTTTTAAAATAAAAGAAGCAAAACAAATGGTTAGCAACTGATTCCAAAGTAAAGCAATAAATGCATGCTTCTTAAAGAGAATATGCCGACAGACACCTGTCTCCACTCAAGTTGCATATGACTTCATGAAGTAGTCAGGTCCAATTTTAAGTTTCTATGCCCACCTTTTTTCTTTCTTTCTTTTTTTTTTTTTAAAGATTTTATTTATTTATTTGACAGAGAGAGACACAGTGAGAGAGGGAACACAAGCAGGGGGAGTGGGAGAGGGAGAAGCAGGCTTCTTGCTGAGCAGGGAGCCTGATGCAGGACTCGATCCTAGGACCCTGGGATCATGACCTGAGCCGAAGGCAGACGCCCAACGACTGAGCCCTCCAGGTGCCCCTCACCTTTTTTCTTTCAAATGGATAAAACATTTGAGAAAAAAATTACAATGAAACAACACCTTTCAAAATCCAGTGAGCAAGAAAATCAATTTTAATTAATTCAACTCAAAGAGTTTCAACATAACCAACATTGACTGGGCATGTGCTATATGACTGAGAAGTACAAAGGGGAAGAAAGCATTATCCTCGCCTCAAAGCACTTTAAGTTTAGCGGGGGAACTAGGCAGAACCTGAGGCTATACAGAGGTACAAAAAAGGGGAAACTTTTATTTTTATGCAATGGGGAAGGTTTCTATAAGAAAATGGCCAGTGGGTTGGAGTCTGCAGATGGCCAGACCTTGAGAAATATTCTGAGCAGAGAGAATCATATGTGCAAAGGCATTTCCACAAAACTTGTTTCCTGCCTCTTTGCTTTTATGAATAATAATATTAAAGTAATCCTTTCAATTGTAATACAAATGTATCAAGATGGTCTACCAACATGTGTGTATTTATAGTAAAAATACAATCCCAGTACAAAATTAAAGAAAGTTTCCATCATTATAACATATTTCTTTAATGAGGTAAAATTAACATATAATTGACCACCCTGAAGTGTACCATTTAGCGGCACTCAGTGCATTCACAGCACTTGCAACCATCAGCTCTGTTTCTCATTTCAAAGCCATTAGAGGAAAGATTAAAACTATCTGAATGATCGTATACTTCATAAAGTTTAAACTCATTATCATTCCCTCTCGCCTAATAATTGATCCAAGCTAAAGAAAGTTACAATTTTGTTAGAAATTAAATTAGCGTTTTTATCTAAATTAAATCTGCATTTTTAGGACTCTATACCTTCAAATTGTTTCACACAATTCAACAATTCAATTTTTAGTTTGTTTTTTTGAAGAGTTTATTTATTTATTTATTTGAGAGAGAGTGTATGCACCTGGGCACATATATGAGCAGGAGTGGGGGGGGGGGTGGCGCGCAGAGGGAGAGAATCTTCAAGCAAACTGCCAACTAAGAGCTGAACCCCGCTAGCGTTCGATCGTGGGACCCTAAGATCATGACCTGAGCTGAAGGCAGACACTTAACCAACTGAGCTACCCAGGTACCCCAATTCTCAGTTTTTAATACTGTTTTTAGGTATTATGTCCATATATCTTAGGTTATAAGGCGCACATTATTTATGGCATATACATATAATGGAATATCATTCAGCCTTAAAAGGGAAAGACTTCAGACATATGGTATAACACTGTTGAACCTTGAGGATATTACACTAAGTGAAATAAGCCAGGCACAAAGGGATGAATATTGTCTGATTCCACATATATGAGGTACTTAGAGTAGTCAAATTCATAGAGATGGACAATAAAAGGGTGGTTGCCAGGGTCTGGGAGGAAGGGGGAGAGGAGTTTTTGTTTCATGGGTACAGAGTTTCAGTTTGGGAAGATAAAAAAGTTCTAGAGATGCATGATGGTGATGGTTGTACAATAATATAAATGTACTTAATGCGACTGAATTGTACATATAAAAATGGTTGAAATGGCCAATTCTGTATTATGTATATTTTACCACAATTTAGAAAATTAAAGTTAAAAAGAGATTATCTAGATGATCTGAGATAAGTTACCCCACTAAGAAGCACTGAATAAATAGACATTCCTCCTGCCATGAGAAAAGACTAGGGTAAATGTCCTTATTGTGCTATGGACATAGCATCTTCATCATTATATTTACAGCTCCAGGTCATTCCAAGCACAGAAAAATCCATGCAGCTTATTTAATCATCAGGAACACGTTATGTTTGTGATGAGGGTTGGCTCACATGGAGAAATCCAGCTTCTCTTATGAGAGTTAAGCCTTCCATTTACTGGGACCTCCTGTTTTAAGACTGTCCTCATGAGCAAGAGATCAGTACATCCTAACCTGCTTTATCTTTCTTTGCCAGTGTGGGGAAAAAAAAAAATGAATGTAACAAAAACGTTTGAAAACAAAGAACATTTCTTGCGGCATCTTCTAACTCAGAAAATTATTCTGAATGTGCACCACTCCTGAGGAAGAGAACTAAACTCTTTCTGCTTTTAAAAATGAAAGCCACAATAAACATTTATGTACCCGACACATTCCATATGTTATCTTAATGACTTCTATTCCTGTTAGATTATGGTTATTGGAATACAGATACTCTTAAGAACTATCTTATAAATTTGGGCATTTATAATGTAGCTGGGCATGTGGAGAATTAACTAATTTAGAAGACATCCATTAGTAATTCAAGAAACCGAAGACATACAATAAGATAAAATAAAATAGTCTTTTAAACATTATGTTTACATTACAGTTGCTCAAAGGAAAAATTATTTTTGTCATTGGTTTTTATTTGTAAAATGGATATTTTCAAATAGTGTGCCATATTACAGGTACACAAATTACCTGAGTCAGGAATATTTTTTTAAACAGGGGTCTACTTTAAATTAGCTTTAAATATTTTTTTTAGAGTTTTTGGGAAAGATGGTGTGTTGAGCCTAAGTCCAGTAGAAAACTGTCTCAAATAAAAATATAAGATTCGATGAAAGTATCTTTTTTGTTGGTGGTGGCGGTGGTAAAAATTGGGGAAGAAATAATGCCTTGTGTCAGGAGAAGCTCAGCTGTTCATACATTTTACTCTGTGGAATTTCTGTCTGTTCTTGGGTTTCCCAGCATTGCCACACCAGGATGCTTCTCTATACTGGCGAAGAAGATCCGAGGGGAATATTTCCAAGCTGTCCTTTACCCCACCTTTGCCTTTCCAAATTAGGCCTCTGTCAGAATTTCCCCTTTTCCAGTAAGGTCACACGACTTTCTTTGGAAGGGACCGTAGATCGGTCTTTTATGCCTTCCTTTGGTCTGACTCCTCTTGCTTTATCTAGAGAAGCTTTCTTAAGGGAAGCCTGAGTCATTTCCCTAGACATACAAGGTAAGAACCTGGAATATCATTGCTCCCTTACCTTTGACTCTGACTAAGGGAATAAGCTCCCTGTTCTTTCAAGGGGGAAAAAAAAAAAATCTTCCACCTGCATTTTACCCCTTGTGATTATGGCATTTCTTTCTCTGCATCATAAGACTAACTGAAAGACTGGTTCCTATTACTCATTGCCTAGTCATACCATGCTGCTGAAATCTACCAGCCCACCTCACCCATGATCTCTTAATTTCTAGAATAAATGAAGACTTTGGGATGCTTATCTTACGTGATGTCTCAGCATCATTTGATGATACTATGGGCAAATCATTCCTCCTTGAACTCTTCCCTCCTTTGGCTTTTTTTTTTTTTTTTTTTTTGATACCATGTCTTGTTTTTGTCCTCTATTTGCCCTTCTGTTCACGAACTTTTCTTCTATCCATCCCATAAATGTTGATGTACCTAAGGTTGCTTTCCTCACCTCTTTACTCTTACACATAGTGGATTTTCTCTCCCCATTTCTGTAGCTTCTTGTAGCACCAATATGCTTTTGACACAAATCTGCATTTTTAGCTTGGGTTTCTCCCCAATACCACCAAATCCACAGGCTCAGGTCCTTCCTGAGGATCTCCAGTTAAAGTCCCCAAAGCCCCTCATACTCAAACTTTTCAAATCTGAACTACCCCTCTCTTTTCTCACATCTTCTTTCCCACCTTACATTCCAAGTCAGGAGTTAGGAGTTACTGTAAATGAGCTAAAGATGAGAAAGTCAGTAGAAGTTACTTATACGTAAAAAAAAATGAGTTTTTTTTGTCACAAGCATGCATTGTTTCTATAACAAACTAAACATGTCCTTCATAAACTCATATTTCTCAGCTCTCAATTTCATATCCAGATACAATAAGACCTTAAATTTTTCATTTGATATCCTGCCTGCAAGTTCCAGATTAGGGTAATTGATTTATATGTTTTTCTAAGCAGTAAGCATTTTGCATTTCAATGAGGCTATGATAGGAAATAATTCAATAAATACGGTCTATGCATGAGTTTTCCTATCTGTGTGTTGACAATAAACTGAAGTCATGGTCAGGCACTGACACATGGATGTTGGTAGAAAGTTTAGATATAAATCAGTCTCAGGAAAAGGTTTTTATGCTTGAATTTTAAGTAGCAGAGCTTTATGTCTGGAAAGTATTTTGTTTAACAGAGACAGCACCAAATACAATCAAGCGAAATGTGCATGTTTATTTATGCTCACAGTGCTGAATAGGTCGTGACTGTTTTATGTCTTATATACCTTTTTCTTCACATGTTAGGCAAATGTTTACCAGAATGTGAACAGCACATCAGGCGATGTTTTGACCTGTGAAAAGCATTACTTCATTCTGTAAGGTCTCAAGTATAAGTTTTAAACTATGAGTTTACCCTTGGCCTGTGAAACCAGTGAATTGTTCAGAATCTTCATCCTAAATGTCTTCCTACAGAGCCTGAGCAGGCACTGGAAAGGGAAGATCAGATTAATAAACAATTCAAGAATGACACATTAATGTTAAGGTCTCTCATCATCACATTTTCATTTTTGTATGCATTTGTGTTTTGGAAGCGATCTTTAGACTCTGAAAATATGGTCTGGGTGTGAACAGTGTATATGTGCAGCAAGGAATGTGGAAAAAATTCTCACCAAACAAGTGTAGCAGTTTTATCCAGAATTAGCTAAAGGGCACAACACTGTAAAAGAGAAAATGAACCACTCCTGTGCTGTCACCAAGGACATGTGAGGAAAATGGCTCCAGGCAATAGCCGGACAGTCCTTTTGAACTTGAGAAGCTCAGGGATTTGGCAGTGAGGAGGATCTCGTTTGTCCTGCTAGTTCTAAAGAACTACTTATTCTCAAATAATTCCAGTAAGTAAGGCACAAAGAAAAAAATTAATCAAATTTTTTAATATCTCTCTTTATATTATTTTATATTACAACACATCCAAAATACATTGTTTTTTAAATAGATCTTGATATGTGCTATATCTTCCTATTTAAAATAGATTATCTTTATAACCTAGTACTGCAAATAAGGCAATATAGGCTATAGAGTTAAAGTTGTTTTGAAAAATGATATATCTGTTGTCATAAGAAATTAAGGCAGGGAAATTTAACATGGTCGCAACACTCTTATCTTATTTTTATCTTTGCATTCCTACCAGCAATGTATGGGTTATTCCACATGCTCACCAGCATTTAATATTATCAGTAATTTTTATTTTAGCCATTTTAACTTGTGCAGAAGTAACTCACTATGGTTTTAATTTGCATTTCCCCAGTGGTTAATGATGTTGAACATTTTTTCATGTGTTTCTTTGCTTTCCAAATATTCTCTCTGCCTAAGTGTCTGGTAGTTTTTGTTTTTTTTTTTTTTTTTTTTAACGATGTTTTAATAGGGTTGTTTTCTTACTGTGGTATTTTGAGAGTTCCTTTTTTTTTTTTTTAATTCTGGGGCAAGTCCTTGTCAAATATGTGATTTTCAAATATTTTTCTCTCTGTTGGGAGCTTGTCCTTTCATTCTCTTAGATAACTGATTTGTGACAAAGATTCAAAGGCAATGTACTAGAGAAAAGACCATTTTCTCAACAAATAGTCCTGGAATAAATGGACATCCATATGGAAAAATGAACTTAGATTCCTATCTCATCCCATACACAAAAATTTACTCCAAAGACATCACAGACCTAACTGCTAAACTGAAACTATAAATATCTTGAAGACAACAATGAAGAAAATGTGTGTGATCTCACATTAGGCAAAGATTTCTTAGATGAGACACTAAAAGCATACTCCCTAAAAGAAAACTGACAAACTGGATCGGATCAAAATTTTACAAGTCTGCTCTTCTAAAGACAAACAGTATTTAAAAAAATGAAAGTACGAGAAGCTGAGAAGAGAAGGAATCAGCGAAGGAGTCTACAAACAAATGGCTAATGCAATAGGAAAACTCAGAACAGTGTCCTGGAAATGAAGTAAAGAGATGGTGTTAAGAAGGAAGGAGCCATCCACTGGGCCAAATCTGCTAAGGGAGAGTGACTATTTTAGTTTGAATCAAGAAGTAACAGGGACAAATGTCCCCAGATTCTACCAGCTCTGGTCAGTTTTTGTCCTAGTCATGACTCAGCCAATCCACCAAGCCATCACTGGCCCGTTATCTGGTGAGATGGACTTATGCTTCGTGCTGTCAGCTTTGTGTCTGATACACGAGGGGCTGAATTCAGGCTTATGGGCACTTTAAGTTCAGTCATTACTTTATCTGCATTCACTCATTCACTCCACTCAGTAACTCACTCAGGAGTTACTGAGAGCCTTTTCTGTGGTCAACATTGAGCACATACTGATGATGGGTATACACTAGTGATTTAAAGCAGGCCCAGTATCTGATATGACAGAATTTATAGAATGGAGGAGATGACAAGCATGAATCAAAGAGTCACACTGGGTGAAACTATGATGTTTCTTTCCACTACACAGTAACAATGACAAGTTGATTATTGATCCTACTATTACGAGGCATTATTAATTGTAGCATTATGAGGACTATGTTTGGAATAACTGTTTGGCCATCAGTGGTTTGCTTGTATCAGTTAGTACCTCATACTGTAAATGTGATCCTGGGTACGGATGTTTTAACTCATCTTTATGTTTCTAACAGATTTCTTTATACTTCTCCAAACTAAAGTTGCCATCCACCTTAATTCCATTCTCATACCTAAATATCTCCCCTCTTTCTACTTGATTCCTTTTTATTTTATTTTTTAAAGATTTTATTTATTTATTGGACAGAGAGAGATGCAGCAAGAGAGGGAACACAAGCAGGGGAAGTGGGAGAGGGAGAAGGAGGCTTCCCACTGAACAGGGAGCCCAATGCGGGGCTTGATCCCAGGACTGAGGGATCATGACCTGAGCCGAAGGCAGACGCTTAACGACTGAGCCACACAGGCACCCCATCTACTTGATTCCTTTTTAAAATGAATAAGCCAAATATAAATATAAGGACTAGAACACTAATCATGATTAACTGGGATGAATCTGAAACATATGTAGAATACAAATAGTCATAGGTTTTGTCACTTGGGAAGTTGATTATTAAAAAAAATATTGGCAATAGAGGTGGAAAATAAAGATACATTATAAAAAATAACATCCTATTTCTGCAAGTATACCCTCATAGAGGTATCTTTTTATTACTAGAAATTGCATTTTTTACTGTGAACGTTTTCTGCAGATGAAAGAGAATATATAACATAGGGTTTAAGAACACAGATTCTGCAACTAGATGCTTAGGCTTCTAGATTGTCTACCTTCCAATTATGTCGACATGAACAAGTTAACCTCTCTAGGCCTCAGTTTTCTTATCTATATAGAACATGTAATATTTGTGCTTACTTTAAAAGTTATTATGAAGATTAAATCAGTTAATACATATAGAGCATTAGAAGAGTTGCTAGCAGATGATAGTAAGTTCATTATATATAGAGAGAGACAGAGAGAAAGAGAGAGAGAGAGAGAGATGAGGCTCTGGGGTTAGACAAGTAGGTTCAAGGCCTGATTTTACCACTTAGTATTTGTATTACCTTGGGTAGTTAATTAACCTCTTCGTGCCTATTAGCAAAAACAAGACTCATAATAATAGCATTCATTCCTCATGGAGTTGCCATGAAAGAGTGCATATGAAGCAATTAGCTCATGCAATTAATACTAGCTCTTCTTTTAGGATTGATGGTGATGTATTTCCAAAAATGTAGATGGAACCATGTAAATGGAACACATTTATGATCTATTCCAAAATAAAATAAGAAAAATAAGAAAAAAGGGGAGGGGGGAAGAAAAATATATCCTAAATTTGCCTGGATTCTAGCAACTCTGAGTCTGGTCACTCAGAGACTTTTCCACAGACAGTAACTTAAATCTACGTTAAAAAGAACGTAGAAAAAAGTTACCTGGATGTTTTTAAAGTTATGGGAGTGAATGGCTTGTCATTATTAATTGGAGATCTATTCTGTGATTTACTTGCTGTGAAGAAGATCAATTTATCAATGAAAGAAAGCTAACTCCTTCACCACTTCTGACAGAGTGGCTGTAAGTAATAACTGCCTACGAACAGGTGGTCCAGACAGTTATTCAGTGAACATAAGTATGGAGATAGAAAAAAATACACTTTTTTGATGCTCTGGGGTGAGCTTGTAAGAGAACTGTAGATAACCCAGAAACCACTGCAGCCTCCATACCAACTGGCAGGCAGCCATAGGAAAATAGCAAAGACTGGGGCCATTGAGCATTTCCAGGCCTGGGTTGCAAGTAGCTACAGGCACCATCAACAGCAACCGCCACAACAATCAAAGGACAATCTACATGCACGAAGAGCATGGCAAGGGCTGTATGACCACATTCATCTTTCCTGTGACACCTGCTTGTGTAGATGATATTCATCATCCATAGTACCACCTTTTCAACTGACACAACACTATCTTCCTGGAGAGACTTAAACATTTTTTAAACAAAGTAATTAAACTACTTTCCCTTTGTAAACCCAATTTCATTATGCCAAGGAAAGAAATACAGGCTTTTTCATATTTTATCTTCCATGGTGATTTTTTTTTGACATCTATTATAAAAGAACAAGTGGAGGGAAAATCAGATGGGCTAAAATTTTATTTTAATTTTAAAGTCATTTTTGAAAAATATGACCTCTATTAGTAAGTTGACAGTAGAAAAATATGAGGAAGTATTTAAGTTAAGGAAGTTAAGACTTTTTAATTCACACTTAGAAGTTTCCTGAGATACCATAGCAACCTCTCTCCTCAAAATAAGGTTAATTTTACGCTGATAAGAGGATGTGATTGTGCTTAAGATAATTTGCTTTCACACTGAAAATTCCCCTGAAGATAAAGAAGATCAAGTACTCTGACTTGGACCAAGTGAGGACAAAAACTATATTTGGATTTTGATCTTCAGTCATTGCCTTGACTATAATTTAAGTGAGCAAAATGTTTTATGTAAGTGGAATAAAAAACCTCTTTAACTTAATGTTCCATAATATTTACTAATTAAGACTCAAAGACAGAAGTTTCTGTTTTTTGTATAAGAAAGTAACAGTCGATACAAATATATAACTTTTAGTAAAAATTCTTACATATCTCTTTCCTTACAATTCTTAGTATTTCATTGTCAGGGCTTTATTATTTGCCAGATGATGGCTATTACTTCTTACGAGAATTTACTCTTTTTTTTTTTTTTTAAGATTTTATTTATTTATTTGACAGAGAGAGACACAGTGAGAGAGGGAACACAAGCAGGAGGAGTGGGAGAGGGAGAAGCGGACTTCCCGCCGAGCGGGGAGCCCAATGCGGGGCTCGATCCCAGGACCCTGGGATCATGACCTGAGCCGAAGGCAGACGCTTAACGACTGAGCCACCCAGGCGCCCCTACGAGAATTTACTCTTAAAATTAAGTCTTTTTTTTTTTTTTTTTTTTTAGTTTATAATGACCGTTAAAGGTTACAAATTAAACCTGCTTAATTCTTATAAGCCAGCACACAACCATATAGCCAAGGATTAAGTAGAGAGCTGAGTAATTTTCTAAAATCAGTAAATGTAGTCACAATCTACTTCTACTACCGGGGGCCCAAAACATTCTTTATAGGCATGGTAAGTTATCTGCAAAGTATTCTCTTTCTCTTTCTTTATTTAGGGACAACATCACATCAACAACTCCAGTGTCACATTTACCTTATCAATTCTTTTATAATGCACAAGGATCAGTAAATTCCCAGTGGGAAATAACCAGACCAATGTAGCTTTATAGCTAAGGTTAAAAAGTCAGCATCCAAGTAAAATACGAAGATTTCTGGACTCTCACAAACTTCTGAACTTCCGCAGCCTGCCAAAGTTAGTTAAATTTTAATTGAAGTGTAAATATTATTTATCTTAAAATGAAAAGGAGAATTAATCACAAATTGTTGAAAGCAGGTAGAAAGTATCCTATGTAATGTTTTGTTAGATATATATCAATGGGGAACAAATACTGTTCTGCCTGATAACTTCAAATACCCCATGACTTTTACTTCCTAATGGTATTATGCAGTGGTCTAACAGGTAGTTCTTAAAACTTGGTGGTGAAAAGGTCATGGCGCTAACAAGATTAGATTCATAGCCAATCATCTTCAAAAATGTGTATGAAGAGTAAGGGAAACAGAAAGTCTGTGCGCTGCAAAAAAAAAAAAAAAAAAAAAGAGTTTCTAGCTCTCTAAAACCCTGTGAGCTGAAAGGTGATAATCAAAGCATCAAAAAATAAAATGTCTGCAAAACTGGGTTTTCTGTGAAATACTTACATTAGTCAGTTACATTAGCAGAATCCTGTGTTAAGGTGGTGTAAGAGAGGATATGAGTGTGCACAATGGTTTTGTTAGAAACAGCATAACCTACCAGAATTATGAATCCCACGGTTGAATTTCACACCATCTAACCAATTCTTCCTTTCCCAAGCACTGAGAAATATTTCCTATCAGTCCAATAGACTTCCTTACTGATTTAGGGCTTTGTATTCATTCAGCGCATTGGGATGGAACCATTAATCTAAAAAATAAAATAAAATAAAATAAATGAAACAGATGGTACTGGACTTTCAGCATATTTAGAAACAGCCCTTTTCTAAAGCCTAGAAATGAAAATAAAAATAATAATGTCATCTTGCTTAGTGCTACCCTTTGAATTCAATTCCAGTCTCAAGTGCCTCTTGTTCTTCTATTTCTCAAAGAGTGTTAAGTCTTTTTGGAAGAACAGAGACCATTAAATGTATAATATTTGTTCCAGGTAGCAAGTTAAGCGTTCATATTCATAGATATTGTGTATTATTCAATCTCTAGTTATTGTGTGACTGCTCTAGTCCACAGTGCTTTTCTATTTTCATGGAATAAGTATTCTATCACTCTTGAGTATCAGAGGAATAAAAAGTTTTCCTAATCTGTAGCATATTAAATAAGTGAAGCAAATGAAAGTTATAATAACAGAGACTGAAAAAAGTATGTTTAGAATTGATTCAAAATAAGAGCATAACATATCAAAATTTGTGGTACGTAGACAAAACTGTACTCAGAGGAAAATTTATCATCTTAAATGTATTTATTAAAAAATTAGATTTAAAATAAAAGAACCAAGCAATCATTCCAATAATCTAAAACAAGAACAAAAATAAATCCAAGAAAGGAATCAAGTAAGGTAAATATAACAATTAATAAATAAAGCAAATTAAAATAATTGATGAATTGACATGGTTCAAAAATAAAAAAAATAATTCATTAAAAGGTCATATGAAATGGATAAACCTTTGAAAATTTCGATTAAGAAATATAAGGCACAGATTTAAAAAATAAGATTATATAAGATCGTATCTACAAGATTTAAAAATTACTAAAATTGGCAAAAGGAGACCTGGAAAACTTAAGAAGACAAAAAAGTGGTAACAGACATTGAAATGGTAATGAAATAATGACTTGACCTCTACTAGTCCTCACCAACAGCTCCAGATCCAGGTTATTTTATGAGCAAGTATTAACAAATCTTTGCAAAACAGGACATTTCTGTTTTGAAAAGGCAGACTATAGATTCAAAATAATAAAATGGTAATACATTAAATCCAACAATGTACTGTAAAAAAATACAGCATGACCAAGTAGGGCTTTATCTTGGGAATGCAAAAATAGCTTCACATTCAATGGAATGCAGTATATTAATATATTAAAGGAGGAAAAACCATTTGATCATCTTACTTGATTTTGAAAATGCATTCTAAATGAATTCAAGATGTTTATAACAATTTTTAAAAGCTTTGGTAAAATAAAAAATATGTCAAGTAATTTCAACTTTATAAAAGGATCTACCAAAGTCCTGCGTCAAGCATTATCCTCAGTGATAAACTATTAGAAGCAGGCCCATATGGACAAGAAGAAGAAAAGTGTTCAGCCTTCAAATTGAGGTCCCAGCCAATGTAATAAAACAAGGAAAACAAATATTGGAAAGGAAGTTATAAAACTGTGACAATATACAGATAATATCAACATTTGTGTGGAAATCTCAATGGGATAAATAAGGGAATTTAATCAAGATGGCCAAATACAAACTCATCATATAATAACCTTCAGCTTTTATTCATATCTGTAGGCCAATTAGAAATTAAAATAGAACAAGAGGTCTATTTATAATAGTAATAATCACATTAAATACTTAGGAATAATCCTAACAAGACTTCACTGGAAGGTATAAAAGACAACCTAAATAAATGGGGAAAAAATACTTTGTTCATAAATGAGAAGTTTTAATATTTTAATGATGTCCATTCTCTCTAAAATAATATATTAGTTTAGTACAATACTAGTAAAAAAAATAATTTTTTTGTGGAAATTTTAAAACCTGTTCTAAAATCCACAAAGAAGAGTGAATATTTAAAAATACTCATAGTAGGGCGCCTGGGTGGCTCAGTCGTTAAGCGACTGCCTTCGGCTCAGGTCATGATCCCAGGGTCCTGGGATCAAGTCCCACATCGGGCTCCCTGCTCGGCAAGAAGCCTGCTTCTCCCTCTCCCATTCCCCCTGCTTGTGTTACTGCTTTCGCTATCTCTCTCTGTGAAATAAATAAATAAAATCTTAAAAAAAAAAATACTCATAATAAGTACTCATTTGGACAGCACATATACTAAAATTAGAATGACACAGAGAGGATGAGCCTGGCCTCTGTGCAAAAATAAGCAAGATAAATCTATAAAAGAAAATGAAGGAATGGCCTTGCCTATCACATATGAAACATAGAATTCTAGTAATAAAAACATTATATTAGTGGGACAAGAATTGATAAGTAGATCAGTGGGATAAGAGTCTAAAAAATAGATAAAAGCATATGCTAATTTAAAAATGATTAAAGTGGCATATGAGATAAATGGGGTAAGAGGTAGTTTTTTTTTTTAAGATTTATTTTAGAGAGAGAAAAAGAGAGAGAGAGACTGACCATGTGTGCATGTGAGGAGAGAGGGGCAGAGGGAGAGAATCTTCAAGCACACTCCTCACTGAGGGCGGAGCCCCACATGGAGCTTGATCTCATGACACATGAGACAATGATCAGAGCCCAAACCAAGAATTGGTAGTTTAACCAACTGAGCCACCCAGGAGCCCCAGGGGTACATTTTTTTAATATAAGTTCTTGGGGGGAATTATCTACTCATTTAGAAAGATACAGTTAGCTCAACTCTCATATTCATAAAGATAAATTTCAGATGATTATAATTGAAGCATAATATTATAAGAGTATTACACTATATTATATATTTTTTCATGTTGGGATCTTGAACGTATTCTTAAACAAAAAATTTCTAACAACAAAGAACTGGAAGTAAACTCAATATCTATGGATAGAGGGACTCCTAAACTGTGGAATGGAATATAAGGCAGCAGTTTAAAGGAAAGAGGCACTAATAAAGGAAAAAAATCAGGTTTTGGTTTCATGGTAGCTATATGATGATACAATTTTTATAAAAAAGAATGATCAAAACAATACTATACATTGTCTCTATAATTATCAATTTTTACACCTGCATAAAACAAAGTCTAAAGTACCCATATTAACTTGATGGCAATTGTTGGCTGTGTAGAGGGGGATTAAATTTAGGATTACTGTTATAGGTACATTAGCCTTGTAGATAATACTTAAATTTTAAATAAGGATGTATAAAAATAGATAAATTACAGGTAGATAAGTAAAAAAAATATTGTGGGAAAGGGCAATCAATCAATTTTACAATTTCAACAAAGGAAATGACAAATATAAAGATCAAATGTTACTAGAAATAGAAGAGCTGTCTGATTTGACAACTATGGGAAAGAATGAGTTTGTTTTACCAAGTTAGCTGAAATCCCACAGACTCAAGTAGTTTTAATTTATTCTACGTTTTATTATTTTTTTAAAGATTTTATTTATTTATTTGACAGAGAGAGAGACAGTGAGAGAGGGAACACAAGCAGGGGAGTGGGAGAGGGTGAAGCAGGCCTCCCTCTGAGCAAGGAGCCTGATGCGGGACTCAATCCCAGGACCCCAGGATCATGACCTGAGCTAAAGGCAGACGCTTAAAGACTGAGTCACCCAGGCACCCCTATTTTATTTTTTATTTATTTATTTGACAGAGAGAGAGTGAGAGAGGGAACACAAGCAGGGGGAGTGGGAGAGGGAGAAGCAGGCTTCCTGCTGAGCAGGGAGCCCAATGCGGGGCTCGATCCCAGGACCCTGAGATCATGACCTGAGCTGAAGGCAGACACTTAACGACTGAGCCACCCAGGCACCATTATTCTATGTTTTAGTAAAATAAAATGTTTTCAAAATATTTCAAGGGATAAATCATTTCATTTCAAATTAGTTATATAAGCATAATTTATAGTGCAAATCAAAATATTTAAACCGTGCTATTTCTGTGTTATTACAAGAGGCAAACTTTTTATCCAAATGTTCTTCTTTGCTTAAATGCATAATGTTAACCCAGGGCCCATATTATTTTAAGTGTATTTAGTGCCTAAATAAGTTCTAGGAATTTCTCTGCTCAAAATTAACCAATGTTGACCATGCGGGATTCAAAAGCAGTATTAACCCAAGGTCACTGAAATGGCCCTAAGAAAACAATTTTCCTAAAAGTAAACACATAGACCAATCTTGTGAATATTTTTAGAACTACATGCTCTTCTTTTTTTTTCACTGTTGCTGATCATTTTGTGGATGTTTTAGCTCTACCAGGAATCCTATTTTGATCGCCTCATGCCCAAAAAAGATAGAAATGAGGAAAAATAGAAAAGAAAATAAAAAGTAGTTATGACTCAGAGTTAAATTTTATTAAAATTAATGCCAGTAAAGATTTTTTGGAAGATAGCTAATCCTGCTGAGTTAGTGAGAGGGGTCTTCCTTCACATTGCTATTGGGAGAGCAATTTAACAGTGTGGGTCAAGAACCTTGACAGACATCCAAATAACTGCTCAAAGTGGATCTATGTCTAGGGATTTATCCAAAAAAAAAAAAAAAATAGCAGCCAGAAGAAGATTAATATCCTATGATATTCATTATACCATCATTTACAACATCATAGGCAAACTAAAATTCCAGCAACAGGGCCAAGCAATAGGGTACTTCTGGTTAAACAAACTGTACAACACATCTGTATAATAGATTATTATCTATTCAATAAGATGTTTTTGAAGATGAATTCATGACATGGGAAGATGTTTATGTTTAGTGAAAAAGACAAGATGCAGGATTCTATTTATAATAATGAATGAGCATCCATACGTATATATAAATACCTGCATATATCTGCCTACTACCTACTTACCTACTGACCTCTAATTGAAAGGAAAGAAATAATTGTCAAGTGACTTCCGAGATAAAACAATGTACTTTCACTTTCCCTACCCTATGTCAGTGCTTCAGTCTAATTTGGTTGACAGTAGGTATTGCAAAAGTGAAAAATCTCTTTATTGTGTAAAGTGAAAAATAAGACAACAATTAATAATAGCCCAATCATTTCTCCTCTAATTTCCCATCCCTCGTTCCCAGTGGAAGATTCTTTAAATCAGCATATTCTTCTTCAAGTGCGTGTGCAGGGGCTCCTCTTGTTCAAAGACTTCACTGCTGCTGTACTTTGATTTTCCATTTTTTTGCTTATTCTTAAGGGAAGTGGAGAAGGTGCGTGTACGTGAGCCCCTAAAGCACAACCTGACACTGTCTGACAGAAGGTGGTACTGAAGTCTGTGAGATGAAGGTCACCTTGAAAAGCAGATTGTTACCTCTCCGCTCTTCAGTCTGAAAGGTGGAGAGAGAGGAGAAGGAAGAAAATATGTTGACACTTAAGAAGAAACTGGGTCTCAAATGATGTGAATGACAAAGATATTCACTGCTATGTTCTTGTCATCGCCTGGGGCTCAGCTGGCACTGTGGCAGGGCCAGAAGGCTCATCACCAATGTCACTGCCACCACCGTCACCACCCACTCCAGCTTCTACTTATGAGAATGAGGGTAGTTTCTCAATGGTCCCTCTCCTTCAAGGCTACTACTTCCTAAGTGGGGCAGACCTGTATCTTTTTTCAGCTCAACTGCTTAGGGAGGTTAAGATTTGGCAATAGTAGAAATCCAAGTATTTCTCTGTCCCTATTGTTCTGACCACTGCATCATTTTTTTGTGATCAATTCTAACTTTTAAACCAAAATAAGCTTATTACCATGTGAACTGTGACTATCAGCAGGACCTCTGCTTCTGCTTCTCTTTTTTCTATGTGGAGCTGGCACCGACTTTATTTAACCTCATTTCAGAGGTTAAATAACCACAAACAGAACTTAAAAAAATAATCTGCTTTAGGGATAGATCAACATATGAGTAACATATAAATTTTTGAATTGTGGGTAAATATTATTATTTTTTTACATTTTTAAAAATTTTATTGTTATGTTAATCACCATACATTACATCATTAGTTTTTGATGTAGTGTTCCATGATTCATTGTTTGCATATAACACCCAGAGCTCCATGCAGTACATGCCCTCCTTAATACCCATCACTGGGCTAACCCATCACCCCCCTCCCTCACCTCTAGAACCCTTAGTTTGTTTCTCAGAGTCCATAGTCTCTCATGGTTCGTCTTCCCCCTGATTTCCCCCCCTTCATTCTTCCCTTCCTGCTTTCTTCTTTTTTTTTTAAATTTAGTTTTCAAAGTTTTTTTATAATAAGTATTACTTTTATACTAAAAGAGAGAAAGAGATATGCATTGTGGGTCATATCTGACCTTTGTCTAAGCTATTCTAACTACATTTGAACCAAATCAAATTTACTGAAAGGAAAAACATACCTATGTAAGATGAGCAACAACAACAAAATACTGTTGGTAATTTACCTCTCTATGGTTATTTCTGTACTCTGTTTTTCACAATATAAATATCACCAAATTTTGTGCCTTCTGGTCTTCCAGGTTTTGGCTCAAACCTTGTGAAATTACTTAAGGTCCTCCTTCCATCTTCCTACTAATCTAGCAGATATCACCCTGTACATTTCTTCCATAACTCCCACCATCAAATCTGTAATTATTTTATTTGTTTACTTGCTTGTTTTCTGTCTCCTTACACCTGTAAGGTAGCTTCCTGTGGAGCACACAGGCTGCGTGTCCTTTTTTTAGAATACTGCCTCATATAAGAGAGTACTCAACTGATAGTTACAGACTCAATGATAAAATAAATTATATAACATTTTTATAGTTTATCTAGTTTTTATTTTATAACCAGACATCAGGATAGCTCCCCAAGATGATGATGAGGTGATTAATTCATACTCCAGTGATATCAAATAGCTATCAACTTTGCTTTTGTTTCACACATGAACCAATGAATAAAAAAGTAAGTTTTGGGTCACATTGTTTTCACATAATTTTAAATTTCTGCATGCAACACTATTTCCAGCTCCAGCTGGAATGGAACTGAAAGCACTGAAATATTATGAGAAAAGCTATTCCTGTACAATGTCCAATCTGATTTTGCAAACTAAGTATGTTTGGAAAAGTTGTGGAGAATATAAAAGAGATCTTAGATGCTAAGGCCACAAATATCTTGGGCCTCGTCTCAAAAACTGACCCCAGAAAGTCACTTAGTATTTCTGCCTTTCATATTGCACAAAATGCATTGCACGTGCTCTGTTTCAAAATAAATGATCAAAGTAGTGACAAAACAAACCATTACATATAGGGCTTTCAATGTGCCAGGCACTATTGTAAATGCTTTGTGTATATTATTAGCTCCTGTAATCTTCTGTACAACTGTATCAGGGATCATTATCATCCTTAATTTACTGATGTGGAAACTGAGGCACAGAGTAAGCACATGAGGCGGCAAGAAACCTCCACAGCAGCCCCTCTGAATTTTCTTCATCAAATGCTGTGCTTCACTTTATAAAGCAGTTTTTTTATTTTCCTCTCCACGGTGACTGTTGGCTGGCCCCACGTCATGTGGCTCAGCGGAGCTGGGAATGAAACACAGCCTGGCATCAGAGCTTTGCTCCTTGCTCTCTCTGTCATAATGCGTCTCTAAAGACCTGTAATGGCAGAGATGAACTAGAGGAGCTCAGTCTGCTGTCATTTACACACAGGAACCAGTGGTATAGATGGGAAGGACATTGGAGTGGGATTTAAAAGTCTTGTGATGAAATTCTGAGCTCTGTTCCTGAACCTGTTACTCACATAGCTCTCGTTTCCTCAAACCCTCCACTGTTGTGTTTCATGAGCAGGAGCTAATTAAATGGGAGGTGTGTGCTGCACAGTTCCGGAAGCCTGAAAGAATGATTATTGTACTCTGAATTGTGGCTGCCTGTTTATAGACCTCTTTATTCCTTCTATAAATAATGAAGCTCATGAAATTATTTAAGCAAATGAGGGACATCAAATATGGAGTATGGCTGATCTTAGGTGGGAAATGGAATCTCTTCCTATGTCTTTTACCCTTCGATATTTAAGTTGATGAGTCTTTCAAGTGTGCTCAGGAACCAAACCCCGAGCAGGCTCTGTAGAGAGGAGGAGGAGGAAAGGGAATGATCACTGTTCTCACAAGTCATGGACAGCAAAGGAAATAAGACCAAAACCAAAGCAGATCATGATACATGCTGTGAGAAGGGAAAAAGATTCAGTGAATTCCAAGGAAGGAGTACTTTTGGGTTGGGAAATTAGAAAAGAAGACTTCCAATATATGAACATTAGCAGAAAAGTGGAACAACATATACAAAAAAAAAAATTAAATTCTGAGTCAAGTTGCGCCTTTCATCAAACATCTACTCTTTTCGAGGCACTGTGCTGAATGCAGAACCATGGCGAGGAAGACAGAGCTTAGAGTCTGGGGGAGGTGTTCTGAGTTCTCTCTGCAGAACAGCACAATGCCAGATGGACACCCATCCCTAATAACTGTACTCCATGGAGGTGGAGTAAAAAATGAAGTAAGTATAATGTCGTATGTGAATATTGATGAGGAAGCATTTAATTCTGCCTGTGGGAGACAGAGTCCAGGGAGCGCTACAAAAAGGGATGGTTGAGGAGTCTCAAATGAAGCTTAAGTAGGTAATTTCCAAGGAGACAGGAAGAGAAGGGAAAGATAGTTCAAGCAAATGACACAACATGACCACTGATTTTGGATGTTTCTCCAGTTGTGTTTTTAGAGAATCACAAAACTGGGGACATGGTGGGGTGGAGGGGTAAACTCCCAGTTCTCTTGTTTTCTTTCAGAACATAGCTGCTCTCCCCTTTTGCTTTAAAATTTTTTTAACTACTTGGCTAGACACCACGATCTTCTATTTGAGCACTGATCACACCAGCAGCTAAACTGGCTTAGTTTCTCATGTCAGTCTGTGCTCCCCATGCCTAGAGGATGTCCCAGAAGGTTGGGGCTGGAAAAGGGGGGAAAGGATGCTTTTAAGCAAAGGAGGAGCAGTTCAAAGTGGCTGAAGGGGATAAGAGAGGAAAACAATGAATTAAGTTTTAAGGAGTTTGTATTAAAAAACATTTCAGGGCACCTGGGTGGCTCAATTGGTTGGGCCAATGCCTTTGGCTTGGGTCATGGTCCCGGAGTCCTGGGATCGAGTCCCACGTCAGGCTCCCGGCTCAGTGGGGAGCCTGCTTCTCCCTCTGACCCTCTCCCCTTTCATGCTGTTTCTCTCTCTCTCTCTCTCAAATAAATAAATAAATAAATAAAATCTTAAAAAAAACCACATTTCAAACACAAAAGTACATAGTCTAACTCCTTTTTATTGTCTCTGTATTGTTTTGAAATAAATTTGAAACCACACATCATTTCATCCTTAAGTATTTTAATATGTATCTCTAAGGGCAAAAGGACTCATTGTAACAACAACAACAAAAAACCAAAGTAATTAACACGCCTATAAAATTTAACAATATGAACCAACTTTGGAACATTTTTGAGACTGAGGAGCTTATAAAACATCAAGTTTTGATGCACTGAGGAGATATCAGAGCTAGAAATGAAGGATGTTAGTGTCATCAACATGTGGGAGATGGAGAGGTTTAAGAAACAGGAGGCAAACAAGAGATGAACGAATGAAGGACAACATTTGAATAAAGGCCATAGACATGAGGAGTTTGAAGAACATGAGATCTGGAAGGGCTGGAGAATCAAGTAGTCTCTCCACCTATGGATACAATGAGACAGGCTGGGCCTGGAAAGAGGCTAGAACAGAAGCAGGCGGTGAGAATGGTGGTGGTAATTCATCTGAGGGAAATGGTAGGAGAGATTCAGTGGAGGCTGACTGGTATCAACACTCACCTCACAGGAAGGTAGGGAAATGAGATCTAGAGAGGGACTACAATTCAAGATTTCCAGGATTTGAATTTCATTCACTGTTTCAATAAATGTTGGTTGAACATGGAGACCACACGAGGAGCTAGGGATACAAAAATGACACCAGGCTTCCACTCACAAGTAGATGTAAGTCTACTGTGGGAGGCAGACAAGCAAAAATACCACAATAATTATAAATCGTTCAACGAACATTTATTGAACATCTTCTATAAGTCAGGTACCACCACGTAAGCTGCAAATACAAGGATAAATAAGCCAGGGTCCTCAAGAAACCACTGAACCATTAATGAGTTTTGACAAGATGCTGACATGAGAAAAAGCATTTTTAGGGGAAGTTATTTTTCTCTCTACACGAAGAATCAAGTAAAGGACAATGTGAGTCAAGAAGACAAAGTGTTAAACTGAAATAAGGTCATAGCAACAAAAATGAAGATGAAGGGATCATATAAGAGATGTATCAGTGGGGAAAAAAAATAGCAGGAGAAACTGAGTAACTGATGTCCAGAAGTCTCAGTTTGTGTGTGTGGGTGTGTGTGCGCGCGCGCGTGTGCACGTGCGCGCATTTCAGGTGTGAGCCACCTCAGTTCTCTTTTCAAGTGTCTGCAAATTTTCTCTATGACTAATGTTGAGCTGTATAGAGATCACCTTTCTTTGATACAGAGAAAAATTTAGTTTTCTTGCAGCAGTGTCCTGAAACATCTTGCTGGGGACATCAGTTTTCTTTGTAGAAGGGGAGCTTCCCCCACTGCTCATGCCTTGATGTGCTGGTCTGTTCCCCTGCAATGTGAGTGTTGTCTTAATTAAAAAAAGTGGTTTTTGGGTATCAGTATTAAGGTCCACTTGGAACCTTCAGAACATTTCTTAAATGATTGACCAAAGTAAACTCTTACGCTCTCTGCGTGTTCACTTGGAGTCAGCAAACATCACATAGTTAAAAACAATCAGTAAATTATTTCCAAGGATTGGAAACAGAAATCCTCAGATGATTCACTGATGATTCAGATTTCTGTGTATCGCTTCTACCCTACTTGTTGCCAAGGGAACTTGGGGCCTACTTCCTACCACACCACGGCTATAAAAAGTACCAGCAAAAGCCACAGGGGAGAAACTTCTCTACTCTTATTAAAAATGGCTAACAGACTAAATGTCAGTTACACAAAGGAGATTTGCATTTTACCTATGGAGGTCATATCCATAGGGCACAGAAATGCCATGTTTTTCTATTTACCAGCTGCTTTTGTTCTGCTGCTTTCTTCATGCAGGGTACTTTCTATAAGGAACTAAAGATGCCAACAGAAATTGTATTTTTCCCCATAAAATCCAGGCTGATGTGCTTTTGTAGTAATAGCCATAGTCTGTGAAATCTGTGTCAAGCAGGGTTAGAACCCACAGTCATACAGCCAGCCTGACTGCTTCTTTCGGTCATGAGGGCAAGAGAAGGACTGAGACAGGGAGAAGGAGATAGGTTGCCTACCACCTACAAGGTGCTGTATACCTTGTAGCCACGATCTGTGGATCTTTCTCTGACAATCACCATTATCAAGCAACATAAAAATATCCTTACAGTCAAATATTTATTAGAGAAAACCAGTGATGGTGGATACATTCTACTGCACATATCACCTAAATTTTCCCCTTTAATGTGTACTTTGAGTTCAGTTCTCATCTGGAAATAAGGCATGAAGGCTGCCTTTATGCAGAGTTGTCAGGAAGACATATGTGGAACATAAGTTAACAGCACAAACAAGCACACTCTATGCTTACAGAGGGCAGGGTCTCCCCTCCATTAGGAAGGGCTGGTGGGACAAGACAATTGAAAGCATCTGAAGAGTACTTCTTTCATTTGCATCAATGCTTGCTAGAAAATTTGCCAAGAAAGGAAACTTCCTCTTTTTCAGATGGACCCATTTTTTTCTCTACACTTCCATAAGGCCAGAGAGAAGCTCCCAGTTATTCTTACATGAGCCCCACCTAAGGGGTATGGGACACCTAAGTGGGGTCTTTTTATGTTTAAATTTATACAGTATTAGAGCTCTTCTACTCTTTGAAGGGGCAATATGTTTGAATATAAGCTTGCAAATTTAAATTTGTTAAATGGGTGTTAAGTATTACTTGTAATAAACAGTGATTTTTTTTGAAAATGCAAACTTGATCATACCATATTGTCTCTCCTTAATATCTATCCTAAGTTTCCCATTTCTTAATGAATGAAATCAGAGCTCCTTTTTATGAGATGCAGAGCCCTTCATGGTCTCATCTGACATCCTTTGGTACTTGAACAACACAGAGCTATTTGTATCTCCCAAATCCCTATTACTGCCCCACATCTCTGTGACCTGGACATGGACCTTGCTAAACCTGGCATGTCTTCCCTCTCTTCCTATATGATTAGTTCCTATTTATTCTCAGCACCATTCAAATATCAGTTGCTCTGCTGAGTCTTTCATGATTCAACTGCTATCAAATGCAATTCTTATGTAGAACCTCTGGCTTTGTCCATATTTTTAATATTGTACTTAAAATACTATATGTAATTATTTGTTTATGTGTGCATGTATTTTTTCTTCTGTTACACTGCCCAATTCTTGGCAGCCAGATCCATATTATTTTTTTGATCTTTGTATTTCCAGCACTTTGCACAGTGCCCAGTATACATTAAGTTGTTTGTAACTTTTGTTGAAATCTTCCATGTGGCAAACCTTATGATTATTGTTAGAGGAAAATTTTTTAAAATAAATTCATCACTAGAAAATATTAGTGATACTTTAAATAAACTTTGCATATCTGTGTTTTAGAACACCTTGTAGAAGAGAACCGGTGTCCAAAACTCCTTCAACTACCTTCTGAAACCGAAGGTATAAATAGGATCAAGAGTCTCCTAACCTAACAACCAAGATGTCCAGGATACAATAGAAAATCACTCATCATGCCAAGAACCAGGAGAACCATAATCTGAATGAGAAAAGACAATCAACTTATGCCAATATTAAGATAAATTAGGTGGTAGAAAGTCTGATAAGGATTTTAAAGCAGCTTCAAAAATCAATTTTACAAATCATCATGAAATAAATAAAAAAAAATAGAATATCTTAGCAAAGAAATAGAAGTTATGGAATAGGAAAAATATTTACAAATGATCTATCTGATAAGGGGTTAATATCCAAAATATATAAAGAACTCATACAACTCAACAGAAAAAAAAAATCCCCAAAATAATCCTATTTAAAAATTGGCAAAGGACCTGAATAGACATTTTTCTAAAGAAGACATATGAAGGGCCAACAGGTACATTAAAAGGTACTCAACATCACTTATCATCACGGAAATGCAAATCAAAAACATATTGAGATATCACCTCACAGAATGGCTATTATTAAAAAGACAAGAGACAAAGAGAACTTTTGGGCACAGTTGGTGGGAATGTAAATTGGTGCAGCCACCATGGAAAACAATATGGAGTTTCCTCAAAAAATTTAAAAAATAGAATTAGCACAGGACCCAGCAATCTCACTTCTGGATATATATCCAAAAGAAATTAAAACACTGCTAAAGAGTTATCCAGACCCCCGTGTTCATAGCAGAATTATTTGTAACAGCCAAGACAGGGAGAGAACCTAATGAATAGATAAATGAATAAAGAAGCTGTGATATATTATATATAATTTTATTATAATTACATTATATATATCAATGTTTATATATCAATACATTATTATATATGAAAAGATACAAATTAAAAAAAAAAAAAGAAAGGAACACAAAGAAATAGAAGTTATAGAAAAGACCTAGGCAAGCTCACAAAGTACCATTTCCAGACCAATTTCTGTGACTCTGGTTGTGTTTCAGTTCATCATCAATATTACACACAGTACTAACAGTTGTGAACTGGAATAACCCCAGAACACACAAGGATATGTAGTGACTCTTAAATGTCCTCAGCCATCATCAGTATTTTACCCACCTTCCACTTTCCCAATTTGACTCAGTACATTAAACTCTTCAGGAAAGGTCAGATTATAGTATTCTGAGAAATAAAAATAACATTTACCCATGCCCTGTTCTGGGATTACCCAACCCAACCTGACTTGTTATTATCAAAATTCATATCCACAATACTGGGGAACCAGTCATCTTTCTGTAAGAATTTCCCGGTTTAACTATCTCTAAGTCTACATCTAGTTTTTAGATGGTCTTATGAGGTCAACTGTTCTGAAGGGAAACTGAAGTCACAGCTGATGATCCAAACTACCTTTCAAGTTCAGAAACATGCCTTGAGTGAATCTGTCCTAACCCCAACTCTGCTTGCACTAGGTGAAGTGAATTTGATTCTCAGAACTTTTTAAATTCACATCTGTTACTTATCAAGCAGTCAAAACTGACAGGCAGACACCCAAGAATGTTAGCAAGATCTCCAAACACTGGCAAAGTCACCTTGCCCAGAAAGATCCTTGAGGGAAAAAAAAAAAAAAAGAAAAAATTCAGCTAAATCTGGTTACAAATGGCCAAAGCAAAATGTAGAAATACTACTACCTGCATATTGGTATGTCAAGTCAAGAAAGGTCAACCAGGGGGGCGGAGCAAGATGGCGGAGGAGTAGGAGACCTGGATTTCGTCTGGTCTCAGGAATTCAGCTGGATAGGGATCAAACCATTCTGAACACCTACGAACTCAGCAGGAGATTGAAGAAAAGAATAGCAACAGCTCTCTGAACAGAAAAGCGAGCAGTTTCTGGAGGGTAGGACCTGTGGAGAAGTGAATCCGAGGCGGTATTCGGGAGGATAGACAGCAGGGGAGGGGGCCTCTATCAGCCGCTACTGGCGAGTGATAGAGCCGCGGAGCACAAAATCGGAACTTTTAGAAGTCTGTTCCACTGAGGGACGTCGCTCCAGTGGCTAAGGGGGGGTGGTGGAACCCTCGCTCAGACAATGTGTTCTGAGGACCCTTGGGGTCACAGGAAGACCAGGGGTGCCTGAGTGCGGCAGAGTTCCCAGGTATCGGAGCAGGGAAGCTGGCTGCAGAGACGGAGTTGAGGAGTGGGCTCTCAGCTTGGGGTTGCCATAAACCGTGACCCGCGGCACAGTTGGGCCACTGCTCTTCCAGCAGGGACCCAACAAGTGGCAGATGTGGGGAGACCCCCCTTCCTCCCCTGGGAGGAGCAGTGTGGGAGCACACCACAGGGATCTGCTGGGTTTGGAGAATACACACGGGGTCGTGAGCCAGAGATAGAAACGCTCGGTCACAGGCCGGGTGAAAACGGAGTGTGGCCGGAGACCGGGGAGACGAAAATGACTGCTTTTCTCTGGGGGCGCACTGAGGAGTGGGGTCCCTGAGTTCTCGGCTCCTCCGGGGCAGAGATTGGGAGGCCGCCATTTTCACTCTTGTCCTCCAAAGCTGAACTGAAAGCTTGCAGGGAACAAAAGCTACCGAGAGCAAACCCAAGCAGATTACTTAGCCCTGGCCGGCAAGGGCGGGGCAATTTCGCCTCCGGCAAAGACATTTGGGAACCACGGCAACAGGTCCCTCCCCCAGAAGATCAGCGAGACCAGACAGCCAAGACCAAGTTTACCGATCAATGAGAATGGCAGAACTCCAGCCCTAGGGGAATACTGCACATAGAATGCATGGCTTCCCCCCCCCCCCCGATTCTTTAGTCTTTCAAAGTTAATTTTTTTAACTTTTTTTTTTTAATTTTTCTTTTTACCATTTTCAAACAACATCTTATCAATCCCTTTTTTAAAAAGCTTTTTTATTTTTCATTTTTAGAGTCATATTCTATCCCTTCATAGTAGTTAACCTTATTTTTGGTATGTTGTTCTCTCTTTAAGATTTTGGGATAGTTTCTTCTAACAGATCAAAATATACCCTAAATCTCTAGTGTATGGCTTTGTTCTAGTCTCCTGCCTGATCACATTCTCTCCTTTTTTTTTTTTTAAATCCTCTTCTTTTTCAACCAACTTCTTATCAATTCCTTTTATAAAATCTTTTATAATTTTCATCTTTAGAGTCATATTCCATCCCTTCATATTAACCCTTATTTTTGTACATACATAAGTTTTTCTTTCTTTAACATTTTGGGAGGCACTTTCTTCTAACAGACCAAAAGTGTATGGCCCTGATCTATGCACCAGCCTGATCATATTTGATCATATTCTGTTTTGTTTTGTTTTTTTATTTGTTTTTAACTTTTTCTTTTTCTTTTCTTTTTTCTTTCTTTCCTTTTCTCTTCCCCTGGTTTCAGGTCTTTTCTGATTTGTTTAGTGCATATTTTCTGGGGACGTTGTTACCCTGTTAGCGTTTTGTTCTCTCATTCATCTATTCTCCTCTGGACAAAATGACAAGATGGAAAAAATCACCTCAAAAAGAAGAACAAGAGGCAGTACTGACTGCCAGGGACCTAATCAATACGGACATTAGTAAGATGTCAGAACTACAGTTCAGAATGATGATTTTAAAGATACTAGCTGGGCTTGAGAAAAGCATGGAAGTTATTAGAGAAACTCTTTCTGGAGAAATAAAAGAACTAAAATCTAACCAAGTCAAAATCAAAAAGGCTATTAACGAGGTACAATAAAAAATGGAGGCTCTAACTGCTAGGATAAAAGAGGCAGAAGAGAGGATTAGTGATATAGAAGACCAAATGATGGAGAATAAAGAAGCTGAGAAAAAGAGAGATAAACAACTACTGGATCATGAGGGCAGAATTCAAGAGATAAGTGATACCACAGACGAAACAACATTAGAATAATTGGGATCCCAGAAGAAGAAGAAAGAGAGAGAGGGCCAGAAGGTATAATGGGGCAAATCATAGCAGAGAACTTCCCTAATTTGGGGAAGGAAACAGGCATCAAAATCCAGGAGGCACAGAGAACTCCCTTCAAAATCAATAAAAATAGGTCAACACCCCGACATCTAATAGTAAAACTTCCAAGTCTCAGAGACAAAGAGAAAATCCTGAAAGCAGCTCAGGACAAGAGATCTGTAACCTACAATGGTAGGAACATTAGCCTGGCAACAGACCTATCCACAGAGACCTGGCAGGCCAGAAAGGACTGGCAGGATATATTCAGAGCACTAAATGAGAAAAATATGCAGCCAAGAATACTCTATCCAGCTAGCCTGTCATTGAAAATAGAAAGAGAGATAAAAAGCTTCCAGGACAAACAAAAACTAAAAGAATTTACAAACACAAAACCAGCCCTACAAGAGATATTGAAAGGGGTCCTCTAACCAAAGAGAGAGCCTAAAAGTAACAGAGACCAGAAAGGAACAGAGACAATATACAGTAACAGTCACCTTACAGGCAATACAATGGCACTAAATTCCTATCTTTCAGTAGTTACCCTGAATGTAAATGGGCTAAATGCCCCAATCAAAAGACACAGGCTATCAGATTGGATAAAAAAATAAGACCCACTGATATGCTGTCTGCAAGAGACTCATTTTAGACCCAAAGACACCCCCAGATTGAAAGTGAGGGGTTGGAAAACCATTTACCATGCTAATGGACACCAAAAGAAAGCTGGGGTGGCAATCCTTCTATCAGACAAATTAGATTTTAAACCAAAGACTGTAATAAGAGATGAGGAAGGACATTATATCCTACTTAAAGGGTCTATCCAATAAGAAGATCTAACAATTGTAAATATCTATGCCCCTAACATAGGAGCAGCCAATTATATAAGCCAATTAATAACAAAAGCAAAGAAACACATCAACAACAATACAATAATAGTGGGGGACTTTAACACCCCCCTCACTGAAATGGACAGATCGTCTAAGCAAAAGATCAACAAGGAAATAAAGACTTTAAATGACACACTGGACCAAATGGACTTCACAGATATATTCAGAACATTCCATCCCAAAGCAACAGAATAGACATTCTTCTCTAGTGCCCATGGAACATTCTCCAGAATAGATCACATCCTAGGTCACAAATCAGGTCTCAACCGGTACCAAAAGACTGGGATCATTCCCTGCATATTTTCCGACCACAAGGCTTTGAAACTAGAACTCAATCACAAGAGGAAAGTTGGAAAGAACTGAAATACATGGAGGCTAAAGAGCATCCTATGAAAGAATGAATGGGTCAACCAGGAAATTAAAGAAGAATTAAAGAAATTCATGGAAACAAATGAAAATGAAAACACAACTATTCAAAATCTTTGGGATGCAGCAAAGGCAGCCCTAAGAGGAAAGTATATAGCAATACAAGCCTTTCTCAAGAAACAAGAAAGGTCTCAAATACACAACCTAACCCTACAACTAAACGAGCTGGAGAAAGAACAGCAAATAAAGCCTAAATCCAGCAGAAGAGAAATAATAAAGATCAAATCAGAAATCAATGAAATAGAAACCAAAAGAACAGTAGAACAGATCAACGAAACTAGGAGCTGGTTCTTTGAAAGAATTAACAAGATTGATAAACCCCTGGCCAGACTTATCAAAAAGAAAAGAGAAATGACCCAAATAAATAAAATCATGAATGAAAGCGGAGAGATTACAACCAACACCAAAGAAATACAAACAATTATAAGAACATATTATGAACAACTATATGCCAGCAAATTAGATAATCTGGAAGAAATGGATGCATTCCTAGAGATGTATCAACTGCCAAAACTGAACCAGGAAGAAAGAGAAAACCTGAACAGACCCATAACCACTAAGGAAATTGAAGCAGTCATCAAAAATCTCCCAAAAAACAAAAGCCCAGGGCCAGATGTCTTCCCAGGGGAATTCTGCCAAACATTTCAAGAAAAATTAATACCTATTAAAACCCTGATGTTTATAGCAGTTATGTCCACAATAGCCAAACTGTGGAAAGAGCCAAGATGTCCATCGACAGATGAATGGATAAAGAAGAAGTGGTATACATATACAATGGAATATTATGCAGCCATCAAAAGGAATGAAATCTTGCCATTTGCAACGATGTGGATGGAACTGGAGGGTAGTATGCTGAGCAAAATAAGTCAATCAGAGAAAGACATGTATCATATGACCTCACTGATATGAGGAATTCTTAATCTCAGGAAACAAACTGAAGGTTGCTGGAGTGGTCGGGGGGTGGGAGGGATGGGGTGGCTGGGTGATAGACATTGGGGAGGGTATGTGCTATGGTGAGCACTGTGAATTGTGTAAGACTGTTGAATCACAGACCTGTACCTATGAAACAAATAATAGATTATATGTTTTAAAAAAAAGAAGAAGAAGAAGATAGCAGGAGGGGAAGAATGGAGGGGGGGAAATCGGAGGGGAAGGTGACCATGAGAGACTATGGACTCTGAGGAACAAACTGAGGGTTCTAGAGGGGAGGGGGGTGGGGGGATGGGCTAGCCTGGTGGTGGGTATTAAAGAGGGCACGTTCTGCATGGAGCACCGGGTGTTATATGCAAACAATGAATCATGGAGCACTACATCAAAAACTAATGATGTAATGTATGGTGATTAACAACATAATAATAAAAATAAAATAACATAAAAAATAGAAACTTTTAAGCCCTGGAAAAAAAAAAAGAAAGAAAGGTCAACCAGAGGGCTAAAGCAGTTGGAGATCGATGGAGTGGTGGGCAAGGGACCCCAAATAATGACCTTAAGTGTTGTTGCTGTCTCAATCTGATTTGTGGCCTGGCTTAAAGGCCAAAGCCAGAAGACAACTGAAAGGACAACATAATAAATAATTATTGCAAACAAGATTTTCAATCATAGCTTTGGTGGTGGAAAGCTGAAATGTTTACCTGTGAATAACTTAGTTTTAATTATTCTATGTCATTTCGTGTCACTGGAAGGGATATTTCTACTGTACTTCCAGTTTGCTCTGAAATAATGTGCTATGACATAAGATTCAAACTCAAATGTACTAAAGGTCAGACTTGTTCCATTTGCCCAAAGGAAAGATCATAATGAAAATTCCTAAAGGGGTTTTACTACGTCAACTGTAATTATATTTTAGTCACGTCAATATTTGTCAGCACAATTCTTCATACAAAGGTCAATGTAAAGTGTTTCATATTTGTGTTTTCCATCAAACTATTTTATTGGTATAAGTTTTAGCTTTGAAATTAAAAGGGAAGCACAATTCTCAAAGGTCAAAATATTTCTCATATGAATCACTTTTTGGTTCATGAATGTCTATGTCCAGTCATAAAATGGCCATTTATAACAATCTGCTATTTCCATGTTCCATCTCTTGTTAGAAGTATTTTGAAATATGACCATAGAATAATAATCCTTAAGTATAAATATGATTGGCCATATCATCAAGGATAAACATAAACTAGTTCATAGTATAATTAAATGATTTTTAAGTGGAAACATAAATTCAAAGATAAATGAATAAATTAGAAAAAAATAATATGGTATATAGCTATCAAAATAATTTTTTCACACATTATGAGAAAATTAAAATGTCCAACTATAAATATTGTTTTCTTCTATTCCAAGATCAACTAGTTTAAAAACATTTAATATCTGGAATAGACAAGTTAAAATACCATTTCATGATATTGCTCGGACCAAATACTTAAGCAAACATCCAATATTTGATGTAAGAGGATACTTGCCTTATTTTACATGTGATATTTTTGAGTAAGATGTTTCTTTTTCTTTGAAACAGTATATGCTTTAAATGGTCAGAGACTATGTGAATTTATGTTCCTAATCAAGCTTTTTAAGCATTTATTTCAGTTGGAACTCTTTACATTTAAGCTACTTTGTTTGATTAAGTTCAATGCGAGGAAACCTCTTATTTGTTCTTTCTCCATAAAAGGACTAGTCTTTGATAAACAGTTTTGTCTCTTATCCTGGCCTATGATCATAAGTGTTTACTGGGAAGGATAAAGTCTCTGACGTTTTCATGTAGAGATGGTTTTTAAAGAGTGCAAACTGTACTCTGCCTAGTACATCACGTAGCATCAATAAAAGGTAGAAGAACAATTTACTTTGATGGTTTCAGTTATAACCCTTCTGCATTCCCTTTATTCTTTCATGTTTTCACTGTTTTCATTACTCTACTTTGCAGCCTGCTAGTAGCTGAAGAATACTAATAACCAAATGTGATTGTATTTATGGGGATTTTCCATCCTCAGAGGACACTTAAATTTTAGCATAATTTTAAAATGAGTCCTGAGGAGATTTATTTCTAATATCTGAAGGCAGCTGTTTGTAAAATTTGAATCTCAGATATTACAAATTTCAACTTTTTAATTTTATCTAAGTATGTCTTAGAAATAGTAAACATTCCAAAAAAAAGTTTACTGCCTAAATGTATTGTGTAGTCCTAAATACACAAGAACACTAAAGTTCTTAAAATTATTTCTAATCATACACCATTCTTTACAAATCTACTTGTAATAACATTATCTTCCTCTTGGATGATTAGTACTATCTTTAGTGAAAGGAGAACAAGCTTGTGATGTTGCAGAACTGAGTTCAGATCCTGATCCTACCTCTGCTGGCTATGTGATGTCGAACAAGTTACTTAGCGTCTCTGAATCTGCTTTTTTGTTAAGAATTATATACCAAATATATAAAATAACGGACAAATTGAACATAGTAAGTGTTCGATAATAATGGAGAAATTGCCCCAAGGAAAGAAGTAGGGATAGTTTAGGGTTTACCTGCCTTTCTTGTTTCTATCAGCTCTTTACTCTCTGAGCACTATAGTGATGCTACCCCTTGGACAATACAGAGCTTTGGAGGATGCTGCTATTTTCTCACAGCAAGAGAAAAGGAAGAATTCAAAAGCTCCTCTGCAGCCTCTTTCCCCCAGCGTTACTCCAGGCTGCCTGTCAGCTTCACACGAAGCCACCCTTCTCTCTATCCACCCGGGTTTCTCAGTGTTGACCCATTCTTCCTCTCCCTCCCTTACATCGAGTCTACAGTGCTGAGTCTGGGGAGGAAGGCAGTATCATCCGCAGTTTGTCTCTCCTGTTAGAAATGGCAAATTTCAAAATCTGCGTGGGGGTAACCTGATCCAGGGGCCTGTGCTGAGTCTATGCTTGAGCTAGGAAGCGTTTGAATTATATATCATGGCCTACAGGGGGTGATCATTGATTTTTCTATCAAAATAAAACACCTATTGATTTTTAGGATGTTCAGTGTGAATTTTAAAGATGATTCAAATAATCACTCAAAATTCTTGGAAAACAAAACATCCGTTCAATTGCTGGATACAACTCTCCTCGTGGAGTGGGAGAGGAAAGATAGAACTATAGATAGATGTAAATACGAACACACACACATTATATAATGTAGTTATTTTTTAAACACCATGTAGCAACACTTTCTGTGAAACAGCTCACTAGAGATAACTTTGACCTGGAGGTGGGGGGAAAGCGGCAGTCAGGGAGGTAGGGTTAGGGTAATATTCGAGGAATGGAGGACTAGTTTCTTGGTGGTGGAATGCGTCAGTTCAATGGATGTGCATCACTGACCACTCCCACTGTCTTGACGGCCCTTGAACAGGGGAACATAAAGCACCCCACCCTCATACCGAAGGGCTCTGCCCGCGGGATGAAAAAAGCACTGCCTGAATCTTCATTACTTTATCCTCTCTATTTCTTAGTATAATCGCTTTCCTCGTTTTCTGTATTACACGTCCACATAGGAGCTCAGCCTTTCTTTTTGGAGAAAGAATAGAGCTGGCTAAAATGACTAGATCCCAAGAGGTAAGTTTCCTTCTTACCTTTCCTGGTATGAAGCGGGCATTCCAGGAACACAAAAGACTTTACTCAACGTAGAAACCAAGAAGAGACACAAGACAGAAAATGACTGTTCTCTGTCATGTCTACTACATATTTGGTCAGATACACGTCCTTCAGTACAATAGGTCATAAAGAGATTGCAAAGCTGCAAAGCCACAAAGCCTAGACTGGACGACAAGTTGGCAGAGTTACTAGGAAAACAGCCTTGATGACATCTGCATCTCTTTCAAACACACTACAGCACATCAGGAAGACAAAACTTTCCACTCTTTCTACTTTCGTTTAAAACCGTTACATTTTACAAGGATTGAATATAATGAAAAAGAATGAACACCAGTAATAGCTCGCATTGAAAATACTTATAAAAACTTTTACGGAAACACTGCCATGGCATCCACATTATCACAGTCAGAATACTGAGGGTGAATTTAATACAATTCAATAGTAATACTAATAAGCTATAAAATAACTGCACTAAAGTATTCCCATTTGTCTTCACAGTTCATATTCTGATAGCAGCGGTTTCTGAAGAAAGGCATTCAGCTGAGAAATCCACAGATTTGCAAAACTTATGAGCCTGAAGGAATTACTGGAATAAATAAGTATACGAATGATGCTTTGTTAATCAAGTCTAAGTGATAAAGCTTAATGCATGATGAGCACTGGGTGTTATACGCAAATGATGAATTACTGAGCTCTACATCTGAAACAAAATCATAGGAAATCAATTGCTCTCAAATGATTTGGTTTTGGATATTGGATATTGATTATTGATTCTTTTCTGGTAGAAGTATCTAGTAATTTTCAATCTTTGGTATAATGGAAAGAGCATAGGAAGAAAAGTCAGAAAATGTTTAGTATCCTAGCTCCACAGCACACGTACTAAATGACTTGGGGGAGTGAGCACACTTTAATAACAACAGCTAACTTTCATTTAGTACTCTTTCTTTCTTTTTTTTTTTTTAAAGATTTTATTTATTTATTTGACAGAGAAAGACACAGCGAGAGAGGGAACACAAGCAGGGGGAGTGGGAGCGGGAGAAGCAGACTCCCTGCCAAGCAGGAAGCCCGATGCGGGTCTCGATCCAGGGACTCCAGGATCATGACCTGAGCCGAAGGCAGTTGCTTAACCAACTGAGCCACCCAGGCGCCCCATTTAGTACTCTTTCTATTTCAGGCTTGTGCTAGCATATGTGAGCATTCTCATCTAATCCTATAATATCTGTAGATCATATTCTGTATCCCCTACCCCCTTTTTGTAGATGGTAACACTGAGGCTGAGAGTTCATAGGCCTTGTCCAGCAGGACTGACTCATTGAGTGATAGAGACCCACTGTCTGTTTGCCTCCAGAATCCATGGGCTTAACTATTGTTTAAGTTGCTCATTTGAAAAATGGGGGCATTTAGGGAGTTAGACTACATGTTTTATAAATTCCCCTCTAAGTCTAAAATTATCTTTTCTTTTGCTTCCTACCCCCCCTTTTTTTTTTAAAGAAAAAGACTATTCCTCTGTTCACAGAATCAATAAGGGCTGAAGATGTCATTTAAACCTCCCAGTTATATTCATAATACTAAAAAATTAACAGCATTAAGATATAATTCATATAAAGTATACAATTCAATGGTTTTTAGAATATTCAGAGTTGTGCAATCATCACCACAATCCATTTAGAATATTTTTATCACCCCAAGAAATTCATTTCCCCTCCAACCCCTATTTGAAACCCAGTCCTAGGCAACCATGATCTATTTTCTGTCTCTGTGAATTTGCCTATTTTGGAAATTTCATATAAATGGAATCATACAATATATGGCCTCCTGTGACTACCTTTTTTTAACTTATCATAATATTTTCAAGGTTTAGCCATTCCACAGCTTAAATAAGTACTCTATCCTTTTTATGCTAAATCATATTTCATTTTATGGGTATACCCATTGTGTTTATCCACTCATTAGTTGATGGATAATTGGGCTGTTTGCAATTTTGGGCCTTTATGAATATTGTTGCTAAAAACATTAGTGTACATGGTTCATGTAAGCCTAGGTTTTCATTTCTCTTGTGTACATATCTATGAGAAATGCTGGGTCATGTGGTAACTCTATGTTTAACATCTTGAGGACCTGCCAGAGTATTTTCTAAAGCAGCTGAACTATTTTATATCCTCACCAATAGTTGGAGAGTTCCATTTTCTTCACATCTTCCCACCATTCATCACTGTCTTTTTGATTATAGCTACCTTAGTGGGTATAAAGTGGCATCTCACTGCAGTTTTGATTTGCATGTCCCTTATAGCTAATAACATTGAGCATCTTTTCTTATGCCTATCTGCCATTTGCATATCTTCTCTGAAGAAATCTCTATTCCTTTGACCATTTCTTGAGTTGTCTTTATTATTGAATAGGAAGCACTCTTCATATATTCCAGAGACTAGTCTCTTAAAAGGTATGATTGGCAAAAATTTTCTTCATTCTATGGGCTGTCTTTTCACTTTCTTGGTAGTGTCCTTTGAAAGACAAATAGTTTTTAATTATGAAGTCTAATTTATGTATTTTTCTTTTTTCTCATGTTTTTGGTGTCATATCTTAGTATTCATTGCCTAATCCAAAGTCATGAGGATTTACCACTTCATTTTAACAGTTTTATAATTTAGGTCTTACATTTAGGTGTTTGGTCCATTTTGAGTTAATTTTTGCAGAGGGTGTTAGGTAGAGGTCCAATTCATTCTTTTGTGTGTGGGTATACAGTTGTACTACCACCAACTTTTTGAAAAAACTATTCTTTCCTCACTGAATTATCTTAACATCCTTGTTGTCTACCTTGTTTTTGATCTCTAATTTTTCATGTCCACTTATTCACTTTGTTTCCCATTGCACTTACAATCGAATTATAAGTTCCTTGAGTTGAAGGACCATGTGTTATGCATGACCCACCCTCAATATCGCTGAGTACTGAGTCTGTAGTGGGCATTTAATAAACACCTCACTGATTGGTTGGTTGATAAAAGGAATTGAAGAGGTCATAGGGGTAAAAGAAATAAGCCAGGAGGTTATAGAGATAAACCTGTAAATTTCATTTTACATTAATGTGTCTCAATCAAGAATATCATGCTCTACCAACTGAGTCAGGCAGTTGCTCCAAGAAAAATCTACTTTAAATAATCCTAAAAAGTAAGGCACTTGGATTATAAGAAGGAGTGTTACTTAATCCAATAGTTCTCAAATTTGTTTTAGGACTTTTACAATTCTCAAAATTTAGTGAAGACCCCAAAGAACTTTTGTTTGTGTGTTGTTTATCAATTTTAATTCCTAATGCAGGAAATTTAAATAAAAAAATGAATTCCTTAAAAAAAAAACATTACATTGATATAAGTTTAACATAACTTTTCTAAAACATTTAGAAGAATTGCATGATTTTATATTTTTGAAAACTTGCTTAATTTGGCTTAACATAAAACACCTGGATTCTCCTGATTCTGCATTCAATCTATTGCATCTCTTGTTTTGGTTGAAGTACATGAAAAAAATCTGGCCTCATACAGATACGCAGTTAAGAAAGGGAAAAGCATTTCAACAGTCTTTTCAGATAAGTGTGGAGAGTTTTCTTTCATACCACACTAAAACTCAAAAAGTGGCAATTTCCGAATGTATGGTTGCAATATGTAATCTGAAACCCTATCAGGGAACATTTTGTACTCTGACAATAAAATCCACTGGGCTGTTCTGCACATTGAATATATCTTTTATTTTTGCATTTATCACACATTGATCATTTAGATATAATGATTCACTGGGAAATGTAGATCGTCCAAATGTTGATGTGTTTCATTATGCAATATCAAACACACATTTAAAAAAAGAAAAAAAAAAAACACAAAAACCCGGGGCACCTGGGTGGCTCAGTGGTTAAGCAGCTGCCTTCGGCTCAGGTCATGATCCCAGGGTCCTGGGATTGAGTCCCAAGTCAGGCTCCCTGCTCAGTGGGGGGTCTGCTTCTCCCTCTCCCTCTGCCTGCCTCTCTGCCTACTTGTGCTCTATCTCTCTCTGTCAAATAAATAAATAAAATCTTTAAAAAAAATAATATTTGGAAATGCTTAGTTAACTAATATTTGGAAAACAATGCAAATTAATATTCTATTAAGAGTCTGCCTGGGTAGCTCAGTCGAGTAAGCGTCTGCCTTTGGCTCAGGTCATGATCCCAGGGTCCTGCTCAGCAGGGAGCCTGCTTCTCCCTCTCCCTCGGCCTGCTGCTCCCCCTGCTTGTGCTCCCTCTCTGTCAAATAAATAAATAAATAATAAATAAATAAATAAAATCTTTAAAAAAAGAAAATTCATTTCTAAATCATTAGATTCAAATATATTACTATGTTGGTAATATTTGCTGTTGTGGGAATTCCTTTATAAACATTTAATCTCCAAAATCCATTCAAGACATGGAGTCAACTTCTTTCATATACATTCTTATTTAAGCATTATGTATACAATTAATTACATTCTTATCCTATCCTCTCATGTGTGTCCATTAATTACATAGCCAATAGCATATTTTTTACTAATTATTCATCATATATTAAGCCAAACCACCTACAGACATGAGTCTGAATTAAAAGAAACTAATTGTAAAACGTTGTGTCTCTTTATTCACTGCAAACACATTTCTTCTAGATACTAAGTTCATGTTGTAAGCTTCAGAGAATTTGAGAAGTAGAAAAAGAAAAAGCACATTTCTGCCTGTCCTACAAACATGAAACATAAAAGAAAAAGTTCTGGTTTTCGTCCATTAAATGAATATTAAGTTAATCTAATCTGAGACTCATTTTTTTAGTTAAAGTTTATAAGCAAGTCTCTAAAAATGCAAATTGTATAATTATCTCTTGGATTTTTCCTGTCCTTTTGCTTCATCTTATTACTCTTGCAAGAAATATCATATATGTCTTTCAGAACATTAAATTTAGTGGAGATGTTTCTGAGTAAAGAAAACAAAGCTCCACCTAAGTGTTTAACAAAATTATGAAAAAAATTTGGAAAGAAGTTTCAGAAATTAAGGCTCTTCTTTCACTATTTGAACCAATGACTGTCAAATTTGAAACAATGGCTTTCATTTTCATGTAACATTTTTTTTTTTTACAATTTGAAAGTATGCAAAAGTACAATTCTATAAAATTGTGTATGCAAATATAAATACAGGAAAATAACATGTATATATAGAAAAGGCCTAAGGCCCCAATCAGTCTATTTAGGCAATTCCTTTTGCTAAATAGACATTAAAATACATATGTATTTTGATTCTTCTAGATCTGAAGAGGCCAAATGAGGAAATTATGATGAAATACTTGACCTACATCAGGAAATACAAATAAAAATAAAGTCAATGATCTAATTGTTAGGAAACTCTGGTTAAGAGTTGGATTTGCATGTATCTCATTTCTTGGGTTATTAATTTAATTACCCTTTCAACTAGCTTAACCGTATCAAGTAGCCATCAAAGCATAGCAAGAAGCTGATGAAGCTCTTGTCCATGGTAAATGAATCTTTTAAACAGCAAACATTACAGTGGGATTTAGGAAAGATTAAACTCTCTCTACCTTGCCAAAGCAATAATTAAAATGAATGGAATCTGTTTATATAAACAGTTGTCATTTCTTCTTCAACAAGGAATTTTGCCATTTACCAGTATCAGAAAACTCATCTCCTAAGAGAAAACTGTGTTTTTCCACTTATCTAGTGTTTGTTTGTTTGCTTGTTTTGTTTTGTTTTAATTCAGGAAGAACTCCTTGAAGAGCAATCCAAAGGAATGTGTACTTTGAGGAAGTTTGGCAACACAATGCACTCTAGCCACTGCCCAAACTCATGAAAATATCAGGACAAGCCAGTTCAATACTTTTTCTAATTTTTGTTTCTTTTAGTATCTAAGATTAGGATTCTTATTTATTATCTTAAAAAAAGATTTTATTTATTTATTTGACAGAGAAAGACAGCGAGAGAGGGAACACAAGCAGGGGGGAGTGGGAGAGGGAGAAGCAGGCTTCCCACGGAGCAAGGAGCTCAATGTGGGGCTCGATCCCAGGACCCTGGGATCATGACCTGAGCCAAAGGCAGACGCTTAATGACTGAGCCACCCAGGAGCCCCACTTATTTATTATCTTCTTCTAGCATCTCTACACCAATCTTCAGATTTCAGAAGGCTAGTAAATAGGCTCCATCAAATCTTTGAAAGGTAAACCTCAATTTTTATCTAAATAACTACAAAGGTGTAGCATTAAGAAGTAAAAGGGGGCACGGGTGGCTCAGTTGGTTAAGCGACTGCCTTCGGCTCAGGTCATGATCCTGGAGTCCCGGGATCGAGTTCTGCATCGGGCTCCCTGCTCAGCGGGGAGTCTGCTTCTCCCTCTGACCCTCCCCCCTCTCATGTGCTCTCTCTCTCCTCTCATCCTCTCTCTCAAATAAAATAAAATCTTAAAAAAAAAAAAGAAGTAAAAGGAATCTTAGTTTATTTCTGGTTAAAGTAGTGGACTTCTATCCAATTTAAATGGTCATCAGTAGAAACTAGTCTGAGAAGCTGAACATGCAAAAGTCATGAAAGCTTTCATTCTAGATGTTTTTTATGACTATAAGCTGTAGGGTAGAGTCTAAATGTTATGAGAAAGGAAAGAATATTGAGTCATATGTGAAATATAGATTATTGAATGATGAGGAAAAGTGCATAAGATATTACAGATCCCCAAACCATGTTCCAACTATATTTACTTCATCCTCAAACACTGGGTGGTAGAGCAAAACAAGCTTCGATAAAGTTGATGGTTTGCTTGAGAACCAAGACTAGTTAATTGAAAAGTTATGATAGTGTCCCAGTCCCCAACTTCTAGGTCAGTGTTTTTCCTCTTATTTTTCCAAGAGGGTTATGAAAATGTATGAACATAGGTGTCAGAGAAAATTACACAAATGGCCCTTACGCATGTGAAAAGCTGTTTGATTTCAATATAACAAAAGAAATTCACAGAGATATCATCTCAACCATCAAAAGTATAACAACAAACTGTGTGTGTGAGACTATAGGGAAAAAGGTACTCTCATATATTGTTGGTAGGATAAAAATATGGTATAACATTGTGGAGGAGAATTTGGCAAATTTAATCAAAGTACAGATGTACTGATACATTTAGACTTTGAACCAATCCCACTTTTTGGAATCTAGCTTATAAACACACCCACACATGTCCAAAATGACATATGAACAAAGTTTTTCATTTGGATATTATTTGTGTAACATAAGTTAGAAATAACTCAAATATTAACAATATGGAGTTGCCTGAATTGTAATAAATCCATACAATAGAGTAATATGCAACAATAAAAAGTAATGAGGACTATCTATGTACTGATAAGGAGAGATCTTTGGGATATATTCCTTAATGAAAAGCAAGGTACAGAATAGTATATATGGTATATCATCTTTTATATATGAAATGGGGAAATATATATGTTGCAAAAAGAACATTGGAAAGATGAACAAAAAGCTAATGAAAATAGTTAATTCAGAGATCAGGGAGGGGTAAGTTAAAGAGAAAGACCAGGAGAGGCATCTAGGCATACATTTTTTTTGTATAGTTTTGACTTTCATACCATGTAATGCATAGATCTTTCTGTTTTAAAGAGATAAAAGTGAAAAGGTAATCCTTAAAACTAGAAACAAACTTAAGTAATTACATATAACTATGTAGATGGATAACGTAATCACAAAGAAATGTTTTTTCCCAGTAACTTTAGCACATAGATCTTTAACTGTACATCTTCAGGGCTGTACTCCGTAGGGGGAGAAAAGAACAACCAAGACATTTTAAACTTCCTTTAGTAGTTTTATTGTTAGTGTTTTGGTAACTACTTTATTTATAAACTATTAAAAAGTTCTATCATTAAAGTCCCACCAAGGCAGGGAGGGGAAGTCATTTTTTTTAAAGGAATATAAATTAGAGCATCACCTACCAGAGGTAAAGGAAGAGCTGAGAAGCTATGGAGAGGGAGCAATAAGGCAACCCAGGTTTTAGACCCAGCAGGAAGATGCTCCAACTTTAGACTAGATGGACAAAAAAGAAAAGATGGAGTTCTAGAGTCCAGAAGACCAGGACTCCTGTTGGCAGCTATAACCGATGTGTGCCTGTCCTGGGGACCTGAAACCACAAAGCAGTCTTATTCAGAGATGTCTCCCAAAACAGGGAGAAAAGGGTAGAAATACTCTGGCTGCCCCCTTCGCCCTATTACCACCCCACCCCAAACCTCCCACCAGCGAGTACTACTGACTGGCATAGAAGCCTACAAATATCATGGAGTATGGGAAGAGTACGAAACAGATCTGGGGGCAACAGGCTAATGACGAGCACTGAAGCTAATAAGTATTATTAGTTTTATTAGAAATGAAGATTTTTGGGGCGCCTGGGTGGCTCAGTCGTTAAGCGTCTGCTTTTGGCTCAGGTCATGATCCCAGGGTCCTGGGATCGAGCCCCGCATTGGGCTCCCTGCTCCACGGGAAGCCTGCTTCTCCCTCTCCCACTCCCCCTGCTTGTGTTCCCTCTCTTGCTGTGTCTCTCTCTGTCAAATAAAATGTTAAAAAAAAAAAAAAAGAAATGAAGATTTTCAGCATTAGGGAAAAATAAGTATAATTATTAAATCAAAGAAGTTATGTAAAATTGATGAATTGTTAGCAATCAATTCAAAATCTGAATATAAACCCATGATTTAAAAAATATATTTTCTTATGACCTCACTGATATGAGGAATTCTTAATCTCAGGAAACAAACTGAGGGTTGCTGGAGTGGTGGGGGGTGGGAGGGATGGCGTGGCTGGGTGGTAGACATTGGGGAGAGTATGTGCTATGGTGAGCACTGTGAATTGTGTAAGACTGTTGAATCACAGACCTGTACCTCTGAAACAAATAATACATTATATGTTAAAAAAAAAAAAAAAAGAAGAAGAAGATAGGAGGGGAAGGATGAAGGGGGGGAAATCAGAGAGGGAGACGAACCATGAGAGACGATGGACTCTGAGAAACAAACTGAGGATTCAAGAGGGGAGGAGGGTGGAGGGATGGGTTAGCCTGGTGATGGGCATTAAAGAGGGCACGTTCTGCATGGAGCACTGGGTGTTATATGCAAACAATAAATCATGGAACACTACATCAAAAACTAATGATGTAATGTATAGTGATTAACATAATAATAAAAAATTAAAAAAATAAAATATATAAATATAAATAAAAACATAATAAAAAATATATTTTCTTGCTTCATCCATTGAAATGGCCTTAATATAGTTTCACTTCAATATCATTAAACTCATTTAGACTGAAATTTTGTTTTTAATAACGTTCCTCAGTAAAAGGAATCAGAACTCCCTGGAGAAGTGGCTCATTCTTAATCTGAAACACAAAAGGTATAGATTAGGCCTGGGATATTTTGAGCTCAAGATATGGAGAAAAGGGACACTTGTGTATTGTGGGTGGAAATGTAAACTGGTACAGACACTATGGAAAACAGTACAGAAGTTCCTCGAAATATTAAAAATAGAACTACCATACGATCCAGCAATCCTGTTTCTACATATATATATCTAAAGAAAGTTATTCATTATTCATAATAACCAAGACATGGAAACAACCTAAATATCCAAAGACTAATGAATGGATAAAGGAAGTGTGGAGATATATATAAACACACCACACACACACATATATATATGTATATAATGGAGCATTATTCAGCCATAGAAAGGAAATCCTCCATTTGGGACAACTTAGATGGACCTTCAGGATATTATGCTAAATGAAATAAGTCAGACAAAGAAAGACAAATTCACATATATGTGGAATCTAAAAAAAAAAAACAGAACTCATAGAAATAAAGACCACAATGGTGGATGCCAGGGGCTGAGGAATAGGATAAATGGGAAAATGTTAGTCAAAGATTACAAACTTTCAATTGTAGGGGCACCTGGGTGATGCAGTCAGTTAAGTGTCTGACTCTTGATTTCAGCTCAGATCACGATACCAGGGTCGTGAGATCGAGCCCTGTGCCAGGCTTGATGGGTCAGCACAGAGATGTCTTGAGACTCTCTCTTTCCTCTCCCTTTGCTGTCCCTGCCCCTCTCTCTCAAATAAATAAACAGATCTTTAAAAAAAAAAAAAACCTTCAATTTTAAGATGAATACGTTCTAGGGATATAATGTACACCATAGTAACTATAGGTAACAATACGAATTGTACACTTAAAATTTGCTGAGCGTATAGATCTTAAGTGTTCTCTACACACACACACACATCACAGCAACTATGTGAAGTGGTGGATATGCTAACTAACCTTGTGTGGTAATCATTTTAAAATATATTCATTTATCAAATCATCATGCTATGTACCTTAAATTTACACAATGGTATTTGCCAATTATATCTCAATAAAACTGGAAACAAATCAAGTTAAAGGTTTTGAAACTAAGACAATTTTCAAAATTTAATGTAGTCATTTTAAAAGCAGAGAAAAGCTTGAAAGGGCTCCCATTAGCAATGTTTCATTGGACATCAGTAATTTGCTGGTTGGTTTAAAATTAATTTTACGAAAAATCTTCAATGCACAATTACACTAAGATAAGGGGAAGGCCAGCAAAATATATTTGTTGTCATTTGAGTTAGCTATTAAACCAAATCTTAGGAGATAGGCTTTGTCTCCTACTGTAACGTAACACCAGGCTCAATGCATTCCAGCCCACATGGTGAATTTAAATCTCATCAACTTTTGGAGTGAATTTCCAATTAATAAAAAATTTAAGGTTAGACTTAAAACATGCTAAGAAGAAGCTAGGAGATAAATCCAGAGATCTGTTATCTTCAAGGAATGACATGCAAACAATCTATATTGTCCTAGACTAACTGAGGCTTATGGGGCATGATAATCATTACAATGCTTAGTTTTAGATTGGATCTTGATTTTGCACAAAGCTGAGGAATATTGGAGATATTTGATTATGGCTGGGTATAAAATGAAATTAAGAAATTATTAATTTTGCTGGGTATAAAAATAGTTACAGTGACTATGTAAGAAAATATGTTTATTTTTAAGAACTGTACACCAAATTATTAGGGGTATATTGTGATATCTAGAATTCTTTTAAAAATACTTCTCTATAAAACAATTTTTTTCTTAAAGGGGATTTTGCTGATCTGACTCCAGCTTACTTTTCTAGTTTCATCCAGCCATATGGTAAAATAATAAATATCACCAGTATTTTTACTACCATTTTATTTATTTATTTATTTTTAAAGATTTTATTTATTTGACAGAGAGAGACACAGTGAGAGAGGGAACACAAGCAGGGGGAGTGGGAGAGGGAGAAGCAGGCTTCCTGCTGAGCAGGGAGGCCGAAGCAGGGTTCGATCCAAGGACCCCGGGACCATGACCTGAGCCGAAGGCAGACACTTAACGACTGAGCCACCCAGGCGCCACTTTACTACCATTTTTTTTTTTTTAAGATTTTATTTATTTGACAGAGAGAGCACAAGCAGAAGGAGAGAGAGGGAGAAGCAGGCTCCCTGCTGAGCAAGGAGCCTGATGTGGGACTCGATCCCAGGACCCTGGGATCATGACCCAGGCTGAAGGCAGCCGCTTAATGGACTGAGTCACCCAGGCGTCCCACTTTACTACCATTTTAAAAATAACTCTTTCACTCTTTCAGGATTAGTAAACTTATTTTAACATATGAGACAGTTTTGTTTCAGATCAAGAATATTTTTAACCTGAAGTTCTTGAATGGACTTCAGGGTGCTTGAGAAATGTGTGTGTGTGTGTGTGTGTGTGTGTGGTTCATGCACACTTATGGGAATATGTATTTATCTTGGATGAGTTTTATGGCTTTCATCAGGTTGTCAGAGGGACATGTGACCCAAAAAGTATTAGGAGTGTTAAGAGGTTTGTCAGTTTTATTTGTATAACTCACTACTCTGTAGCCTTTAAAAGAAAAATGCATAGCTACTCTGAGGGTCTTTAAAATAATTGCATCAAATTGAAATATATGTGAAGCTCATGGTTTTCCTTGTTGAACTTTTGGCCTCTTTACAGACGATGTTTCCATTTATATTTTTCCATTGCTTGCTGAGGATTAAGTAATTCCTGAGGGTTATCCTTTCATATACATTCACATATGTTATAAACTATGCCTAGTTTTTAGACAATGGGGAGATGACAGTTGATTAAAGGGTCCTGTCTTTGAGGCTTTAGAAAAGAAGGATCATTTAATCCTAAATCATTAGCTGGATCATGTATCTGGCATTAAAGCCTGAGTGTTTACTTGGTTTTAGATTAAAGTAAACTTCCATGGACATGCTAAAGGCTGGGCCACCAGAGGCAATTCCTATAGGGATAGGACTAATGTTATGGAGAGAAGGAAAGACATATGTGCAGGGCTGGCCCCATGGCATGCAGCCTGAACAGCTGCCTGGCGCTCCATACTGAAAAGGGCCTGGTACTTGGTTTAATGCTTGGCTGTCACTGCCTTGAAATTCTTAGCCATTTTTTGAACAAGGTTCCACATTTTCATTTTGCTCTGGGTCCCACATATTATGTAGCTAATCCTGTGTATGTGGCTTGGCCCTGGGCTTATCTGTGGAGCTGACTCTAGTTTGGTTCAACTTGTTTCTTGCTCAGCTACTGCTACCCCCAGTTTCCTTCCCGCAGATAAAGGCTGAGGCTGGGCTGCTCCAGTCACTACAGCAGTACAAATGCCATGAGCAAGCATGTATTGGGACTGGGGAATGTGAGATAGGGTAGGCAACAAGACCTCAGTTGAGAAAAGTTCATCTAAACATTAAATCACTAATGTCACAGCAACTTTATTCAATTTATATAATTTTCACTGACCATTTGCTGAATTTTTTGGTAGTGCCCATTCTTCTGTTGCCTCTGACATCCAGGTGTTAGAAGAGGGCACCTCATCTTTTGATAGAAATAGTCTCAGGGTTCCTCCATACACTCAAACTAAAAATGGTACTGAATGGTGCTCATTCTGGCAATTCTGCTATTTTCTCTCCAAAAATGGAAAAGCACTGCTGTTCTAAATACAGTTGAAAACCAACAGTGGCACCATTTTGACAAGTCGACATTTAAAGATTTGTCTCCATACCAACAATGTTATGGGGGGTTAGTTTGGTCTTGGGTTTTTTTGGCCACAAATTTGCAGTTTACCAGAGCTGCTTTGTAGAATTGTGTTGTAGACAGCCTGCTCAAGGAAGCTCAGCAGCACCCAGAGACTATCTTCACTGGTCTCTTATCTGATTCTAGTGTCTTTGTGATAAATTCTACTGAGTTTTTCAGCAGGGAAAGAGCTCATGATAAATTGGCTAGACATTTTTACTTTTATCTCCAAGGTGGACAAATAGTAGCAATAGCAATAATAATAATAGTAAGAGTAAATGCTAATTGTATACAATAATTATTATTATATAATATTATTATACTATAAAGGCTAATTACCATTCATGAGGCACTGTGCTAAATGTTTGATGTGCTCCATTTCATTCAATGCCCCCAGCAACCTGAGAAGTAAAATAACTAAATTATCCACTCTCTGTAAAAGAGTAAAGTGAGATTTAGCAAAATGAAGTGAAGTGCTCAAGGTTATGTGCCTAATAAATCATGGAGCAGAAATTTCAGCTTAGGCCAGAGGAATCCAGAGACCATGTTCTGAAGCACTGTAGTACCCTTCCGCCACCAGAGGAGCCATTTGAGATCCTATGTCATTAAGAATAGGGAGGTTCATGAGGGTTGGGGGAAGGGAAAAACTGGGTGATGGGCATTAAGGAGGGCACTTGATGTAATGAACAGTGGGTGTTATATGCAACTGATGAATCACTAAATTCTACCCCTGAAACTAATAATACACTATATGTCAACTACATTGAATTTAAATAAAGAATAAAAAAAAAAGGAAAACATTTCTATCTTCATGAAAGATGTTACTTGAAAAGGAAAAAAAAAAAAAAAAGGAATTGGGAGGTTCTGCCTTTTTCATCTGTCTGTGGAGTGAATGAAACAAACAACAAATCATTCCCTGAAAGTGATTCTATTGTTTTTATGTTTTAACTATTATTTTAAAAACACAACGATTGCTTCCATGCAATTCATGGAAACAAATGAAAATGAAAACACAACTGTTCAAAATCTTTGGGATGCAGCAAAGACAGTCCTAAGAGGAAAGTATATAGCAATATATGCTTTTCTCAAGAAACAAGAAAGGTCTCAAGTACACAACCTAACCCTACACCTAAAGGAGCTGGAGAAAGAACAGCAAATAAAGCCTAAATCCAGCAGGAGAAGAGAAATAATAAAGATCAGAGCAGAAATCAATGAAATAGAAACCAAAAGAACAGTAGAACAGATCAACGAAACTAGGAGCTGGCTCTTTGAAAGAATTAACAAGATTGATAAACCCCTGGCCAGACTTATCAAAAAGAAAAGAGAAATGACCCAAATCAACAAAGTCATGAATGAAAGAGATCACAACCAACGCCAAAGAAATACAAACAATTATAAGAACATATTATGAGGAACTCTATGCCAGCAAATTCGATAACCTGGAAGAAATGGATGCATTCCTAGAGATGTATCAACTACCAAAACTGAACCAGGAAGAAAGAGAAAACCTGAACAGACCCATAACCACTAAGGAAATTGAAGCAGTCATCAAAAATCTCCCAAAAAACAAAAGCCCAGGGCCAGATGACTTCCCAGGGGAATTCTACCAAACATTTCAAGAAAAATTAATACCTATGCTTCTGAAACTGTTCCAAAAAATAGAAATGGAAGGAAAACTTCCAAACTCATTTTATGAGGCCACCATCACCTTGATCCCCAAACCAGACAAAGACCCCATCAAAAAGGAGAATTACAGACCAATATCCCTGATGAACATGGATGCAAAAATTCTCACCAAAATACTAGCCAATAGGATCCAACAGTACATTAAAAAGATTATTCACCATGACCGAGTGGGATTTATCCCTGGGCTGCAAGTTTGGTTCAACATCTGCAAATCAATCAATGTGATACAATACATTAATAAAAGAAAGAACAAGAACGATATGATCCTCTCAATAGATGCAGAAAAAGCATTTGACAATATACAGCATCCATTCTTGATCAAAACTCTTCAGAGTATAGAGATAGAGGGTACATACCTCAATATCATAAAAGCCATCTATGAAAAACCCACAGCAAATATCATTCTCAATGGGGAAAACCTGAGAGCTTTCCCACTAAGGTCAGGAACACGGCTCCTATTCAACATAGTATTAGAAGTCCTAGCCACAGCAATCAGACAACAAAAAGAAATCAAAGGCATCCAAATCGGCAAAGAAAAAATCAAACTCTCACTCTTTGCAGATGATATGCTACTTTATATGGAAAACCCAAAAGACTCCACCCCAAAACTGCCAGAACTCATACAGGAATTTAGTAACGTGGCAGGATATAAAATCAATGCACAGAAATCAGTGGCATTCCTATACACCAAAAAGACAGAAGAAAGAGAAATTAAGGAGTCAATCCCATTTACAATTACACCCCAAACCATAAGATACCTATGAATAAATCTAACCAAAGAGGCAAAGAATCTGTACTCAGAAAACTATAAAATACTCATGAAAGAAATTGAGGAAGACACAAAGAAATGGAAAAACGTTCTATGCTCATGGATTGGAAGAACAAATATTGTGAAGATGTCAATGGTATCTAGAGCGATCTACACATTCAATGCAATCCCTATCAAAATACCATCCACTTTTTTCAAAGAAATGGAACAAATAATCCAAAATTTTGTACAGAACCAGAAAAGACCCCGCATAGCCAGAGGAATGTTGAAAAAGAAAAGCAAAGCGGGTGGCATCACAATTCCAGACTTCCAGCTCTATTACAAAACTGTCATCATCAAGACAGTATGGTACTGGCACAAAAACAGACACAGAGATCAATGGAACAGAATAGATAGCCCAGAAATGGACCCTCAACTCTATGGTCAACTCATCTTCAACAAAACAGGAAAGAATGTCCAATGGAAAAAAGACAGTCTCTTCAACAAAGTGTGTTGGGAAAAATGGACAGCCACATGCAGAAGAGTGAAACTGGACCATTTCCTTACACCATACACAAAAATAGACTCCAAATGGTTGAAAGACCTAAATGTGAGACCCGAGTCCATCAAAATCCTAAAGGAGAACACAGGCAGCAACCTCTTTGACCTCAGCCACAGCAATTTCTTCCTAGACACATCGCCAAAGGCAAGGGAAGCAAAGGCAAAAATGAACTATTAGGACATCAGCAAGATAAAAAGCTTTTGTACAGCAGAAGAAACAGTCCACAAAACCAAAAGACAATCGACAGAATGGGAGAAGATATTTGCAAATGACATAAAGGGCTTGTATTCAAAATCTATAAAGAACTTATTAAACTCAACACCCAAAGAACAAATGATCCAATCAAGAAATGGGCAGAAGACATGAAGAGACATCTCTGCAAAGAAGACATCCAAATGGCCAACAGACACATGAAAAAGTGCTCAACATCGCTCAGCATCAGGGAAATCCAAATCAAAACCTCAATGAGATACCACCTCACAGCAGTCAGAATGGCTAAAATTAACAAGTCAGGAAATGACAGATGTTGGCGGGGATGCGGAGAAAGGGGAACCCTCCTACACTGTTGGTGGGAATGCAAGCTGGTGCAGCCACTCTGGAAAACAGGATGGAGGTTCCTCAAAAAGTTGAAACTAGAGCTACCATATGACCCAGCAATTGCATTACTGCGTATTTACACCAAAGATACCAATGTAGGGATCCGAAGGGGTATGTGCAGCCCGATGTTTATAGCAGCAATATCCACAATAGCCAAAGTGTGGAAAGAGCCAAGATGTCCATCGACAGATGAATGGATAAAGAAGAAGTGATATATATACAATGGAATATTATGCAGCCATCAAGAGGAATGAGATCTTGCCATATGCAACGACGTGGATGAAACCGGAGTGTATTATGCTGAGCGAAATAAGTCAATCAGAGAAAGACATGTATCATATGACCTCACTGATATGAAGAATTCTTAATCTCAGGAAACAAATTGAGGGTTGCTGGAGTGGTGGAGGGTGGGAGGGATGGGGTGGTTGGGTGATGGACATTGGGGAGGGTATGTGCTATGGTGAGCCCTGTGAATTGTGTAAGACTGTTGAATCACAGACCTGTACCTCTGAAACAAATAATACATTATATGTTAAAAAAAAAAAAAAAAAAGAAGACAAAGAAGAAGAAGATAGCAGGAGGGGAAGAATGAAGGGAGGGAAATCGGAGGGGGAGATGAACCATGAGAGACTATGGACTCTGAGAAACAAACTGAGGGTTCTAGAGGGGAGGGGGGTGGGGGGATGGGTTAGCCTGGTGATGGGTATTAAAGAGGGCACGTTCTGCATGGAGCACTGGGTGTTAAGCACAAACAATGAATCATGGAACACTACATCAAAAACTAATGATGTAATGTATGGTGATTAACATAACAAAAAGAAAAGAAAAAAACCACAATGATTGCTTTATAGACAGGATTTTAGCTGCGGAAATTTCATGCTCAGCAAACAATCATTCTTCAGATAGGATTTCAAATGATCACCAATTGTGGACCCTTGTTGGCTGTCATGAAAGGGAGAAGAACTGAGGAAGGAGGTAACAGACAAGTCTAGAATATCTCTTCTCTTTCTGAGAAAATGGTGTACTGTTTATTTCCTTTAAGGCATCATATATGTTCATATATGTATGGAATTTAAAATATGATGCTTAATAATCTGAACACCTATCTTAATAGCTATGTGTTTAATTATCTGGTTGTTTCTCACTTTGTGGCTGATTTAAGAAAGCACTAAACATGCCAATATTGAAAATCACCAGGGACGCCTGGGTGGCTCAGTTGTTTAAGTGTCTGCCTTTGGCTAGGGTCTTGATCCCAGGCAAGTCCCGCATCAGGCTCCTTGCTCAGCGGGGAGCCTGCTTCTCCCTCTGCCTGCCACTCCCCCTGTTTGTGCTCTCTCTCTCTGACAAATAAAATCTTAAAAAAAGGAAAGAAAATCACACAAACATCTCCTTACATAAACGATAAAAAAGTATAAAAATACTATACAAAAAAGTCTAATCATTATTCAAATGCAACCTGAAATTCTTTAATACAGGAATCTCTTTTTGAGATTTTGCCTTATCCAGACAGTAAGTATGAGAGTAAATTTTAAGAAAACTCCCAGGGAGGAAATTCCGATTTGAGGATGTTGCTGTACTGCGTGGCTGATGAATGTGGAGAAGGATGCAGCTGTACTTTCTCATCTCTCATTCTCCTAATTACCTACCAGCTCTATAGGTGAACATATTTGGGAAACCAAATGCCAAAGACAGAACAGGTTTTGTTTCTTTTTATTTCCAAAGTGCTTTAAAACACATGCTCCAAAAACCACGTGAGGAATATGGGTTTGTAGGTATCAGCAGAGTGAGAAAGTTCCATCCCTTTTCATCCTATGAAGACAAAGGTAAATCTCAAACAGCAGAGAACTCCTGAAAAGCCACCATGTAATACAAAAAAGAATGGTGCCAGTGGAACCTCATTTTCCCATAGAAAATATTAATAAGGGCTTATGTTATTGACCAAGTTTTAAAAAAAATAAAGGCAAATGATATCTCCATACTATGTATTTTTTTAATTGTTATGTATACTATGGGCAGAATATACTAATCAGATGGATGTATCTTACATAGATTTATGATTCATTAGTGATTAGAGATTCGTGACAGATTTCTTGAGACTTCTTTTTGCACAAACTTAGGATCATTTCATGATTTTCGAGAAACTGATTTAGGGACATTGCCTTACTGCTTGTTTTTTTTAAAAAAAATATCTTTCTCAAGGATAGGCTTTAGGGATACAGTTCTTGATTTTCAAAGTCTGAGTGTGTGACTGTGATCTCCATTCAGCCGACACCTTTGTTTATGTGATGGCTTCCATAAGTATAGCTGACTATGGATATAAGTAGAATTGCTTTGTATAGAAAACTGTATGTGTTATGCCAAGTTCACATTATGAATTTTAATACTAAAATACTTTTGGGTTTTGTTACTACTTAAGTAGCATTAGATTCAAATTTACTAACTTTAGGACCACATAAAACACGGGTATGATGAGATCATATAACTGCGATATTCTTCACACTCTGAATTTGTTAGAACCTGTGATGTCCACTGATTCTTCTATGACAAGGAAGGAAGAAGGAAGGGTATGGGCTGGAGTCCCAAGATGCAAGTCTCCAAAGGCAACTGCACCCTCTAATATAGAGGAAAAACAGCTTAGCCACGCTAAGCTTATCATCGTCTCTGAAACTAGATTCCGTATTATCTCTGGCTTGTCCCTGGCTGCCGCTCTTTGTTTCACGATTGTGTGTTTTTTCCTGATCCCCAGTAATCCCCTCACCTGAAAAGTACCATCTCTGCCCAGTCACTCAAGTCTGGAGCCCTTACCTCTGCCTCACCTACCGCACACCAGTCAAGCAGTGGGTCCTGTACAGAGACACCTTCCAAACACTTCTCTATCACCGTTTCATCTTCAGCCATGATTAACCCTCCCTGTTTCTAAGCCTTATATTATTTCTTGCCTGAACTACCTCAACCCCCCTCCTAACTCTTTGTCAACCTCAAGCCTTTTCACTCTGTAGTCCTCTCTACTTCCTTATCACCATGAACTTTTTAAAAATGTAAATTTTATCATGTCTTCTTAATAATTCCCCTTTGCTTTTACATTCCTTAGTAAGTAATCTAGTAACTCCTATAAACATGTATCATATCAAACAGCCATAAGAAATGTGTGCACTCGATGTAATGTTTGCAGTTTCCTCGGCATGTAGAGTCTCTCCCACAGCATGCTGGGAAATGAAATGTCCCGTCTTCACATGTCCATGCTCCTCAGGCTCAGCTCAGGCATTCTCTTCTGTGATGTCTGTCCCTGAATTAAGTACTCTATCTCTGCTCCCAGATTGTCTTTCTTTATTGCTTTGTTTTTGCTTGTTTTCTTATCTATGTAGACTTCAAGAAGTAAAGAAACCAGAAGTTTCTATACTGGGTCTTGTTCACTGTATTGTATACCCAGTACCTAGCATAATACCTGGAGCCTTAAAAAAAAAAAAACAAACAAAAACAAAACAAAACAAAAAACCCAAAAAACCCAACACATATATGCAGAATAAAGACACAAATTTATGACTTCAGCTGTTGGTCCCTACTTCTAGTTCTCAAGTTCCATGGAAAGGAGAAGTTATGGCAGAAGTGGGGGTAAAGGCAAAGAATTCATTGTGCTGTAGGCACTCCTAGGTACTGTCTGTATTATTTTTTCTGGTCCTCACACTATCCTGTGAGGTAGGTATTAGGATTCCAAAGAACAAGTCCAGAGGCACTGAGTTACCTACCCCAGGTCAGTTGAGAGTCAAATTCTGATTTTCATGTCTCTGAAGCCTACATCCTTCCCACTATGCCATGCTTCCTTAACAATGTTTTCTCCCAAAGGACAGAAAAATGTATCTTGCGTTAAGGTTGAAACTATTTGAAAATAGCATTTTCGGGGCGCCTGGGTGGCTCAGTTGGTTGGGCAACTGCCTTTGGCTCAGGTCATGGTCCTGGAGTCCCAGGATCGAGTCCCGCATTGGGCTCCCTGCTCGGCAGGGAGTCTGCTTCTTCCTCTGACCCTCCTCCCTCTCATGCTCTCTGTCTCTCATTCTCTCTGTCTCAAATAAATAAATAAAATCTTTAAAAAAAAAAAAAAGAAAATAGCATTTTCTCCTTAAGGAACATGCAATAAAGCTTCTCTGCCAGATTGTTTAAATGATGGTTGCAGGAGAGAACCAGAGAAGCATGGGAAATGATGTAATCAAGTTGACATTTGTAGACTGAATTAGATCAGTCAAGTGAGTGCATTTGAAATGCTGCTTTATAATTTTTAATGACTTATTTTGCATAATTAACAGGTAAGAGTTACAGATCTTCTTCTAGTTTGTTAGACATGAATGTAGCTTGCATTTTTCATCAATGGTCAGTTTTTCCTTTGTTACACATTGTGTAGCATTCATACAAGAACTCAGTCACTTCCAAGGAAGCTCTGTATTTGCATATGCCCTTAAGAACATGGATCAAGTTGAATAAAATGTGGAACTTTATCTTACCTTTTATGGTTGTATTTTTATATTCCAGTAAGTAGACGAAAGAGCTGAATAATTCATTACTGCATCAGACCAGTGATTGATTCAGGCCAGAATTCTGATGTGAAAAGAAATCCCATTCAATGGGCCTTGGTAGATGGAGGGAGGGATGCCTGTCTTGAGAACTATCTTAATGATTACCTGTACATCAGAGCTACTCAGGCTCTTGCCATTAGTAAAATTCCCAAATCCTTTAAAATATGTGACATGCACTGTTCAATTTTCTGTGTTATTCACAAAAAGATGGAACACAGAGAAACACCAGTAAGAAAAAGAGAATTATGTAATTACATCATTTAAAATAAACACCTTTTATGATTTGTGTCCTTCCAGGTTTTTTCCTTTCTTGTGTTTTTCCAAAATATGCCTTTTCTAAAGAAACTGTAAGCCCTCTCTACTCTCTAGGTCAGTTAATTTTCATGTGGCAATGTACCATGGTTATTACTGTAGCATTCAACATTCTCCTACAACACTATTTTAAAGGTTGTATAGTATTTCATCATATGAATATAGCATTATTTACTTAACCAGTTCAGAATTTTTGAGAATTTAGACTATTTCCAATTATTTTGGACTTTTTGATGCTGGTTTGAAGTTTTAAGACAGTATAATTGGAACAATGCCAGGACACCGTAGATACTCAATAAATATTTAGTGATGTATTAATTAGATTAAAAGAAAGTGGCAACTAACTATAAAATAAGCTCCTTCAGAAGGGATGTCCTTTTTCTCATAGGTCCATTCATTAATTCTTCTATTTACCACATATTTTACAAGACTCTACAGTCTACACTCTGTCACCAATTCTTTGATTAAAATCAAGTAGTATAGTGCCCAGGAACAAATCAACTGGTATAGTACGATGGGATACTTCTTTGTTTTTTTTAATTTAATTTAATTTTATTTATTTGACAGAGAGAGACACAGCGAGAGAGGGAACAGAAGCAGGGGGAGTGGGAGAGGGAGAAGCAGGCTTCCTGCTAAGCAGGGAGCCTGATGCGGGGCTTGATCCCAGGATGCTGGGATCATGACCTGAGCTGAAGGCAGACACTTAACGACTGAGCCACTCAGGCGCCCCCGATGGGATACTTCTTATAATGGGAATGTAAAAGATGCCGTAAGGGAAATTAGCCATCAGGGAAACACAAATTAAAACAATAATAAGATACCACTACACACTCAAGAGAATGTTCAAGATAACAAAAGGACAAATAATCATACCAAATGTTGGAGAGGAGGGCTGGCAAAGAGAGCTCTCCTACACAGTTGGTGGGAGTATAAATTGGTACAAACACTTAAACACTTGTTTGCCAATATCTACTAAGGCTCAACAGGGGGCATACACTTTGAACAAGCAATTTGGGAAATATATAGAAATTTATATATACATATGTATGTGTGTATATATATGTGTGTGTGTTGTGTATATATATATATGCAAAGACATGCACAAGAACGTTCTCATGAGCAGTATTCGTGACAGCTTAAAGTTGAAAACAACATTAATGTCCATCAAGAGCACAAGAGAAACAAATTGTATATACTTCACAGTGGAAGATCAGATGACAATATAAAGATGTTATGTGCTATGGATGTCTCTTAAAAAATAGAGTTGCCATATAAAACACAGTTAAATACTGTTTATATAAATATTGTTCAATATAAAATGCAACAAAACACACCCAGTTAAATATTGCATGAGACATGGCTATACTAAAAAAATTATTTATCGGAAATTCAAATTTAACTGTGTGGCCTGTATTTTTATTTCCTAAATCTGGCAACTCTACCTAGCACTCATTTAAAGAAGCAAGACATAAAAGAGTACATACCAAATAATTACCCTTCCACAAAATCCAAAACCAGGTGAAAACACTTTTGTGGTGCTAATAGCCAATTTAGCGGTAATTTTGGGGAAGAGGTAATGACTAGGCAGGAGCAGTAGGGTGATTTGGGAATGAATAATGCTTTATCTCTTGACTTGGGTAATGGTTACTTGTATTTACTTTGTTAAAAATTAAGCTGCACTTTTGGATATATTTTGTTTTACTTTTTGGAATATGTATTCTACTAAATTAGTTTATTTTTAAATGTCATGATCACATGTGTATACCACAAAATATTACTCTGGAGGAAAGTTGACAGTGAATTATGAAGAAGCCAGGCTGCTGCTAAGAGCCTGATGTACTAGGATAAGGGTTTGAAATGGGGTCATGGTTCTAATTATGGAGAAGAAAGAACAGAGTGTGCATATATTTAGAGGTAACATTGGTAAAACTGTATAATTAATAGAATATTTAGGAATAATTAAAGAGTCTAGGAATACTACCAGATATTTGGCATAGAATATTAGGGAGAGGTAGTCAGGTCACCATTTATGGCTAAAATATTTGGCTCTACACAACCATAAAGAGCTACTACGTTCAAATCTCAGGCATCATAGATTTGTATACTTATTAAGAAAAATAAGCTGGCAAACAGTAGTAAAGTCTCTTATTTTAACAAAATTTGCATATTAAGACTTCTTTCTGAGAGATGAAAGTAAAGTCAGAGGGGCAGACTCTTGTAATTCCCACAAATGTTTTATTTGGGCTAGTGGTAGGTAGCCCTAATAAGGTTCTTAACACCTAGAAAGAGAAGAGAAGATGGATTTGCCTAGGTCAGTGAGGAGGAAAAAAGATTAACAATGGACTCAATTTTCAGCCATTACACCTGAAGTTCATGGAATATTCCATTAGAAATATGTAGCAGGAGCTGAATATGTGGGCTTGAGTTGCAGCCACTCTGTCTGGGCTAACAATAAAAATTTGGAAGTCATCATTGTGTAGGAAAGAGTTAATGGACACTGAGTCAAGATCACCCAGCAAGAGTTGGGAGCAAGAAGCAAAGGTGATCAAGAGCAAAATGCTGAACAACCATATCATTTAAAAATGACAGAAAGTATGAAGACAACTAAAGATGTGCAACCAGAAAGGTACAGGATAAAAATTGGTAATGATCGATGAAGGAAAATGGGAGAATATGGCCTGAAAATTGCTCTTGGGCCTTGGTAAGCAGGAATACCTTGGCAAGAGCACTGTCAGAGACATGATGTATAGGTAGAGCCAACTGAGCAGGTTGAAAATAGACTTGCCTTTGGGAAAATATCAATTTTTTTTCTCCAGAAATTTGGTTATGATTCAAAAGAAAAAAACTGATGGATGGAAGACTCAGAACAAACAGAGTGGTGTTTTTTGGTTTTTGGTTTTGTTTTATTTTAAGAAATAAAGAAATGGAAGGAAATTAAGCATGCTTATGTACTGAGAAGAACCAGTTATTGAAAATCTTGAAAAGAGGCTCTGAGAGTTGGATCCAGATCTTGAAATAAAATGGGAATATCTTAGACACAAAACATAAATGAAAAAATTGGCTGATTATGAAATGGGACACTTCATATTCTGGGACTGGACCTAAGATACATGCATTTAATAACATGTGTGGTATGAAAGAGGAAAATCAAGAGAATTCATTACTAAAGCTTCTGTTTTTCCATCAAATTGTGCTAAAAGTGAGAGCAAAAAGACAAAATGGTGTGTTTAAAAATAGTGGTACAAGTTCAGAGTAGCTATGGAGGGGAGCAGGAGACTAGACTAGTCAGGCAAAAAACAGCAGAATTGCTGTGAGCCATTGCCAAGTATCTAAGCTTGGAGGTCACCCACTTTGTTAATGCCAACTTCCACAGTGGTGTAGTTGTTTCCAGAAAGGTCTAGCAGCTCAGAAGATGAGATAGAGAACTGAGATTCTCAGTGAGGGATTGTGTGGAGGACACAGAATTTCAGAGAGTTGAGAACTGAGATATTGAGGAAATGATTCCCCTGAGGGCAGCCAGTGAGAACCTTTGGGCTTATAGGAAGGGAGGTTGTGGACAAAGACTAGAGAACAAGATGTGAACAGACAGAGGAAGTGTCGTGGGAGTAGGCTGTGTGAGAGCACAGGAAGCAAAGGATGCTGTGGTCAGATTGTCAGTTCTCATAGTCATCAATTTTGGAGATGGAACTGTTCCAGCAAATGACCCCGAGAGTTACAGCTGAGGTGAAAGAAATGCAACATACAACAGATCCTACAGAAGAACTATGAGGTTCCAGACAGGAAACATCCTCAGGGATGTTTAGACCTCCCCAAAATGATGACTGCAGCTTTGATGGGGGCAAAGATTATGATCCAGGTGTCAGAACACTTGATAAATGCTCAGAATGATGAGGAGGTCAGTGGGGCCCAGTGAAGAATCTGATTCACAATAATTGAACTGGTTGAAGAGTGTATCAAAGGGGATGGGTGGTGCAAAAGAGTTGGAAGAGCAGAGTCTGGAATCAGTGCTGTGGAGCTAAGAGAAGGTGGTTCTTAGGGCATTTTTGAAGAGAAGCTCATCTCAAGAGAGCTACAAAGAAAGTACTTCCCTTAGGGAAGAATCTGACTTCAGAATAGGCAATTAGCTGGATGGAGCACTCTACAGAGAGGTAGGCAGCAAAGAAAAGTTTCTTTCCAATGGAATACGGGCTTAAAGTGTCATGGAATGGAGGGATACTGGCAATGGGAACAATGCAGAATAATGTGGCAGAGCATAAGAGAAGATAGATTGCAGGAGACATTTTCTTGCAATTACCTGGCAGCTGTTGATCCTTATATGCAACTGAGTTCTAGCGTCATTATAGAGGTAGGGATATATGGGCAGTAGTAAAGCAGGACTCCAGCACTCCTGATAGCCAGCTGTTGTTGGGAGGCCATATTAGCAAGATCAGAAATGAAAGTAGTAAGTTCAAAGCAGTTTGGGATTTTCTCCAGTACCCTCTATCTTCTCTATCTATAGCCATGAAAAATTAGAATTGATATTTAGAATGATTACTCCAAGAAAAGTCTCTAGAGAAAATTCTCAGTGATCAGAGAAAGATTCAATAACGTTCTTCTAACCACAAACATTAATAGGTCATGGGTTGTTTCTTACATTGTACTCGTTAAGCTAAGCAAGTGAACAACTAATTTTTAAATCAGTTTCTTTTTTTTAAGATTTTATTTATTTATTTGAGAGAGAGAGAGCACAAGTGGGGATGGGGAGGGGCAGAAGGAGAGGGAGAAGCAGATTCCTGATGAGTGGGGAGTCCAAGGTGGGGCTCGATCCTGGGACCCCAACATCATGACCTGAGCTGAAGGCAGACACTTAACTGAGCCACCCAGGTACCCCTAAATCAGCTTCAAAAGCAAGGGTCAAAATATTTGGGATACCCAGAACACTCAGTTATTAAAAAGACCATTTTATTTAAGAAAGTTCAAATATGGATGATATTTCTTAGGGGTAAACTATAAATAGGTGAAAGAATAAAAGCCTGAATGGACTTTTTTTTTTTTTGATATGCCAATGAAGTGAATCACCTTATTACAATAGCTAATGAACAGTTATGACAGAAAGAATTTGTGGAGACAACACGAGGCAGGGCAGATGAATATTTACATGAGAATATGGGAAGCAGAGGTTGGAAGATAGAGTTCCCTGACAGTTTAGAAGACTGGGGAAATTTCTTACACTGATTCTCACACTCTAAAGAGAGAGGACTTTGAAATTCTTCCACCTTCATGGTAAAATGTCTGCCATAAACGTACTTACAACAAAATGGGAATTTCAAGTGGACCTTCACAAAGGGAGTAATGCTTTGTCCTTGTACTCACACATACTTACACATACTGAGATTGAAGACTTATTTCTTCAGTCACCCCTGATTAATATCCATGAAGCCATATGCTACATAATTAGGAAACTTGTTTGGGAGAAGAGCTATAAAAAGGCCAACCTCATAGCTGCAAATCAACACTGACACACATAGCTGTTGAGTCCAAGACAGCATTTAACAACTCAATATAAGTTCATTTAAGGTCAACAAAATATTTGTCTTTAATTCTGAAGAAAAGTATTTCCACTGGAACATATACCTAGAAAAAATCTTAAAATATTAGTGTGAGAAGAAAATTTGAAAACATCAATTTTCCTTCCTCTCTTTCTTTCTCTCCCTCCCTTCCTGCCTCCCCACTTCTCTCTCTCTCTCTCTCTCTCTCTCTCTCTCTCTCTCTCAACTGATGGCTAGAAAAGGGCAAAAGGTTGCTAAGGCATGACATGAGTTAGCATTGACTTGGTATAAGGGAAAATTTTAATGTAAAGGTATGCATTACTATGGCACTAATTAACATAAAAGTCATTATTTATAGTATGCTGAAGAGGACAGGATAAACACAAGAAAACTCTGGGCTTGAAAGATCTTATGTATTTGTGTCACAAACTTTGAATTGGAATGCCCTAAAATTAGAGTATTTTCGTTAATTAACTTTTTGACCAGAAATACCTTTTGCTTCAACTCTTCATGGTGAAAAGATTTTCTTTAAGAAGCTAAGGTACTTTCTGGCCTTTAAAAGAAGATTATGTTGTATCTGAACAAATCATTTCCTTATTTCTAAAGCTAGAAACTTCTTAATTTTTGTGCCTTGCCATGTCCTTTTAATATTCTTCTTCGTCTTGTTTAATGTGCCTTCTCAATGTCCAGACAATGCCCTGGGATCTCCTCTGCAGATGTAACTTTGCCATCTGAGCCCATGCTCCACCAGTGGTTCCCATTCTAGCTGCTGTACACTGAGATAAATTGGGAACTTATTAAAAAGTAAATATCTGGGCATGGGAATACAGGTGTAAAATACAAACCCATGCGTATTTTGTGTGGTCAAATCTTATACCAGCCATTTAGAACATAGCTTTAGAGTAATCTCTCCCTCTTCACTCCAGTGAAAATGCAGCATTTGCACTGGGTGGCTTTTTAATTTATTTTATTTGTTCATTTTCAAAGTATCAAGAGGAGAGAAACTCAATGAAACTAACCAATGCTAAGGTTCTAATAGTAATTAAATTCTCCAATATTTACTCCTTCCAGGATAATTTGCAGTCTCCCAGTTAATCTGTAGAAGGCAAACTTTGAATTCTAAGAAATAAATGTCTTCAATAGACTTTTAGGGACCAAAGCAGCCAGAAGGGTTGATAGTTGGACAAAGGAAGAATTATAACCCACAGCCTGTCCTTTAGGCCAGCTCTGATCATGGTGCTCCTCAGAGTGATCACTCTGAATGGTAGTTAATATCTACCAACAGTTTGACATACTAATTTATTCCCATCCTTATCACAGGAGATATTTAAGTTCACTTTTAAGGACACATAAAATACATGTTAAAATATATAATTTAGGGTCGCCTGGGTGACTCAGTTGGTTAAGCGTCTGCCTACGGTTCAGGTCATGATCCCAGGGTCCTGGGATCGAGCCCCGCATTGGGCTCCCTGTTCAGCAGGAGCCTGCTTCTCCCTCTCCTCCCAACTTGTGCTCTCTCTTGCTTTCTCTGTCACTATCTCTTTCTCTCTCAAATAAATAAAATCTTTAAACATATATATACATATATAATTTAGAAATGAGGAGGAAAAAGGGCACAAACGGGAGCCAAGAATGAGAACGAAACAAAAGGCAAAAAAAAAAAAAAAAGCCAAGTGCTAGGAGTTCTTACTATCATTCATTCATTCATTCATTCATTCACTCACTCATTCAGAGACCATATCCATCTATCATCGGTCTGGCAATCAGCTAAGTGGCTGTGCAATGACACGGCTTCTTACTTGAGGTGTCTATTCTGATGACTGATGCTTAGGCCTTCTGTTAATTTAATATTTTGAATATTACTCCCTATTGCTGGGAATATAATAGAGAGAAAACAAACATGGGTCTTCCCCTCGTAGGCGTCTAGCTTTTCTGACAGATGTATACAAGCAGCTACAACAGAGTATAGCAAAATCTAATATAATGTATTAGGGAGACAAAAAATAAACAAAAATCCAACAATAGCAAAGGAAACAAAACCACAGTATGAGTCAGAAAGACGGGCAGAGACCACCACATCATGAAGGGCTTTATGCCATTAACAAGGAAGTTTGGACTTGACTCTTAATGGGTCGTAAGCAGGAGAAACAAGTAGGTAGAGTTGCATGTTCGAGAGAGCACTGTGGCCCAAGCACTGAGCTTCTCCTGGGTGCCCCCACATGGTCAAATCCCACTAGTGAAGATCTTGCCTGGGACTCCTCGTACAGTGAGGCTAATTATGAAAAGCCGTGGTTAGCATTTTACCCCTGGAGCTGGAATGCCTGGGCTCTACTCCTGACTTAGAATGAAGAGCTGTGGCAAGAAATTTACTGTGGGCAAGAAATTTTAACTTCCCTTTATTTCACTTTCCTTGTCTGTAAAGTGGGGTTGAGTCCCTACCCTGTAGGTCGTTGTGAGGAATAAAAGAGAATAGAAGTAAATAATCTAAGAAAAATACTTAAAACCTTGTCTGGCACGTATGAATACTCACTGGGTGCTTTACATACAACTTGTCTCAACTTTAGGACGGCACTTTAAGTGACAGATCCTTGTCACCATTTGAGTCCATTCATAATCTCTCATTTCACAATTCCGATTTTTAGATTTAGCTAACATTTTGCAATTCCTCTTTATCCCTCCCTGTTCTCATTGCGTTTGGCAATCAACAATAATTTTGCTTTACGGATTCCCTTTTTTTAAAAAGAAATACCATCAGCATGAATTTGAAAGTTTCAGTTACTAACATGTGGTTTAGGTTAACTTCCTAGACGGGAGTCTCAACAGGTCATCCCTAAGTGATGGGGCCTCTCCCTCTAGGTAGGAAAAAAATGAAGCAATGTTAGCACTTTCTGTGTCTCTAAAGCAACGGAAAGAAAATGAGCTCTGTCGAGTCTGCCACGGAGTATGAGGCCACCAAAGTAGCAGGGAGTGCTGCAGCCATCCTCCAGTGCAGTGGCCTTCTCTGACCTGAGGTTTTATGCAACTTCTGCAGAAGGGAAGGAAAACATGACCTGGTTGAGCTAAGACCTGCCAAACTCAGAGGGACACTGAAATAAATATTTCAGCAGACAAAATATGGAGGTTATTTGTCTATGCAACTTAGAAAACATTTATGGGAAAGGGACCAGTGGAGCGCCCCTGTTTTCCTGTATTTGTCCAAGATGAAAACAGAGCTGTGTGCAGGTGTCAGACACTTTGCCAAAGGCTTTCGTGGAACCAGTGTGCTTCCCGTCACTGTGGGTGGACATAAAGAATTTGTAAAGACATTTTATTAGGAATTCTAGGAAACAAAAACCGTAGTTTTCATGACCCGTTTTTTTTTTCCCCTGTAAGACAAGCAGCATTTACATGGTCTCACATGAGATGTTGCCTTCAAGGAGCCCAGACCAACTGGGCACCCCCATAGTCTTCTGTTCTCCAGGGATGAAATCATAGCACCTCAAACATCTCTCCAAATGTCGCCTCTAATAAAAAAAACGAGAGCCTTCGCAATTTGTTTGGTTTTCTGTGGTTCCAAGTCTACTGTACCCCATAGGTTTATCACCTCTCTGACTAGCACTTTTGGTTTGAAGCTTCTCTGATCTATTTTTTTTTTCTATCGTGCCTTTGTCTTAGATATGGTTTCCTTTCTCTTTCTTATTCTTTGTGTAGGGTGGTGGGGAGGGCTGGGGAGGGACAACTTATCTCAGAACCAAAGGTTAGCCTCATTTCTATTCTACTGTCCAGGCCAGGGTCATAGAATTATAGCCCAGTTGAGTACACTGGAACCAGATTCGGGAGAGAACATCTGAACTCGATTGTGGGTGCCAAGTCATCACCCTCGAACAGTGTCTGAAGCCCCTGGAAACCAAGTCTTGGCTCCAGTTCCAGCAACTATGGAGACTAGTTCAACTTTGACATCTTCTTTTCCCAAATCCATAGTAAATATTTTTCCTGCAGTGACTGTTTGCCTAATTTTTCCCACTGTATCAGGGAGCTGTCCATTTCCCTGAGGAGATTATTCAGACAGCAAAACCCCCAGCTATTCAGGGAATTCAGGCCCTTATTCTCTACATTATCCAGCATACCCTGAGGCTATCAAACAGAAGGCAGTGTTCCATTTAAATCTTTGGGTGCTGGAGATAGGAAGATGTGCGTTTTGTTTCAGTTCCTCTACTGAGACTTTGAATAAGTGATTTTAAAAATTATTACTTGACTTTATAAAACTTAACTATTTAGTGAGGTATAATATGTATATAAAGCATATAAGCCTTGATGAAATCTCATAGAATGAACACCTCTATGTAACCAACACCCAGATCTAAAAAGAAGACATAGCCAGCCCCCTCCTGCAGATGTCCATGAGCCGCTCTTTCCATGGGCACTGCTCTGAAAGGAACCAACATCAAACACTGTAGATTCTTCGACCCTGTTCTTAGCCTTCCTAAGCCTCAGTTTCTTCTTATATAAAATTGGGAAAACATGAGTGTCAATTTCAAACAATGTAAAGTTAAAGGAAATAATCAATATAAAGCATTTTGCACAGGAATGGATGTTTAATAAGCTCTTAGATACTCACTCTTGTAATTTATATTGATTATTATTTCCCCATGTATTTAGATCAGTCCATCATCTGCTTGTCTGAAGCCTGGAGCAAGCTCCAACGTTTTCCAAGGACTGAAAGCTATTTTTCCGCCACAACCTTCTAGGTTTTGTATTTAGCCAGGGGAGGTAGGCTTGTGGCAACCCATAGAGAAGAGGGAAAGAAAGTGAACATAAGCATACACGTGAACAAACTGGAGGGTCCATCGTGCAAGACATTGGAAATTATCAAAATAAATTTGATTCGCAGAACAAAGAACAGGAATGGAATGGGAACAAAGGAGGTTTTTCTTGTAGGAGGTGAGGGGAGACGGTCAGATACTAGGTTTCCAAAACCAGAGACGTTCAATTTGCGTTGAGCAGCCATGAAAAGTCCTCACGCTGCTGGGCTTTGGTGGGGCCATCACACAGTGACTCTGGGAGGACTGGGATATATCAGTTTGTTGTTAAAGGCAGAGTAGAGCTTCCATTTAGAGCTTGGCTCCATGCTTCCTTGAAGATAGTATCAATTTAGAGGTAGATGAACATCTAATAGGCTCTGTCGTGACCTCTGGCATTGAAGAAATTTAAATTTCTTCATCTTATCTCTTAAATTTCTGGATATTGTCTTGCCTCTCATTTTAGTTTACAGGTCTCTTTCCTCCTCCTCAATTTTGTATCATTCACAAAGGAATAGAGGTAGAAATTTTCTGACCTAAAAGCAGTTTGTTTGCAAAGATTCTGAGCCCCAGACTTTAATAAAGACATCTAACAATGAACTAAGGGCATCTTTTCAACTTTTGCACAAAGTTCGGTTATTCCTTTTGGGAACCCAGGGCTAGTTTGGAGAAAAACCATCAATGGTAGACCCTTTTTTTCTCCCTCGATTCTGGCCCAAGTTAAGAAATTAGCTTGATTAAAAGTTGAGAAGCATCACTGATGAATAGAAAGCATACGACCCTGAAATTAACAAGCTCTCAGTAAAAGAGCATTTCCTCAACTTCCCTTCTGTGGACTCCGAATTGTAGCCCAGAGAAGTAGGCAGAGAGGGCTGACAGAGGAGTCTAACATCCCTGGCTTGAGAATCTAATTGTGTAATGATTAGCTATGTGGACTTGAGCAAGGTTTACAACTTTCCCAAGTCCTCCCTTCCTCTTTTATAAAATAAAGTTCCTAATACTCGTACATAGTATCATTGTGAAGCTAAATCAAAGTATTCACCTGAAGCATCATGCTAGCATCTAGCACAGAATGGGTAATAAATACAACCATTCTCTTTAATAATCACCATCTTAAATTTGCTTTGCATTTTCTGACTTGCTCAAAGTCCTATAGGAATAAGGGGTGGAATGAGCCTTGAACTCATAAAGCTTGATGCCAGAGCCCAGGATCTTAACCATGTATCCACTCACCATGTTGCCCTGCAACTTACACTGTTTACAGATTCAATTTTAGAGCTTGTCAAATACATCTGTAACTATTTTCTAATAAAGCATATACATATGCTTTTGCAAAGTCCTTGGGTTCAATGTTTTTAGTCTGGCACATTTGCCAAACACGTGTCAATTGGATGTTAGGAGGAGGGTACTAAAACTTCATGCTCAGTTTTTTGAATTACAAATAGTAAGTGACATGTTCAACTGTCTGCCCAATGCCATTCTTTCATGAGATAAGCAGAGTTTTTCGACAAGTTCAGTGTTAAGGATTGTTTTCCATAATAGCCATGTTACAGGATCAAATTCACAGTATTTGAGAAAATGATTAAATTTTATGGTGATCGGGACAAATTAAAATTATAGCTCACAGTCCTCACATGTCAATATTCAAGACAATGCTAATAAGAATTTTCAAATAAGAGTAGGAGCCTGGAGAGAGAAAATGTCCTCATACAACATATATTTGCTATTAGATATTCATATATCAGACCTGTTACAATAAAGCAATTATTACTATGGGGCAGATGTTCTATGCTTAATAGAAATGACTCTGTTATGTCTTTCACTCACTTATCATATAGTCTCTTCTCTCTTAATTGCCCTATATCTGAGATCTGCAATATTTTTTTTCCTAAATGATGCAATTCTCCATATGAACTCCTGTGTCTCTGAATTATTCCATCACATCTGGAACTACTCAACAGCATCTCTTCCTCAATCCTCACTTCTGTTGGCTACTATGACTTTCTACTTCCAATTTAGTTGCTACTTGTTGAAAGAATGATGGGTGCCAGATACTCTGTGTGCTCTGGGAAACAAAGAATAAGAAGGTTTGAATCCTTCCCTCAAGATTTATACGATCTAAGCAGGCTGTATATATAAAAGTGTGTCATACAGTGAAATCACAGAAGTGTGTTGTACAGCAAAATCACTGAAGTCAAAATATAGCTCAGAGATGGGGATAGGTAACTCTATGGAGAGAAATTGCCTTGCTGGTTTCACAAAAGAGTTGGCCTCGGAGCTGCCCATTAATGGATGGATAGTATCTTGCCATAAGCGCCAAATGAAGAAGAACATTCTAGACAGAAGGAACAGCATGAACCCATTTGTAAAGGCAGGAAACAATGTACTATAATGAAAGAAATGCAAGTAGTTTCCCATTTTAGGGTATAAAGCAAAATGGAGAGAGTTCCGGAAGCTCAGGCTACAGAGGTACTTACAACTCAGATTAAGAATGAACTTTCGATGCCCACGAAAAATCATCAAATTATTCACTCATTCGGTCATGCATACATTCATTCACACAAAGAGTATTCTTGAATATTTATTATGTGCCAGTCTTTGTGAGAGATCCTATGGAGATAATACAGCAAGACACTGTACAATCTAATGGAGTGACACACTATTAAACAGGAAATGATAATAATGTGATGGAGCAGGAACCCCAACCTAGGCTAAGGGGTCAAGGTACTCTGCTCAGAGTAATGGCATTCAGTATGAGGGGGGTGAATTGGAGTCGGACAAGTGAAGTCCACGGGAGACGGAGTGAGAAAGCATAGTGCTGTCAGAGGAGACTGCCCCTTCAAAAGCACAGAGGCAACACAGAACTTGTCTCATCTGAGTAACACAATTTCATTACGACTGGAATCAGGGGTAAGTGTGGGGGTCTAGGGCTAGGTGGCAGGGGCTGGAGGCTGCCTGCAATGAAAGGCTAGTAACAAAGTTTAGGAGTTTACACTTTATTTTGAGGGCAAAGGTGAGCCCTTAAAAGGTTTGAGGTAGGGTATTTTAGAAAGATTACTCTGGTAGCATCACAGAGAATGTATTAGAAGGGAACAAAACTAGGGGCTGCTCACCTAGTTAGAAGGCCAATGATTAGTAATAGTAGTAGTAGTAATAGTAATAAACATAATAAAAATCCTCCCTGGCATTTAATATAGGCTTACTATGAGCCAGACACCTTGCCAAGGGCTTTGCATTTAACACATTTAATCCTCAAAACAGACCTATGAGGTAGGTACTGCTCCCTTTCACAGATGAGAAAACTGAGACATGGTCATATGTTCAAGGTCATATAACAATTTGTGATAAAACCAGAATTAAAATCCAAGCAATCTGGTTTTAACACAGTCTCTATTATTCCACGTAAAGGTGATGTTGGCAGAAACTAGAGTGGAACCATAAGAACTGAGAAAATCAAATAGAATTGAGAATTCTAGAGGTAGAATCAGTAGAATTAAACAAAGCAGTAAGAAATAGGAAACACTTTTAAATATTCTTTAAATACTGTGTTTATATTAAAACTCTGTATATCAAATGGCTCCCTATTACTCAAAATATCGAATCCAAACTTATGCTGGCATTTAAAATCCTCTGCTAAATAAAGCTCTCCCTCATCATTCATTAACTAAATCAACAAATATTTAATGACCTGCTCTATACCGAGTTCTGTGCAAAGTCATCGAAATTACAAAACATACATAGTTCTTGCCTCATAGATCTTGGAGATCATGTGTGTAAGGTCTGTTTGCTTACTACATTAGTATTAAATTTTCAAGGGCAAGGACTGGAGCATCTATTTTCTGAATCCAACACACATGCTCCAGTTCTTTCTTTAGGTATTAATTTTAAAAATATGCTGATTTTAAACAAGTATTTAAATCACATATTCAAGTTTCAGCAACTTAAAATTATTTTATTTTTAAAAAGATTTTATTTTTTTATTTTATTTTAGAGAGAGGAAGAGAGAGTGGGTGAGGGGAGGAGAAGAGAGAGAGGGACAAGCAGACTCTGCTGAGCACAGAGCCCAACGTGGGGTTCAATGTCATGACTCAGAGATCATGACCTGAGCTGAAATCAAGAGTAGGAAGCTTAACCAACTGAGCCACCCAGGTACCCCTAAAATAATTTATATTCGGGGATGCCTGGGTGGATCATTAAGTGTCTGCCTTCAGCTCAGGTCATGATTCTAGGGTCCCTGGATCGAGTCCCGCATCGGGCTCCCTGCTTAGCAGGGAGCCTGCATCTCCTTCTCCCTCTGCCATTCCCCCCGCTTGTGCTCTCTGGCTCTCTCTGTCAAATAGAGAAATAAAATCTTAAAAATATGTGTGTGTGTGTGTATACACACACATACATACAGATCTAAAGACTGTTGATGTTGTATATATCCAAAAATGAAAAAAGAAAACGTTGTATATAATGTATCTGTGCTTTTCAATAGCCCAATAATGCAGTACAATTCAAGATTTAAAATCTCTATGTTATGTTTTACCATTTTCATTATCTATCAACTCTTAATTGGACTGAATTTAAATTAACTCTTGGGGATAGTTGCCTGATCAGCTAGATAAGCGGACAAGATGCTCACAATCACTGAGGGGGTAAATTTTGCAACCAGATTGCCCTACTGACCAAAAAACACTTCAGTCATAATCTTGAAAATATTATCAATTAGAAAAGTCATTTGTTAAATTTTTAGAGATTTAAAATAACGATGACCCTGGTCACATTTATTGGTTAAAATGTTATAGTCTCTTAAGGAATTAGAAAATCTGCTCATGTATTGACATTCTGTACTTTGAGATAATAAAGTTCTTTTTACTCAACAATAAAGTCTAAACACTGAAATACTCCTGTTTCCAAGGGAGACTCAGGAGAAGAGACTTAATTTCAAATTTGACATAGACTCAATGAAGGAAAACAGTATATTCTGATTGTCCTATGTTTGCCCTTTACATCTCCTGGTGAAGGTGAAGAGTCCCAAAAGCCAAATTATTTTGTCCTGTAGTGTTCACCTAAGTACTGGTTACCTTCACAGTCAGGGTTTCCTGGCATTGATTGGAGGTTCAGCAGTTTGTCAATAACGAACTCTTCATTAAAACACATTTTCCCCAAAATAATAAATCTCCCATCAAAAAAAAAAAAAGCCAGCATTTTTCTTGATGGAAAAGTTTGGTGAAACTTAATATAGGTATAGAACTAGAAAGAAAAGATGTGCATAGAGTGGTTCTCAATATTCCATTTTATTTTTTTTTTTTTTACCTATTCTTCTTTGTTCTGTTAACATAATAAAAAAATTAAAAAAAAATGAAAGCTTAAGGAATTTTTTCCTTACCAAATTTTTAAATATAGCTTCAGAGAGAAATCAGCTGGATTATAAATAAACAGAATTTTTTACTAAGCATTTTAATTTGTAGCCTAGCCTCTGTGTTAACAAAGATAGGTGTTCTTGATGACCAATAAGTACTAGCTTAGCTAAACAAAAATGAAACCCCAATATAATGTATTTCCTCAGTCTATGACTCAAGTTAATTTACTGGAAGAACCTAATTGCTGATCTTCATGTTTGAAAAATTTTTTAAGTATATAAATATGCTATCCAAATTCTAAAACCTTAGGGTTTTGTTTATCAGACATTCAATTACATGAAGAAATTGATGTGATTATCTTCCAAGTTCTGATTTGTAGTAATTTTGACTTGTAATCAAGAATTTTTGAGTTTATTTAACTTTGGGAGATTGTTGTGAAGATGTGAAAATCCCCAGCATTGCTTAATACTGAGCTCAATTAATATTCTTGTGTTCAGAAGATTCTCCAGTCCACAATCATACTTCTTAGAGGAATATGCAAGTTATTTAGGACCATCATTTAATATATTTGCTGACAAATAATTATTGACCAATTCCTTTAGGATCATGAATTACTTTTTTTTACTAATTGTTTATTTTTTTTATTTTTTTATTTTTTTTTACTAATTGTTTAAAAATACCCATCTCCCCTACCACCTCACACCAGTGAGAATGGCTAAAATTAACAAGTCAGGAAACGACAGATGTTGGCGGGGATGCGGAGAAAGGGGAACCCTCCTCCACTGTTGGTGGGAATGCAAGCTGGTGCAGCCACTCTGGAAAGCTGTATGGAGGTTCCTCAAAAAGTTGAAAATAGAGCTACCATATGATCCAGCAATTGCACTACTGGGTATTTACCCCAAAGATACAAAAGTAGGGATCCGAAGGGGTACGTTTATAGCAGCAATGTCCACAATAGCCAAAGTGTGGAAAGAGCCAAGATGTCCATCGACAGATGAATGGATAAAGAAGAAGTGGTATATATATACAATGGAATATTATGCAGCCATCAAAAGGAATGAGATCTTGCCATTTGCAACGACGTGGATGGAACTGGAGGGTATTATGTTGAGCGAAATAAGTCAAACAGAGAAAGACATGTATCATATGATCTCACTGATATGAGGAATTCTTAATTGTAGGAAACAAACTGAGGGTTGCTGGAGTGGGGGGTGGGGTGGGAGGGATGGGGTGACTGGGTGATAGACACTGGGGAGGGTATGTGCTCTGGTAAGTGCTGTGAATTGTGCAAGACTGTTGAATCTCAGATCTGTACCTCTGAAACAAATAATGCAATATATGTTAAGAAAAAAAAAAAAAGAAGAAGGTAGTGGGAGGGGAAGAATGAAGTGGGGGAAATCGGAGGGGTAGACGAACCATGAGAGACGATGGACTCTGAAAAACAAACAGGGTTCTGGAGGGGAGGGGGGTGGGAGGATGGGTTAGCCTGGTGGTGGGTGTTGAGGAGGGCACATTCTGCATGGAGCACTGGGTGTTATGCACAAACAATGAATCATGGAACACTTCATCTAAAACTAATGATGTAATGTATGGGGATTAACATAAGAATAAAAAAAAAAAAATACCCATCTCCCCTCCTCCAACACCCTTCTTGCAGCCCATGGGTTTTTGCTATATAGCGATTCTCTCTCGTTTTCCTTTGGCTCCGTGTCTAGATCTTCACGGAGACAAATGTTTACAACTTGTGCAGTGTTTGGCTCAGTATCCCCTCTCCCTCTTCACATAATTGCAGGCAGGGTGCTCCTAATCAAACCTTATGATTTATTTAGTAAGAGCCAATTAGCAACCTTTTATTTGGTGACAATGTGAGCATACTGTGTAATAAGGGAGAGATCCCTTTTCTTTGGCCAGAAAACATGGCTAAAGCCAATGACTTAGAGCTAAACTGAAAACATATTAAACACACATCAATATGTTGGGTCCAAACTTCAAAATGATACTGTTCTATCACTATGACTTGACTTTTCTACCATCTTTGTTGAAGACTTAGGACTTATTGACTTAGGGCCAACTATAGCATGTGTATATAATGGAAGTTCGACAATCAACTATTCAACAAACCCACTGGCTTACACTTCCCCTGAATAAAAGAAGGTGTCAAAAATCCATATGATGGCAGTGTGGGCCTGGGCAGGGGAGGTCCCTGAACGATGAAAATTGGAAGATAGACAAAGAAGAGGCTAAGTAGAGGGTCTATGAAAGCAGATCCAAGATAGGAAGCTTCTTGTGAGCATGTCTGAGTCTAGAATATGAAGCTACTCATGGTTAGAACTTGCGATAAAAGAGAGTCTAGATGAGCAGGCTGTGGTGTCCGAGAGACGAAACAGCAGTTTGCAGGAAGAGGTGCAGAGCTGTGGAAGTCAGGGGCTAGGTACAGGGCTAAGAACCAGACAATGACAAAAGCTGGGACAAAGCAGGGATCCAGGCTGGGGGACTTGAAGGTCAACGAGACCACAGTGGGACCCACAGAAAGAATACTGGAATGCTGCATTTGAGAAATACTGCATACACTCCCCATATGCCCCCCAGTCCCCTGAAAACCAGGTCATTCTGAGACAGAACACGCAGGCAAGGCCTGAGCAGACACCTGAGGGCTTAGTAAGAATGACTCCTGGGTTTGGAGGATGAGGACTTAAAGATACAGGCAGGCCACATACAGTGATAACCTTGAATACTGCATCTGAGAAATGGAAACTTTATTTTTACAGGACCTACCTTTCTTTAAAGGTACAACTCCTTTAAAAAAAAAAAAAGTACCAATCTTGTCAGATTTTGCTACTTCAAGCAGAAATGTACTGGTAGCCTTCTCTAATTTTTTTTTTTTCCCCCCACCTGGTTAGAAGGCCAGCAAAACCAGTTCATGGTGAAGCTGTGAACTCTAGACGATTTGTCTTCTTGGTTTCCCATTTATGCAATGATTTCTCCTCTCTAGTAGTTATTTAAAATGCCCTTGTTTCCTGCATTTGCCTGTAAAACAGGATGAGATTTAACAGCCCGCAATGTATATTTTTGGTTGCACAGCGGATTGCAATCTGAAGTTTAGTCTTAATGTTGTTACCTCCAAAGCAGCTTCATTTTAAATAGGCCATTCGTTTCTGATTCCTCAAAGATATGAATTTTACTCTTAAGAAGGGGAAGTGGGAAGAGCAGTGTGACTCAGTGGTGGTTGGAGGTGGGGAGGGATCAGTGACATTAACTGGGTGTATTAACATTCCAGTAGCCTTGCCCTTAATGTGAATCCAACCACTGTCCTTTTTTTTTTATTATTATGTTAAGCGCCATACAGTACATCATTAGTTTTAGATGTAGTCTTCCATGATTCATTGTTTGTGCATAACACCCAGTGCTCCATGCAGAACGTGCCCTCCCCAATACCCATCACCAGGCTAACCCATCCCCCCACCCCCCTCCCCTCTAGAACCCTCAGTTTGTTTCTCAGAGTCCATAGTCTCTCATGGTTCTTCTCCCCCTCCAATTCCACCCCCTTTCATTTTTCCTTTCCTACTATCTTCTTCTTCTTTTTTTTTTTTAACATATAATCTATTCTTTGTTTCAGAGGTACAGGTCTGTGATTCAACAGTCTTAAACAATTCACAGTGCTCACCATAGCCCATACCCTCCCCAATGTCCATCACCTGGCCATTGTCTTTTAAAGAAGCTTGGAAATTATGTAAGAGAAGGTTAGAAGATATGCTTTCTCAAAGACAGCCCACAAGTGACTAGGGAGACTATCTAAGGTGCTAGAAGCATATTTCCCAAAAACTGAAGTCATGGAGAGAACCATGGATTTTTTTTTCTTTTTTTTAAACCGAAGTACTAAAGAACTCCAAAAAAAAAAAAAAGGTAAGGCTGCAATTATCTTATCTGTATTCAAGAAGCATGAATATCATACAAATAATCTAGTCTAGAGGACATTGCTGCTCTGTTATAAGGGGGTGTATTCTTTTTATAAGTTAATGGTCAGTTCCTGCAACATTAGACAATTGTAACTTAAAAGTGAGTAATCTAATTTATTGGTCATCCAGAGATTCAGCACTTTGGAAAATTATAGTCCTTTTTAACTTTCTCATTGTTTATTGTTATGCATCTGACAATGGGATTTAATTTTTTCATATTAAGACCTTTTCCTTATGTATCAGTACCCTAAAGGTAGTCCTTTCCGATGCTATCTGGAATTCCGAACCGCAATTCTTTTCTGTACACGATGGAGATAAACAATCCATTTTAGGTCTTTCCTTGTTTCCTTCCTAAATAAAGCCTTTTCACTTACACAGGCCCTTGCTCTCCTTGTGAATTCAGGCTTAATTCCTACTAGTTTTCTTTCTCATTTTAAGACATACCTAAAAGTAGTACAAAGGACGTTTTCAATGTTCGATGGCTGTGTTACTCTAGAAAGCGAAAAAGATTTAATTTGTTGTTTTACATTAACTCCTACACACACACGTACTCACACACACAAACACACAGGTTCCTCATGAGGTAGTTTGAGGTTTTCTGAACATTCTAAACTAAAAAGTAATTTCAATATAAACATCATTTTTCAGAGTATTTGAAAATAAGCTGCCACCATGAGACTTCCAAATGTTCCCTCTTTGAGTCCATATCCTCATGAAAGTATTTACCACACCACTGAGTGCCCATCTCCACAAGGACAACATGGTGTTTCTGATACAAGCTCTAGGGCTGTAACAGAGAAACTTAGTTCTGAACGATCCTTAGGGCAACAGTCAAGTATAGGTGTCAATTACTTCTGTCCATCAAAACAGCTGACTGATTTTATGTCGTTAGACATCTTTATCATTTAGATAAGGAAATTTCAGATGTCCTTTTTTCTTGTTGTTGTCCTTATTATTTTTATTCCCAAATTAATTGTCAAATACACATTAGAACTTCTGTGAAATACATGACATTATATTTCTTCAGTGGCTGTAGGTTAACTTTTTTTTTTTAAAGATTTTATTTATTTATTTGAGAGAGAGAATGAGATAGAGAGAGCATGAGAGGGGGGAGGGTCAGAGGGAGAAGCAGACTCCCTGCTCAGCAGGGAGCCCGATGCGGGACTCGATCCCGGGACTCCAGGATCATGACCTGAGCTGAAGGCAGTCTCTTAACCAACTGAGCCACCCAGGCGCCCTGTAGGTTAACTTTTAAATTGAATTTAGGAAGGGTAAGTTTTCGCAATTTCAATGTGTCATATGAAAATTTACCTTCTCAGTTCACCTTTAAAAATTCATTAGTGGGGTGCCTGGGTGGTTCAGTTGTTTAAGCGACAGCCTTCGGCTCAGGTCATGATCCTGGAGTCCCGGGATCGAGTCCCGCATCGGGCTCCCTGCTCAGCGAGGAGCCTGCTTCTCCCTCTGACCCTCCCCCCTCTCATGTACTCTCTCTCATTCTCGCTCTCTCAAATAAATAAATAAATCTTAAAAAAAAAATTCATTAGTGTTTGCTTTTTATTCTGTCTTCAGAGGCTCTTATTTTAGTAATGAATTACATGAAATCAACAAGCAGTGTATTCTTTTCATTTTTTAGTATAGGGATTTCCTCTTTAACACATTTTTATTAACTTACATTGATCCTGTCACAAAGACTTTTATTAAACAAAACTTCCAGCACTCACAGATCCGATTTCTTTCTGAGTGTGACATGTATACCAGTCCCATTTTGACCCACCTTCTTATTATCAAGCATTATTTTTTGCTCAGCTCTACTTCGATTATTGTATTTTACCACTCGCCAACTTAGGCTGTCATATTGAAGGAATAGTTTAAATGTCACATTTAAACTGACAAAGTTGGCAAGCCCAGAAAGAAACGATAGTGCTAAGGGCAGACCGATGTCTGCTCTGGGTGAGCTTTTCTCTTCAGAGATAAATGAAATAGGTACCGACCCCAAGTTGCCAGAGTTTGACACGGGGTGGGCCAAGATCTGTCAGGAGAGAACGAAATAAATTTACAGGAGTCAAAAAGTGAACTTTGGACATGGGACACACACTTTGTTTTGACATGAAGTGTTTGCCTGGAAGGCCTGCTTGGAGCTCCTTCAGATTGGATCTGGCACTCTTGCGAAGTAGGAAGATTGGGCTGTGAGCAATTAGGTTAACACACCGAATCATTCATCTTTGGTGGACGGCTTACGTTCAGCTAATCGCATGTATTATGTTTGTGATTTACTGAGCATTTTTAAAAGACCTTTGCAGGTTTTAAGAGGCAGCGTCATCTCTCAAAACAGTTACACTTCATGTGGGCTGTCTTAAGCTCCAGACCAGCCCGCAGCTGCATCTCTTTTCCCACCAGCAAAAGCGAATGCCTCCTCTCTCCCTGAAGCCTCCTTTCCTGGGCTTCTCAACATCTACAGTCATTCTCTCCCACAGAACATATATGGGAGATCCATATTTCTGAGACATGGGAAAGCATTTCTTAAGGCAATTAAATGTTATGAATATGGTTCCTACTCCTTGGTATCATGTATCCTGAAACAGAACAGCAAATATATAATTTCAGAGACACAAAAGAGAACTGCTATCAAAAGCGTACACATTAATAAGTAATGTTCATGTAGCATTCTATGTGATTTTATATTTGAGATATTTTGCCTAAATTTTTTTTTTAAGTGAAAGCCAGTCAAAGAATAACCAAAGTTACATTTGGAAAATCTTATGGGAATTCCATTATTCACTTTCTTCATTCAGATGATGCTCTATTTCTCAAACCCTGTCTAGTACAAAGGGCTTTTAGAGTTTGCCATGGGTGGTCTGTTCAATGAATCCCATTACAGTTGATTAAATCTTCAGGCAGCTCACTCTGTCTACTTGAAACACAGGTGTTTTATCTTCATTTTCCATCCCCGTCATAAAAATTTTTCACCTCTGAATATTCTTTTCATGCAGGTGCATACTCTTGGAAATGATACAAAGAAAAATGAGAGTGGTATAAATCATGAACACATCAAGATATACAGAAAAGATATGAACACACCAAAAAGTTAAAGATAAAATAATAATAAAGGAATGCCAATAAACGGAGCAGACAAAAACCAGCCTTAAGGAGGGAGACAAGAAGGCAATTCATCCAACAAATAAATGAATGACTCAGGATCTTAGAGAGTCGGTTGGATGATTAAACTAAGAAGTGTGAGCACACAGGAAAAAGAAAGCTGTGAGGGGGAGATCGTCTAAGGTAGGTAGAGGGAAACCATACATACAGGTCTACTGTGGTATACTTATCATGCTTGGGGCAATTCATTTTAATTCTATTGTATTACTGTATCAGGCACTGGAGATCTAAAATTGAAGAGATGTGATTGGTGCTATCATGGAATTGATGGTCTAGTGGAGAGGTCTGCTGGGTTTAGACACGTCCTTAAATCAGATTTCTAAAAGAAAGTTTTATCCGTTCCCCTTGTTCACCCATTGAAGAAATATTTCCTAAATGTTTACTTTGTGTCTGATATTCACAGAAGCACTAAAGTGAGGAAAAAGACTGTGTGCTTCTCTTCAGGGCCTTCTATTCTGATGGGGTTGGGGAAGACAGTCAACACACCATTGAATAGTTTGTCACGTTGGACAAATTCTGCAGTGAAACTAAAGTAGGATAAATGTGTGAGGAGAGCGAGGAAGCTATCTTACATGGGAAAGTAAAAAAAAAAAAAGGCTCACTAATGAGATGCTACAGCAGGTCCCTGAACAAAGTGAAGGAAAAGACATGTGGCTCTCTGAGGAAAGGGCAGCAAAAGCTAAGTTAGGAACGTGTTTGTTCGGGAACAACAAGGAGGCAGCCTATTTACAGAAGTAACAAGGAGCAAAGTAGTAGGGGATGGCTGAGAGAGAAGGGGTGGGAAGGGGGTCAAGCCACCAAATCCTATTAAGTAGCACAGCTTGGGGGAGCCAGACCTAGGGTGAAATCCTGCCACTGCTGTTTACCAGCTGGGTGGCCATCTTGGACCAGTTGCTTACATTCTTTGAACCTCTGTTCCCTTACCTGTACAGAGTGGAGGTAACTAAGAGCTTTCTCATGGTTACTATGAAAATTAAATAATGCATTTTGCTCTGCAACACTTAGAATTACTCCTACTGAGAGTAAACCCTGAACAAATGAAAGTATTTGTCATTAATGCATTAACTAGTTGGTCACGAATTTCTGTCATTGTCCCCAGCTATATGTCCCTGTCATCTCTCAGGCTGGATTATGTAAAACGGCTTTCTCCCCAGTTCAGTTCATTTTCCACCAAGACATCAGATCTCTTTTGCTTAAACACTGCTATCATCATCATGTCATTGATGGCTCCTCTTAAATTTGGTGCAAACATACAGTTCCAAAAGCATCACTCATGACTTTGCAGCTGGGACCATCTGTTCCAGTCTAGCTGGTCTATCTGTTCACTCATCCTCCAATGGGTCTCTGAGTTTGGGCAAGACTTCAGAGCCCAGGTTTTGATCAGCACATTTGAAACTGCCCTTTCCCACACCTACTTAGATCCTACCAACATTTCTAGGTCTGTTCTTTTCTCAGGAAAACCATCCAGACACTACTCATCCCATCCTCTACTTTTAAAACAACACCCTACTGTTGGATATTCTGTCATTTTCATGTTATTTGAATTCATGCTATTACAATAAATGTGGATTTGGAATACATAGTGGTGGGTTTTTTCCTTTTAAAAGAAAGCTTTCAATCTAAAAAGAAAATTTCTTACAGGGACAGAGGGGGAAGTAAGATCAGCAGTCCTGGTCAATAAAAATATATATATATATATTTTTTAGTGTTTTTTTTTTTATTTTTATGTTAATCCCCATACATTACATCATTAGTTTTAGATGTAGTGTTCCATGATTCATTGTTTGTGCATAACACCCAGTGCTCCATGCAGAATGTGCCCTCTTTAATCCCATCACCAGGCTAACCCATCCTCCCACGCCCTCCCCTCTAGAACCCTGTTTGTTTTTCAGAGTCCATCGTCTCTCATAGTTCGTCTACCCCTCCGATTTCCCCCACTTCATTCTTCTCCTCCTGCTACCTTCTTCTTCTTCTTTTTTTTTTTTCTTAACATATATTGCATTATTTGTTTCAGAGGTACAGATCTGAGATTCAATAGTCTTGCACAATTCACAGTGCTTACCAGAGCACATACCCTCCCCAGTGTCTATCACCCAGTCCCCCCATCCATCCCACCCCAGCCCCCACTCCAGCAACCCTCAGTTTGTTTCCTGCGATTAAGAATTCCTCATATCAGTGAGGTCATATGATACATGTCTTTCTCTGTTTGAATTATTTTGCTCAACATGATACCCTCCAGTTCCATCCACGTCGTTGCAAATGGCAAGATCTCATTCCTTTTGATGGCTGCATAATATTCCATTGTATATATATACCACTTCTTCTTTATCCATTCATCTGTTGATGGACATCTTGGCTCTTTCCACACTTTGGCTCTTGTGGACATTGCTGCTATAAACATCGGGGTGCACGTACCCTTTCGGATCCCTACTTTTGTATCTTTGGGGTAAATACCCAGTAGTGCAATTGCTGGATCATATGGTAGCTCTATTTTCAACTTTTTGAGGAACCTCCATCCTGTTTTCCAGAGTGGCTGCACCAGCTTGCATTCCCACCAACAGTGTAGGAGGGTTCCCCTTTCTCCGCATCCCCGCCAACATCTGTCATTTCCTGACTTGTTAATTTTAGCCATTCTGACTGGCGTGAGGTGGTATCTCATTGAGGTTTTGATTTGGATTTCCCTGATGCCAAGTGATATTGAACACTTTTTCATGTGTCTGTTGGCCATTTGGATGTCTTCTTTGGAAAAATGTCTGTTCATGTCTTCCGCCCATTTCTTGATTGGATCATTTGTTCTTTGGGTGTTGAGTTTGATAAGTTCTTTATAGATTTTGGATAGCCCTTTATCTGATATGTCATTTGCAAATATCTTCTCCCATTCTGTCGGTTGTCTTTTGGTTTTGTTGACTGTTTCCTTTGCTTTGCAAAAGCTTTTTATCTTGATGAAGTCCCAATAGTTCATTTTTGCCCTTGCTTCCCTTGCCTTTGGCAATGTTTCTAGGAAGAAGTTGCTGCAGCTGAGGTCAAAGAGCTTGCTGCCTATGTTCTCCTTTAGGATTTTGATGGACTCCTGTCTCACATTGAGGTCTTTCAACCATTTGGAGTCTATTTTTGTGTGTGGTGTAAGGAAATGGTCCAGTTTCATTCTTCTGCATGTGGCTATCCAATTTTCCCAACACACTTTGTTGAAGAGACTGTCTTTGTTCCATTGGACATTGTTTCCTGCTTTCTCAAAGATGAGTTGACCACAGAGTTGAGGGTCCATTTCTGGGCTCTCTATTCTGTTCCATTGATCTATGTGTCTGTTTTTGTGCCAGTACCAGACTGTCTTAATGATGACAGCTTTGTAATAGAGCTGGAAGTCCGGAATTATGATGCCGCCAGCTTTTCTTTTCTTTTTCAACATTCCTCTGGCTATGCGGGGTCTTTTCTGGTTCCATACAAATTTTTGGATTATTTGTTCCATTTCTTTGAAAAAGTGGATGGTATTTTGATAGGGATTGCATTGAATGTGTAGATTGCTCTAGGTAGCATTGACATCTTCACAATATTTGTTCTTCCAATCCATGAGCATGGAACGTTTTCCCATTTCTTTGTGTCTTCCTCAATTTCTTTCATGAGTATTTTATAGTTTTCTGAGTACAGATCCTTTGTCTCTTTGGTTAGATTTATTCCTAGGTATCTTATGGTTTTGGGTGCAATTGTAAATGGGATCGACTCCTTGATTTCTCTTTCTTCTGTCTTGTTGTTGGTGTATAGGAATGCCACTGACTTCTGTGCATTGATTTTATATCCTGCCACGTTACTGAATTCCTGTATGAGTTCTAGCAGTTTTGGGGTAGAGTCTTTTCGGTTTTCCACATAAAGTATCATATCATCTGCAAAGAGTGAGAGTTTGACTTCTTCTTTGCCATTTGGATGCCTTTGATTTCTTTTTGTTGTCTGATTGCTGTGGCTAGGACTTCCAATACTATGTTGAATAGCAGTGGTGATAGTGGACATCCCTGCCGTGTTCCTGACCTTAGGGGGGAAGCTCTCAGTTTTTCCCCATTGAGAATGATATTCGCTGTAGGTTTTTCATAGATGGCTTTTATGATATTGAGGTATGTACCCTCTATGCCTATACTCTGAAGAGTTTTGATCAAGAAAGGATGCTGTACTTTGTCAAATGCTTTTTCTGCATCTATTGAGAGGATCATATGATTCTCGGTCTTTCTTTTATTAAGGTATTGTATCACACTGATTGATTTGCGGATGTTGAACCAACCTTGCAGCCCAGGGATAAATCCCACTTGGTCGTGGTGAATAATCCTTTTAATGTACTGTTGGATCCTATTGGCTAGTATTTTGGTGAGAATTTTTGCATCCATGTTCATCAGGGATATTGGTCTGTAATTCTCCTTTTTGATGGGGTCTTTGTCTGGTTTTGGGATCAAGGTAATGGTGGGCTCATAAAATGAGTTTGGAAGTTTTCCTTCCATTTCTATTTTTTGGAACAGTTTCAGAAGAATAGGTATTAATTCTTCTTGAAATGTTTGGTAGAATTCCCCTGGGAAGCCATCTGGCCCTGGGCTCTTGTTTGTTGGGAGATTTTTGATGACTGCTTCAATTTCCTTAGTGGTTATAGGTCTGTTCAGGTTTTCTATTTTTCCTGGTTCAGTTTTGGCAGTTGACACATCTCTAGGAATGCATCCATTTCTTCCAGGTTATCTAATTTGCTGGCATAGAGTTGCTCATAATATGTTCTTGTAATTGTTTGTATTTCTTTGGTGTTGGTTGTGATCTCTCCGCTTTCATTCATGATTTTGTTGATTTGGGTCATTTCTCTTCTCTTTTTGATTAAGTCTGGCCAGGGGTTTATCAATCTTGTTAATTCTTTCAAAGAGCCAGCTCCTAGTTTCGTTGATCTGTTCTACTGTTCTTTTGGTTTCTATTTCATTGATTTCTGCTCTGATCTTTATTATTTCTCTTCTCCTGCTGGGTTTAGGCTTTATTTGCTGTTCTTTCTCCAGCTCCTTTAGGTGTAGGGTTAGGTTGTGTACTTGAGACCTTTCTTGTTTCTTGAGAAAGGCTTGTATTGCTATATACTTCCCTCTTAGGACTGCCTTTGCTGCATTCCAAAGAATTTGAATAGTTGTGTCTTCATTTTCATTGGTTTCCATGTATTTTTTTAATTCTTCTTTAATTTCCTGGTTGACCCATTCATTCTTCAGGAGGATGCTCTTTAGCCTCCATGTATTTGAGTTCATTCCGACTTTCCTCTTGTGACTGAGTTCTAGTTTCAAAGCATTGTGGTCTGAAAATAGGCAGGAAATGATCCCAATCTTTTGGTACTGGTTGAGACCTGATTTATGACTAGGATGTGATCTATTCTGGAGAATGTTCCATGGGCACTAGAGAAGAATGTGTATTCCGTTGCTTTGGGATGGAATGTTCTGAATATGTCTGTGAAGTCCATTTGGTCTAGTGTGTCATTTAAAGTCTTTATTTCCTTGTTAATCTTTTGCTTAGACGATCTGTCCATTTCAGTGAGGGGGGTGTTAAAGTCCCCCACTATTATTGTATTGTTGTCGATGTGTTTCTTTCCTTTTGTTATTAGTTGCCTTATATAATTGGCTGCTCCCATGTTAGGGGCATAGATATTTACAATTGTTAGATCTTCTTATTGGATAGACCCTTTAAGTAGGATATAATGTCCTTCCTCATCTCTTATTACAGTCTTTGGTTTAAAATCTAATTTGTCTGATAGAAGGATTGCCACCCCAGCTTTCTTTTGGTGTCCATTAGCATGGTAAATGGTTTTCCAACCCCTCACTTTCAATCTGGGGGTGTCTTTGGGTCTAAAATGAGTCTCTTGCAGACAGCATATCGATGGGTCTTGTTTTTTAATCCAGTCTGATAGCCTGTGTCTTTTGATTGGGGCATTTAGCCCATTTACATTCAGGGTAACTATTGAAAGATAGGAATTTAGTGCCATTGTATTGCCTGTAAGGTGACTGTTACTGTATATTGTCTCTGTTCCTTTCTGGTCTATGTTGCTTTTAGGCTCTCTCTTTGCTTAGAGGACCCCTTTCCAGATTTCTTGTAGGGCTGGTTTTGTGTTTGCAAATTCCTTTAGTTTTTGTTTGTCTTGGAAGTTTTTTATCTCTCCTTCTATTTTCAATGACAGCCTAGCTGGATATAGTATTCTTGGCTGCATATTTTTCTCATTTAGTGCTCTGAATATATCCTGCCAGTCCTTTCTGGCCTGCCAGGTCTCTGTGGATAGGTCTGTTGCCAATCTAATGTTTCTACCCTTGTAGGTTACATATCTCTTCTCCCGAGCTGCTTTCAGGATTTTCTCTTTGTCTCTGAGACTCGGAAGTTTTACCATTAGATGTCGGGGTGTTGACCTATTTTTATTGATTTTGAGAGGGGTTCTCTGTGCTTCCTGGATTTTCATGCCTGTTTCCTTCCCCAAATTAGGGAAGTTCTCTGCTATAATTTGCTCCATTATACCTTCTGGCCCTCTCTCTCTTTCTTCTTCTTCTGGGATCCCAATTATTCTAATGTTGTTTCGTCTTATGGTATCGCTTATCTCTCGAATTCTGCCCTCGTGATCCAGTAGTTGTTCATCTCTCTTTTTCTCAGCTTCTTTATTTTCCATCATTTGGTCTTCTATATCACTGATTCTCTCTTCTGCCTCATTTATCCTAGCAGGTACCGCCCCCATATTTGATTGCACCTCATTAATAGCCTTTTTGATTTCTACTTGGTTAGATTTTAGTTCTTTTACTTCTCCAGAAAGGGTTTCTCTAATAACTTCCATATTTTTTTCAAGCCCAGCTAGTATCTTTAAAGTGATGATTCTGAACTCTAGATCTGACATCGTACTAATGTCCGTATTGAGTAGGTCCCTGGCAGTCGGTACTACCTCTTGTTCTTTTTGTTGAGGTGATTTTTTCCGTCTTGTCATTTTGTGCAGAGGAGAATAGATTAATGAGAGAACAAAATGCTAGCAGAGTAACAACGTCCCCAGAAAATATACTCTAAACAAATCAGAAAAGACCTGAAGTAGTGGGAAAAGAAAGGGAAAGAGAGAAAAAAGAAAAAGAAAAAAAAAGAAAAAGAAAAAGATAAAGATAAAAACAAACAAAACAAAACAAAACAACAACAACAAAAAAAACCAGAATGTGATTAAATATGATCAGGCTGGTATATAGATCAGTGCCACACACTAGATTTTGGGTGTATTTTGGTCTGTTAGAAGAAAGTGCCTCCCAAAATTTTAAAGAAAGAAAAACTTATATATGTACAAAAATAAGGGTTGATATGATGAAGGGATGGAATATGACTGTAAAGATGAAAATTATAAAAAATTTTATAAAAGGAATTGGTAAGTTGTTTGAAAAAAGAAAAGAGGATTTAAAAAATGAAAAAAGAAAAAAAAAGGGGAGAGAATGTGATCAGGCAGGGGGGTAGAAAAAAACCATATAGTAGAGATTTAGGGTATATTTTGATCTGTTAGAAGAAACTATCTCAAAATTTTAAAGAGAGAACAACTTATATATATATGCCAAAAATATAGGTAACTACTATGAAGAGATAGAATATGGCTCTAAAAATGAAAAATAAAAATGTTTTTTAAAAAAGGGATTGATAAGATGTTGGTTGAAAAAGGTAAAAAGAAAAATTCAAAAAAAAGAACAAAGAAAAAAAGACAGTTAAAAAAAAAAACTTGGGGCGCCTGGGTGGCTCAGTTGTTAAGCGTCTGCCTTCGGCTCAGGTCATGATCCCAGGGTCCTGGGATCGAGCCCCACATTGGGCTTCCTGCTCCGCGGGAAGCCTGCTTCTCCCCTCCCATTCCCCCTGCTTGTGTTCCCTCTCTCGCTGTGTCTCTCTCTGTCAAATAAATAAATAAAACCTTTAAAAAAATAAATAAAAAAAACAACAACAAAAAAACCTTAACTTTGAAAGACTAAAGAATCATGGTAAAAAAGCCATGAATTCTATGTGCAGTATTCCCCTAGCGCTGGAGTTCTGCCGTTCTCATTGATCGGTAAACTTGGTCTTGGCTGGCTATTCTCGCTGATCTTCTGGGGGAGGGGCCTGTTGCCGTGGTTCCCAAATGTCTTTGCTGGAGGCGGAATTGCCCTGCCTTGCCAGGTCTGGGCTAAGTAATCTCCTCGGGTTGCTCTCCAGAGCTTATGTTCCCTGCGAGCTTTCTGTACAGCTTTGGAGGTGGAGAGTGAAAATGGGGCCTCCCAATCTCGTCCCCGGAGGAGCCGAGAACTCAGGGCCCCGCTCCTCAGTGAGCCCCCAGAGAAAAGCCGTCAGTCACTCCCATCTCCCCAGTCTCTGGCTGCACTCCGTGCTCACCCGGCCTGTGACCGCGTGTTTCTATCTCTGGCACCTGACCCTGGGTGGAGTCTCCAAACCCAGCAGATCCCTGTGGTGCACTCCTGCGCGGCTCCTCCCAGGGGAGGAAGGTGAGTCTCCCTGGATCTGCCACTTGTTGGGTCCCTGCTGGAGGAGCAGTGGCCCGACTGTGCCGCGGATCACGGTTTATGGCAACCCCAAGCTGAGAGCCCACGCCTGGGCTCCGCCTCTGCAGCCGGCTTCCCTGCTCTGTTACCTGGGAGCTCTGCCACACTCAGGCACCCCCGGTCTTTCTGTGACCCCGAGGGTCCTGAGACCACACTGTCCCGGAGGGTTCCACCCCCCGCTTAGCCACCAGAGTGACGTCCCTCGGTGGAGCAGACTTTTAAAAGTTCCAATTTTGTGCTCCGCGGCTCTATCACTTGCCAGAAGTGGCCGACGGAGGCCTCTCCCCCATCGTCTATCCTCCCGAATATCGCCTCGGATTCACTTCTCCACCCGTCCTATCTTCCAGAAAGTAGTTGCTTTTCTGTTGAGAGAGTTGTTGCTATTCTTTTCTTCGATTTCCTGTTGAGTTTGTAGGTGTTCAGAATGGTTTGATCCCTCTCCAGCTGAATTCCTGAGAGGAGATGAAATCCAGGTCTCCTACTCCTCTGTCATCTTGCTCCGCCCTGGTCAATAAAAATATTTAGTCCTATATTTTATAGATACCCCAAAATTTCTACGATTGTTCATTCTTAGTATGTGCAATGTGAAAACAAAGTGTTAAATAGGATTTAGTGAGTTCTTAGAGCATGTCCCAGGAAGAGGTCATGTTGTAATATGAAACATACTGTCTTATTTAATAAAAAGAAAAAACAAATATGTAATATTGACTCCCATAGCTTTTTTTTATAGTTATGTCATTTTAATATTATTCCAATGTGGTTACAGTAATAGTTTTTATTTTGGCATCTCTGCAATCTTTAAAGGAAAACTATTCTTTACAAAGAAATCTGGAAAATTAAAACAAGTGTCAAATTTTTGCCTCACTAAATTCAATTTGCAGAGTTTGACATCTTGTGCTGTTTATGGTGTGTTTGTTTAGGAACACACACACACACACATGCTTAATTTTCAAAATAATCTTATTTCTAATATTCTAATTTGAAAACTATTATTTAAACATGAGAATGTGTGTGTGCATGCATAGAAAAATCATGTAAATGACTTTGTGTGAACGTGCATGCGTATGTATGTATGTATGTATGTATGTAGGTGTGTGTATGTTCACGTTAACTTCATTAGAAGCTCTCAGGGCAGCACCTGATTGGCCAGACTTAAATGTAGTGTCCTTCTGGGAACACTGGCCAAGGCGGCATAGTCTGGTAAAAACCAAAACAAAACAAAACAAATCAAAACAACTCTTATGGACACACGTGTTTGGAGGGAGGGAAGAGAAATTCCCAAAGATAGATGATGATATTTCTGGAAGAAAACAAAGGGGCTAGGCCGACAGTATATGACAACATAAGTACATTTCTGTCAAACTCCAATGCTTTTAGTTGTCTACTGGACCAAGAGGAAAAGACATAAAAATGTGGCATGAAGATTCTTAATAACATGACCTGTCCTATAATAAAAGCTGGCTACAATCTTAATTTTTTTTTTCAACTAGTCCATGCAGATATTTTTTCCTTAGTAATATATATATGGTAAGACAGAAAGAAAATAGGATTAACCCCAAAATAAACTTTTCTGAAAAAAAAAAAAAAAGATTTTTTCCTTAACTATTTATTCATTTAACTGTAAAAAATAACTCATGGACACAGAAAAACTTTCTGACAATATAAAATAATAATAAAAACAATAAAAATTATTTTATTTCCCCATTCTATGTTTCAGTTTCCCTTGCAGGAAGAAACAGCTTAACAGTTTCTTATGCACCTTCCAGAAGTGTTTCATGGATATACTGCATAGAAAAATCATGTAAATGACTTTGTGCGAATGTGCATGCATATGTATGTATGTAGGTAGGTGTGTGTATATATGCATATTCCTATTTTTACTCAAGTGGTAGCAGAGCACCCATAATCTTATATAATTTTACTACAAGGTAGATCATTACTAACTTTACCAGTCCTACATTGGCTAAATATCTATGTCACTTTTTCTATTACAACAGTATTGCAATGAATATTCACGTCCTTGCAAATCTATTTGTATGATAAATTCCTAGAAGTAGAATTGCTGACTCAAAACTATTTTTCATACCTTTATCATCAAGTTATCCCATCTTGAGTTTGTCACCACTTATATTCCTACTAACCAAGTGTAAGCATGATAATTTCCATACAAACCCATTGACCGTACTATCAATTTTTCTTTATCTGTGGCAACCAGTGAAGTGTATTTTATAATTTTATGGCTCTATTGATTCACCTTCGTAATCACCACGATCGAGGATATCCTCTCAGGAGTGCCCTACCTGCCTCAGCAGCATAGAAACCTTCCCCTCTTCGGCGTTTTCACTTGCCTCACCTCTGTAAAGTGAAAACTTTGTTTGCCACACTCTCCTAAGTGTTATCCTGGGTTATGAGGAATAGTGAAAAAGAACATGGCTTACACCTTGGACTATGGCATATATCAATAGATTATGTTAATACCACTTAACACCCTAATCAAACCAGGAAATGGTTAAGTGAACTTACTGTTCTTTATAATTAATTAGTCCTCCTGGCTGGGGTACAAAACTCCAAGTGGCAAGACTGTAATGTGATCATATTAAAGAAGCTTACAGTGAGCCTCATCCTTTAGATGTGACTTGGGAATAAAATTTGATTTCAAATGGCGAACGTGCTATTACATACTTTGTAATTTCAAAGAGAATCTGTCATCGTACAAAGACAAAATTATTTAAAAAAAAAAAAAACAAAAAAACCCCCCAAACCCGAAAACATCTGGTACTTTTTTATACAAGCCTCAGGCCAACTCTACACAATGAATGAAAAATGTGCTATAGATAGAGTGTTATTTCGTGTTGCTTTTCATTTAATCAGCCAGTGCGGAATGTTTGCATTAAATTAAGCATCTCAAAAAATCTGCTTTCTTTAAGGCCTGGGTGAAGTTTAAAGTTTTTTTAATAAAAATATATATTTATTTCTCCATATAATCAACAGTGATGAAATGCATTTAAGTTATGTTAGTCCTCTGGAGAGTAAATTATTTGTTAAGATAATGTTTGTTGGGGTGGCAAATTTAACACTTGGTGACTTGGATTTTCCTTCTGTGATGATTTGTGTGAAATGACTAAATCTATTTTCCAGGATAAAGTGTCTACCTTGACAGCTCTCAGTATGGACCCATATAAGGCTCTAACAGTTTTTGTCATCTAATGCACACTTTTTAAAAATCAAATAACATACGGAGACCATTTAGAGAAATATGCTAATTTAGAAGAGGATCTTTTACAACTCAAGGCACAGGCCAAGAGCCAGCATTTTTTCCCCTCTTCCCTACCACAGTTTTGCAAGTCCCCATCAGGGTAGAAAAACTTGAAGCATGCATCACACATTTCTAGCTCACCCGGCACTGATGGATGGAAGTGTAACATACCAGCTGACATCTGAGATAAGAGACATTCTAAAATGGAAAATTGAGGACATGCAGCCATTTTATCAGCCATTTAAGGTCAGTGAACCTCAGGGACGAGACGCTCCAAGAGACCGAAAGGGACAAAAGGGTAGTAGTCAGTGCTTGGCCGTGTAGTGTCAGTTTCAAAGCACCAAGTTCACACTGGTATGTTAAGCATCATTTGTGCAATGTCATGAAAGCATCCTGATCGTATAATATAATCCTGTGCATGATATTATTTCACATAATTTCTTTTCTGGTTGACATGCCTCAACAGCAAGTAACACAGGCACTGAGCAAACACATTCACCAAATTTAGAAATTATTAGAAATGACAATAGTGAGCTTTGGTGGAAAATAGAACAGGTGCTTCTAGTTTCCCGAGAAAGAGTAATCATGATTTCTTGGTATGGAGGTGTGAGATTAGACCCTAGTTGTTTCAAGAAAATTTCCTTTAGAAGACTCTGAACGTTCCCAATCACCCCAGCCCCAGTCCAGTTAAGATTTTCCGCATCCTGTCCTTTTCCCTTTGGAATGTATGTTTGCTGCTCAGTGGCTTATATATTCTGATGTCCAAATGCTTCTTTCACAGTCATCTCAAGCCTTTCCTATTTATTTTACAGTCCCACAGCTCCTTGTGTTCCTACTACCGAGCTGTGGGAACCCAGAAGTCATCAATCTGTCTGCTTTCCTCCTTTTCACACAGGAGGCAGTTAGGTGCAGCGCCAGGGTGAGCAGAGGTATGGCCAGCCCCAGCAGTTCTCTGCTTGAGTCTGATGTGGGCCAGATTTGATCAGCTTCCCTTTTCAACTGTTCTTGTGAGTAAGGTAGTGGTTGGGAAAGGTTCTCTGCTGCCTTCCCCATTGGTACAGGATAGAAAGAGAACCTTAAGACAACCAATTTGCCCACACCCAAGAGTGGATCACTCCTCTAGCAAGTCTTGGCTTCCTTCTGATTTGGAGCTGAATAGCCCATCTCAGGGACTTTCCTCATGAGAGTACGCTCCTCTTCAAATTTCCAGGACCAAACAGATGTTCTTCCCTCCTCTACACTCACTAGAGTGCAAACACTGTTCCTGTTCCAAATGTAGGTAACAACATCAACCCCTTCAGCTTTTCAGGGAGACCTCAAATATCCTATTTCTTTTCTATGATTCTTCCAGGTATAACTCAATTATTCTTTTTTTTTTTTTTTTCCATTCTGACCTTATGAAGTTACCCTAGGGTGTGCCAGTCTGCGTTTCCACTTACTTTATTTTCCCTCTTTGGTTTCTTCAATTTTATAGCACAGTATGCATTTGGGAAACTTTATACGAAGGGCCCTAAGACCTCATTTTTCCAACGCTTCGGGCACAAGCAGATGACTGTTTTGCATCCTAAGTTTAGATTATAATTTAGTTCGTCCAAGCATAAGCCCGAAAATAACCTGAATCTAAAAAGCAACCCACATACCTCTGAACTTAATTGCAAAATAGAATCCACCCCCAGCTAAGAGCCAGCCAACTTATTAAGAAATCACAGAGCTACTTGGTATTATACCTTGATGACAATTCAGAACTAAATTTACATAGATGCAACTTCTGGCTCAAATTATAAGGTATTAGTATTCTATACAGTTTTTTTTCCCCACTTCCAACTGCATAGAACTTTAGTTTCTTTGAAGGAATTAGAAAAAAAAATTGTGCTTAAAAAGGACAATATCCCCTATAATATCTAGGGTTGGACCAAGATTTTAGGGAAGGCTGGCTGCTTCCTTCCTATATGCTATGAGCTAACAAGTCTGAAAGATCCCCCTAACAACAACAACAAGAAAACAAAACAAGACAAAAAACAAAAACAAAACCAAAAAAACCTTCCCTGGGATTTCCACGCAGGGCTTAAAGCAGTCCTCTGTCTAAAGAATCAGCCAAAGCCCAAGGCAAACACTGGTATTCATTGCAATTCAGTTCTAGGTAGCCAACATTTGTAAAGCAATTACTACTTCTCAGGCACTGTGCTAAGGAGAAAGGAGCCTCAGGACCTAATAGACCAGCTGGAGAAAAACATCAGAACCATTAACAGCATTTTTAATTTCTTACAATGTAAAAAGAAGAATATTGGAATTATCAGTGTTACGGGGCCTCTCAAGGTTGGTGGGGAGGAGAACAAAGGTCTCACCATAGGGATGATGCTTCAGTGGACTATGAAGAGTCAGCAGAATTTCTGCTGGGAAAGGAAGAAGGAAGAGCATTTAAGGAAGAAAGTACAGCCATAACCAAAACAGAGAGGCATGAAAGATAGGATGCGGGGGCGCCTGGGTGGCTCAGTCGTTAAGCGTCTGCCTTCGGCTCGGGTCCTGATCCCAGGGTCCTGGGATCGAGCCCCGCATCGGGCTCCCTGCTCTGCGGGAAGCCTGCTTCTCCCTCTCCCACTCCCCTGCTTGTGTTCCCCTCTCGCTATGTATCTCTCTGTCAAATAAATAAATAAATATTAAAAAAAAAAAAGAAAGAAAGATAGGATGTGATCTGGTTTAAAAAAATGAATTGTCCATTTCCATGAAAAAATCTGGAAAAATTGGACTTTTGGATGCATGGATAAGTGAAGCTAAAAATACAGCTGGAAAAGTAAGCTGTGACCAGCACACAAAGGGCCTTAGACTCCATGCCAAGGACACTGGGCTTTTTCCCAGGGGTAATAAGGAAAACCTGAGAGGTATGGAGCAATGAAGTGACATCATAAGGCCTGTATTTCGGAAAGTTATTCAAAGCATAGAAAACAAAGAAGCAGGGCACCTGGGTGGCTCAGTTGGTTGAGCGACTGCCTTCGGCTCGGGTCATGATTCTGGAGTCCCGGGATCGAGTCCCATATCGGGCTCCCTGCTCAGCAGGGGGTCTGCTTCTCCCTCTGACCCTTCCCCTCTCATGCTCTCTGTCTCCCATTCTCTCAGATAAATAAATAAAATCTTTAAAAAAAAAAAAAGAAAACAAAGAAGCAGAAAAAGACTAGCATTTAGAGGCAGGAGGATATTTAATATCTAACCCTGTTTTAATAGGGAGGGGCACTGTAATCTTTTGGGGGATAGAATAAGGAATTAGAGTTGAGAATATGGGACACAGATTACAGAGTTTTGAAGAAGGAAAGGTCATCTTAAAAAGACCTCAGGCAGAGGGCGCAGCCTCAGAGGCGCCCTGGTAAACTGGAAGCACCCAGTCAGTTGACTAGAAGACACCTTGCACAGGGCAAAGGTCACTTAGTCAGTAGAGTTGAGATTTTACAGCTTAGATTTCCGAAGCTTAGAGAAATGGACAATTACTTTTGGACTCGGTGCTAGCTAGTCCTAGGATAAGGAAGGAGAAGAGGGGACATTTACTGTCAATGAAATAGGAAATACAAATATTGTTTTACAACAGAAATTCTGTGACGTGCCATGGTAATGCAACTTGTTTCAGATTCACCTTCATGACGAGACTATGTCAACAGTAACTCTTTGAAGTGATCAGAGAACTATTACGACAGCCAGAACGTGAGAAGCCAAGATCAAGAAGCAAAGGAAACCACAGAGAAGTGAGCTTGGAATCTCGTGCTACTGTTTCCCTCAAAGCATTTGCGGATTCTTAAATCATAATATCGCCACACATAAGAGACAAGTAAGGGCTCACATAGCTGAACCCTCAGAAAAGCTGGGGGAAGAAGCTAAGAAAGGACCAGTGGCATAGTTTGCTTTTGAGGTCATGTAGTCTTGTGAATAGAATAATCTGAAACGGTAAATGTTGCTTTATAAAGTCAAAAACTTTCAAGCAAAACCCAATTATTAGGCCCTGAATAAATTGCAAACATGAATTAGAAGTGTTGGAAGAATTCTGCGCTACTCTGTAATCCCCCATGCTGCTTTCCCCCTTTTAGGACTCCTCACTGCTAATAATGTGAAATACTTGGAAAAGAGCACCCTGTGAAGTTGAAGCCCGTTATCATTGATCTTCTCCCAGAAATTTATCTGCTCCACCAACAGCTTTTCAACTGCATGGAAACCCTGATAAAGCAAACATTTTACCTGGCTGAAAGATTTTTTGAAGTACTGATAATTAATCTCCTCACATTTATAGGAGTTACTTTTTATAGCCAACCCATTATTTATCTTCTGTAAGTTGTAATTTAGGTTCAGATGTAGTTCAGGCAAATCAAATTAGGTAAGCAAGTTACAAAATAATTTAATTTCCTCAAGTCATCTCCATGATGTAAACTTACCGAAATGAGACTAGCCCAAGGTTGAAAAGAATCAACCCATTAAACTGAGTTAGAAAAGGCTTTCTAAATATATTAAAAATCCGCTATGGGATAGATTCTGAAACTTGATCTATGATAAAAGTTACATAGTGAATTGAACCCCATATACATTTGGTTATTTATATTTGTCTTGCCACTGAAAGAATTTAAGTTTCAATAACCAAACGGAACAGTATAACGCAGTATAGAAATAGGTGTAAAAGAAAACAAGAATCATGAGTACGGGTGTAAACAAAAGCCAGAAATCAGGCAGCAGAATGATTCCATACGCAGCTGTCTACAATAATAAAATAAATAAGACACACATTTACTCTTAGCTTTTGTGCAGGCAATTGGAAAAGAAAAAACTGATCCATTGCAGAATTCAGCGTTCCCCGTGGAGAATGAAGTTGTTAAGGATAAAACACAACATATTCTGATACGAAGACTAGGAAGGCATGTTTTCCTCACGGTCTTCATCAGGTGGACACCATGTAATATAGTAACAGTTATCATCTGTGTAATACACAAAATGGAGAACTTTGCAGCCCTCATCACAGGCTAATTGGTCAAATGCCCAACTAGGTTTTACTTTTTTTGTGTGAGTTGACCAGTTATTTTGACATGATGCAAAATAGGAGGTGTGTAGTGGAAAAACACTGTTAACGGAAGGAGGCTCAGCCACTAACTGAATCTATTACCTTGGACAGTCACTTAAACTTTCTGTGTTACATTTTCCCAGTTTATAAAATCACAGGACTGATTTCTAAGGTTCTTTCCAGCTTATGATTTCTATGTTTCTAAGAAAGAAACCACGTGACTTACGGCAAACTCGATAATAAGAGTATAACACCTTTCACTCTCTCCGTCTGCAGAGTCATTGTGAAACAAAATGAGAAAAACTCTTCTCTCCAGAATAAAACAGAAACTGTCCCCATGTCTTGCTTGGTAAAACATGAAGATATTTGAGGCACTTCTTTACAAAAATTATAAATAATTTATAAGTAGGTGTAGCCACATCATTAGTAATGATGTACACGGTTTTTACTCGCATCAACACACAAGTACCCAGCAATCCTCGAGACAGACTGAACTTGAGCTCATTAAGGTTTGGGAAGGGACTGGAAATAAAATCTCCATGAAAAAGCAACTATTTTATGAGCATTCATATAGTATAATGTTATTTATGAGCAAATTCATTATTCTAGGCATTGTTTAAATTATCAACAAACACATGAAGAGGAAGCTTCGAAGTCTCTTTTAGTATTATTTCTTTCACTTGTCACTGACAGGATATTTTTTTTTATTAGAAGAGTTTATTTATTTATTTGAGAGAGAGATAGCGAGAGAGAGCACGAGCGGGGAGGAGAAGGAGAAGCAGGCTCCCCTCTGGGAGCAGGGAGACCAACACGGGGCTAGATCCCAGGACTCTGGGATCATGACATGAGCTGAAGGCAGATTCTTAACCAACCGACCTACCTAGGTGCTCCTGATAGGATATTTTTAAAAAGTATTATTCAGATTCTTCATTTAACATAACGTAGTACTTTTTTATTTATTTATTTTATTTTTTTTTTTTTTAAAGATTTTATTTATTTATTTGTGAGAGAGAATGAGAGACAGAGAGCACGAGAGGGAGGAGGGTCAGAGGGAGAAGCAGACTCCCTGCTGAGCAGGGAGCCCGATGAGGGACTCGATCCAGGGACTCCAGGATCATGACCTGAGCTGAAGGCAATCGCTTAACCGACTGAGCCACCCAGGCGCCCAACGTAGTACTTTTTTAACCTTTGGTAAATAGCGAATACATCTCAAAAATCAAAATTGGTGCCAAAAAATAATTCAAAAATTTCGTTTGCATTTTTTACTGAAAAAGATAAAAGAATAAAATGAAACCCCTTTAGATTTAAGTAGCATTTGTCTGAGTCCTTTGGATTTTTAATTCCATACACTACACTGCAATTACCCTGTCATTGTTTGGGAAACCATTATTGGTTTGTCAGGCTAAATATTTGAAATGGCAGAAGGCTTTTACTTTGCATATAAAAACTGTATCTTGTTTTACCTCAAATATAAAAACAGGGGAAAATTTGGAATTTTTCATAGCTAGTATCCTATAATAAATGTAGTCCATAAGTAAAGATTCTGGAAAGAAACAAACTGGCCTATGGGCACCCACCAGGAGGCCCTCTGTGTCCTACAGATGTGACAAAAATCATATTGAAGACATTCCAAACATAATGGACACTTCTTCTAGGCCTAATTCTTTCATACTTCCCCTACAGCTCAATGTACTTGCCCTTTAGTTCTTGAAATTTGACAAGATAGAGACAGGAAGCATTCAGACATAAGTGTGATTAAAATCCTTCTGTCTCTCCTATATGATAAATTAATTCTAGTTCAGTGCTGATCCATACTCAGCCTGTTGGCCCAGCTCTAAATTCCCGCTGTTTTCTGTGTCCTCAACTTTTACCTCAGGATGAATACCTTTGTCTTTCTGGACGTGAGTCTTCCTCAACTTTGGCCTTCTGATTGGCTTTCTAGCTCTTCCCAAATTCCTTCATTTGGACAAAGTTTTTCCCTAATCCTTTATCTGTGTATCCTACAGTATAAGAGTAAAAAACAGGACAATTATCAATTTGTATATGTATCTCGGTCAAAGTCAGCCCCCAGAAAGAAAAATGCTGAAGTTCAAAGTTGTCCAATAGTTCGGCTAATTGAAATGAAAATAGGAATTTGGACCAGAAGGAAAAAAAAATAACTAAAATATATATTGAAGATTTGCTTTCATGAAACAAGGAATGTTTCCATTATTAGAAAACATTCAAAAAAAAAAAAAAAAAAAAAAGAAAACATTCACATACCTGAGGCATTATGCTGTACGTGGTATCAACATGAACTCTTGGTGTCTATTCGTGCTCTACTATGTACTATCAGTGAAATACCAGATGAAGTTACCTAACTTCTCTGAGTCTCAGTTTTATCAGTTATAGAATGTGCAATAAAAGTTTACCTTTTTCATAGGGTTGATGAAATACATAAATAAAATCATATTTAAATCCCACTGCCTGGCTAAATAAATGTTATTGTACCTCATCTCTAAGGCATACCCATTTTTTCCTAAGAAAATGAATCATAGACCTAAATGTAAGACCTGAAAGTAAGACTCTTAGGAGAAAACACAGAAGTAAATCCTCATGATTTGGGGTTAGGCAACGGTTTCTTAATTATGTGAACAAATGCACAAGAGACAATAAAAAATGAATTGTACATCATGAAAATAAAAACTTTTGTGCTTAAAAGGACAGCATTAAGATAGCAAAAAGACAACCCACTGATGATTCATTTTGAGTCATCTTTTCTTATGGTGTGAATTAGGGGTCTAACTTCCTTCTTTACATGTGGATATCCCATTGTTTCCACATCCTTTGTTGAAAGATTATTTTCCCACTGACTTGTTGTGGTAGCCCTTATTGAAAAAAATAATCAATGGCAAACATGTTTATTTCTAGACTCTTAATTCTATTCCATTCATCTGTAGGGCTATCTTTATACCAGTAACATGCTATCTTGATTACTATAGCTTTACAGTAAGGTTTGAAATTGGGAAGCATGGGTATTCTAACTTTATTCTATTCTAAGATTGTTTGGACTACACAAAATTTCTTGTTTTCTATATGAAGTTTAAAATAATTTTGTCAATTTCTTAAAAACAACAACAAAAAAGCCAGCTGGATGGAGATTATGTTCCACCTATAGGTCCATTTGGAGACTATAGTAGGTAAATGATGATTCCTTAAAAATATGTTCACACTCTAACCCCACAATCTGTGAATAAGACCTTACTTGTAAACGTAATTTTTGCAGATGTAATTAAGGATCTTGGGATAAGATCACCCTAGATCATCCAAGTGGGCCCTTAATACAATTACAAGGATTCTTAAAAGACCCAGAAAAGACAGCCATTCAGAAAGGAAGGACCTATAAAGATGGGGATAGACATTAAAGTTATCCAGTCACAAGCCAAGGATGGTCTGGAGCTATACCAGAGGCTGGAAGAGGCAAGGGAGGATTGTCCTCTACAGATTTCAGAGGAGTACTACCCTGTCAATACTTTGATTTTGGATTGCTGGCCCCTAAAATTCTGAGAAAATAAATTTTTGTAGTTTTAAGCCCCCAAGTTATTGGTAATTTGTCAGCCATTGAAAACTAAGCTGGAGAGTATCACCACCTTAACAGTATTTTCTTCCTATTCATAAATATGGAATGTCTCCTCATTTATCTTCTTTAAGTTGAACAATGTTTTATAGTAGTTTTCACTTTACAAGTCTTGCATTTCTTTTGTTAAACGTAATTATAGGTATATTCTTCTGGATGTTAATGTAAATTCAATTGTTTTAATTTTCAAATTGCTTATTGTATATACAACTGATTTTTGTATATTGATCTTATATCCTGCAAACTTGTTTATTAGTTCTTAGAGAGGTTTCCATTCCTTAAGATCATTTTTATACAAGATCATGTCATCTGTTCATAAAGGTAGATTTTTCCTTTTCCTACCTAGATGCCTTTTTAATAAAATCTTCCTGCCTTGGATAGAATATCCTATACAGGGTTGAGTGGAAGTGAAGAGTGTGGACATCCTTGTCTTTTCCTCATTGTAGGAGGACAGTTTTCCATCTTTCACCATTAAGTTTGGTGTTAGCTGTGGGATTTTCATAGATGCCTTTCCTTTTCTCTTTTCCCCTAAAGATTTCAATTATTTATTTGAGAGAGAGATAGCGAGAGAGAGCACAGCGGGTGCTGGGAGAAGCAGGCTCCCCACTGAGCCCGATGCGGGGCTCAATCCCAGGAACCTGGAATCATGACCTGAGCCAAAGGCAGATGGTTAACTGACTGAGTCACCCAGGGGCCCCTTCATAGATGCCTTTTCTAAGTTTAAGGAAGTTCTGTTCTTTTAGTTTGTCATGTACTTGTATCATGAAAGAGTGAAGAGTGTTTGGTTTATCAAACACCTTCTCAGTGTCTATTGACATATCATGTAATTTTTGTTCTATATTCTATTGATGAGGTCAATTTTTTAACTTATTTTTGGATGTTAAGCCAAGTATGAATTACTGGAATAAATTCCTCTTGGCCTTGATATAGACTGCTTTTGTGTGTATATTGCTGGATTGCATGTGACAGCATTTTGTTGAGGATTTCGTATCTCTACAGGAAATATTGATTTGTTGTTTCCTTTTCTATTGATACCTTGTTTGATTTCAGTATTAAGTTAATATTGGCCTTGCAGAACAAGTTTGAAAATCTTTCTTCCTCTTCTAGTATGTAGAAGAGTTTTTGGGGCCTTTGTATTAATTCTTTTTAAGTTTGGTAGAACTGAACTATAAAGCCATTTAAGCCTAGGCTTTTGCATAGAATTTTTAAATTATGAATTCAATCTCTTCACCTGCTATAGGTATATACATATATTCTACTTATTGAGCCAGTTTCTGTAGTTTGTATCTTTCTATGAATTTGTACTTTTCATCTATGTTATCTCATTTGTCGGTGTACAACTGTTCATAGTATTCCCTTTTTATATATATGTAAATTTATATATTTTATATATATTTAAGTATATATATATTTTTTGTAAGGTGATAATGATAGGCCCTCTTTTCCTCCTGATGTTAGTAATTTGGTTATTCTTTTTTTCTGCATTAGGCTAAGTAATGATTTACTAATTTTTTTTTTTATCTTTTCAGAGAAACAACTTCTGGTTTCATTGATTTTATATTTTCCATTTTATTTTTAATATGGTCTTTATTTTTTATTTCTGTTTGCTGTATAGTTTGCTCTCCCCCCAAAATTCTAATGTCAAAAATTATTTGATATCTTTCTTCATTATAAAGAAAGGCATTTATAAATTCTCCTCTAAGCACTTTAGCTGCATGCATGCCCTAGAAAAATTTCCAGGCACTTTAAATAGTTATTTTTCATAATATTCACCAATTATAATTGTTTCACTGGGGAGTGGGACCACAAAGCTCCTCACAGCACTATTCCTAAAGTGCTTCCGTGATTATTTTTCTAGCACTAACAATTAGTCAGGAACTAGGGTTATTTTTAAGTTACTAAGATGAATACTAATAAATCAAGTGTTAGAAAAGGAACACAGCAGATTACATACTACTAAGATTTCATCTTGACTAACCTGGTTTTGCCTAAAGGAGCATGAACTAATTTACTAGAAGTCTACTTTTAGACCTTAAATCACTTTTATTGCTAAAGCCTGAATATGCTGCTTTGGGTTTAGCCATGTAATGGCTTCATACAGTAAAAGCTGAAGTGCGTACTTCCGTATTTATATATTTTTATCTCCAACTATGTTATCTAAGTATCTCTAAAAACAGATGATATTTCTGGAAATACAGTCTATAATTCGATCTGTATTAGGCTGCAGCTGGAAAAAAAATGAAATTAAAGAATAACTAATTGCTTTATTTCATTTCCCTCTTGTGTGTGTCAATTTCAGTAAAAGAGACCCTAGTCAGAGACTTGAGAAGATGTATAAAGAAAGGTGGGACAGAGGGGAACCTGGGCAGCTCAGTCAGTTAAGGGTCTGCCTTTGGCTCAGGTCATCCCTGGGATCGAGTCCTGCATTGGGCTCCCTGCTCAGCGGGAAGCCTGCTTCTCCCTCTCCCTCTGCTGTTTACCCCCCTGCTTGTGTTCTCTCACTCTCACTCTCTCTCAAATCAATCAATAAATAAAAATTAAAAAAAAAAAAGGTGGGACAGAGTGAAGACAAAAAAAGTGGCTAACTATTGAAGTAAGTTTCTAAAGGAAGTAATTTAGGATAGAATCATGACATCAGTCTGTAAAAGCGTTAACCTTAGGAAGAACTCAGAGAAGATTTTCATATGGGGATAAGCCAATTTTGAATGTTCTTGAACTAATAGATCAGTAAATTTAATGATCTGTGAGAAATGAGTTGAAAAGCTAATTTAGAAGCTGAGCAAATAGGACATTTCAACAGACAGTGGTGAAAAATGCTAGAGTCCTTTTGAGATGAATAAAAAAAAAGTGCAAAACAGCTGTGAAGATATGGCTAAGGTAGAAGAGTAGGAATTTGACATTTATATGCTTTATTTTTGTAGTGACAACATCCAGTATTACACGGCAACCCAGGAGTAAAAGAAGACAAAGAAGTTAAGGGCTGGAGATTCTTCTGAGTGGTAAGCTGGAGTTAAACACAGAAGTGACCCCGGATTGACTGGCTGTGGATGACAGAGCAAGAAAGAACCAAAGGGAGAGGATGCAGGGGAAGATCATAGAGGTGCCAAATGCTGGAGATTAGGGACAGGGTTAGGAGCACGAGGACTGGAAGTGAGAGAGCAAATACTGGCAAGCTTGTGACCAATGATAGAGAACTTGGAGAAGTTAATCAAGATTCAAAAGCTGTTTTTGTCTGAGGATGGCCAGAAGTTGAGTCAGGTTGAATGTAACTGTAGTTGGTGGTTTTGTACACCCATTCAGAGTCCCTCAATGGCTTATTTTTTAAAGAATTTACACTTCTTTGTAGGCCACTGGTCACTTTGCTGGTGTCCTTGTCTACTTCTCAGAGGAGGCTTGAGTCACATTTAAAAATGCTGGGCCTAAGTAGTCCTCATGTCCCACATGCTGAACTCATCTTTGCTGAGTCATTTCTGGATTCAATAATATGCCACACTAGCGGCTTCCTCCACAGCCAAACAAGGCAACATAAAAGTGAAGGAAAGTCAACTCTCTGCAGAAACCCTGACCAATGGGAAGTGAGAGTCTAAAGATGCCAGGCAGATAGATTTCCCTTTCTCTGTCTCTTTGGTTGATATTTCAAATTAAGGCCTTTCTTTATAATCCTTGCAAAAAATTCCTGCGTAACAGAAGAACATACTTACTGAGTATGCTTCTGTGTCTTTCTGCAGTTGGTCGAGAAGGGAGGCAAGGGCAAGAGCCCTGGAATTCACAGCTTTGCAGCTCTCCTTCCCCTACTGTCATTTTCCCATTTCATCATTGCCCTAAGTTGGCATTTCATCAGTAAAAAGCATTATAATCCTTGCCTTAGGCTCTGCTTTTTGTAGAACCTAGGTTAAGATGAGAAGTTTTGGTGGAACCCTTATCGTCACAAATGTGGATAGGATCAAAATGTAGGAGCATTCTATTAATCACATAGAAATTCTATTCATCAAATTTGGAGTAAGGTAGAAGAAATGGACCTAGAAGAATAAGGTGATTTACAGATGGCCATCGAGCATTAGCAACTTTCAAGACAAACAATGTGACATTGAAATAGGTTATTGAGAGTTTAGAAGAAAGGCTGAAAAAGTAGTGATCTCAGAGACAGAGTGCAATCCTCGTTTGAAGACATTTACAGTAATTACAGTATTATGGGACAAGGAAAATTACCCACAAGGATATGCACACATACCGACACAAAATCACACATAGACATGACTTCATGAACATTTTTTTTTTAAAGATTTTATTTATTTAGGGCGCTGGGTGGCTCAGTTGGTTAAGTGACTGCCTTCGGCTCAGGTCATGATCCTGGAGTCCCGGGATCGAGTCCCGCATCGGGCTCCCTGCTCGGCGGGGAGCCTGCTTCTCCCTCTAACCCTCCCCCCCTCATGTACTCTCTCTCTCTCTCATTCTCGCTCTCTCAAATAAATAAATCTTTAAAAAAAAAAAAGATTTTATTTATTTATTTGAGAAAGAGAGAATGAGAAGGGGGAGGGCCAGAGGAAGCAGCAGATTCCCTGCTGAGCAGGGAGCCCGATGCAGGACTCAATCCTGGGACTCCAGGATCATGACCTGAGCTGAAGATAGTCGCTTAACCAACTGAGCCACCCAGGTGCCCTTCATGAACATTTCTGATGAACAAGTTTATTGTGTTTATTGAATAATTTAAAACTGATTTTTTTTTTTTTTGAGAGAGAGAGAGAGAGCACATGAGTGGATGAGTGGGGCAAGAATAGCAGAGGGAAAAGAAGAGAGAGAATGTTAAGTAGGCTCCATGCTCAATGCAGAGCCTAATGCGGGGCTCAATCTCACAACCCTGAGATCATGACCTGGGCCAAAATCAAGAGCTGGATGCTCAACCGACTGAGCCACCTAGGCCCCCCTCCTTTGTTTTATTCATCAAACACTTTACCTAGACCTATCATGAGACAGGCACTCTTCTAAAGTACTTAACATAAACAGGCAAATAAAACATCCCCTGAACTCTGCCCTACAGAATTTATATTCTGAGAGAAAAAACAGAACATAAATAGTATACAAAAGAAGTAAATTCTGTATATTAAAGGCAGAAAGTGCTGTGGGATAAATAGAAATCAAGGAGATCAAGACTCTTGTAGGGATGGAAGTTAAAGGAAAGATGAAGGGGGGGAATCAGAGGGGGAGACGAACTATGAGAGACTATGGACTCTGAGAAACAAACTGAGGGTTCTAGATGGGAGGGGGCTGGGGGGATGGGTTAGCCTGGTGATGGATATTAAAGAAGGCATGTATTGAATGGAGCACTGGGTGTTACACGCAAACAATGAATCATGGAACACCACATCAAAAATTCTATGAGAGACGATGGACTCTGAAAAACAAACAGGGTTCTAGAGGGGAGGGGGGTGGGAGGATGGGTTAGCCTGGTGGTGGGTATTGAGGAGGGCACATTCTGCATGGAGCACTGGGTGTTATGCACAGACAATGAATCATGGAACACTTCATCTAAAACTAATGATGTAATGTATGGGGATTAACATAAGAATAAAATAATAATAATAATAAACTAATGGTAATGTATGGTGATTAACATAATAAAATACAATTTAAAAAAGAAAAATAATAACTGCAAATAAGAAAAGATTTCAGGGTGCTTGGGTGACTCAGTTAAGCGTCTGCCTTTGGCTCAGGTCATGATCCCAGAGTCCTGGGATCGAGTCCTGCATCGGGCTTTCTGCTCAGTAGAGAGTCTGATTCTCTGTCTACCCCTCCCACTGCTCGTGCTCTCTCTCTTCCCCTCCCTCTCAAATAAATAAAAACTTAAAAAAAAATAAGAATTTCAAAAAGTGAAGGAATGAGTCATGTGGTTATCATAAGGATGAAAATTACAGGCAGAAAATACAGCTAATGCAAAGGCCTGAAGCAGGAGTAGTATTCTGAGAAATAGCAAGGAGGCTAAGGCAGCTGGATTGGATGGATTGGAGTGAGCAATGGGTACAGCGGTGAGGGACGGGGTCAAGTGGTAACAGAGAAAAACTAGCTCTCTTAGGACTTGGTGGGCCATTACTGGCAGTTTGGCTGTTACTTTAAGGAACACTAGGAGCCACCATAGACTTTAGAGAAGAGAAAGGCCATAGAGTGACTTCTGTTTCATCATGATTATTCCGACTGTGGGCTGAAAAGAGACAAAAAGATTGCAAAGGCCAAAGCAGTAGCTCAGGTAAAATATGGCACTGGTTCAGACCAAACCATGAGGGGAGGTGTTGGAGAAGAAACTCATTTCTGAGTACAACTTGAAAATAGAGCCAATGGGATGGTCTGGTTGGAAGTAGGATGTGAGAAAAACCAAGAAGTGAAGAAGTAACTCCAGAATTTTTGGCTTTATAACCAGAAAGATGAAGTTGCCATTAACTGGGATTTGGAGATTTTAGAGAAAAGAACAGAGTTTGGTTTTAAACCTTCTCAGTTTGGTAGGTTGTATGGATATCTAAATGGAAATAAAGGAGAAAACTAGGTAGCTGCATCTATAGAAGGTTTTTTGTTTGTTTTGTAAAGGGCCTTTTGTAAAGGACCAGGTGGTCAATATTTTATTACACTTTGTGGGCCAAATGTTCTCTACCACAGCTACTCTGCCAATGAGCAGCTACAGACAATCTACAAAAGAATGGCCAGGGCTGTGTTTCAATAAAACTTCATTTGCAAAAACAGGTTGTAGCCAAATTTAGCCTGAGGGCCATAGTTTGCTAACTTACTGTTTAGAGTTTGAGAGAGAGGTCTGAATGAGAGAAATACATTTGGGAATTATCCATATATAAATATTTCTAAGGCCATGCTAATTTGATGTAATAACATCATTCTGCTTTATAAAAGCTTTAGGACAAAAGAATGATGTGCTATTAAGGACAAAGAAGGAGGTGGTTGAGTCAACAGGATGTTGAACAATCAGACAGAGATAAGATAGTCTCTCCTAAGGATGCAAAGAGAAAAGTACTACTAAAACATTCTTGTAGGTACAGGCAAATCATCAAACCTTGGTAACTGATATGAGAACGATGACATAGAAACAGTATTTGGAAAACTGAGAGAAGGCTCAAAGGTTTCCTTGTGGTTTAGGTTTGCAGTTGTAACAGTGCAAGGGGACTGCCTCTACAGGATTAAGTCATTTTGGAAGAGAACAGCAGTGTTTCCCAACTGTCTTACTATTACCATCATTTCTCCTATGAAGTTTTTTTAAGATTTTTTCTTCCTTATTGCAGCCCCCTATGAAACTTTATACCCAAGACACACTGTATGCATATCTTTATCTCCAGATATATAATACATGTGTTGTTTGGAGAGCCATAAGCCATTTTCTCATATTTTACTCTCCCTCCCCAAGAACCAATGCTCTCCCCAGCCAACTGGGAATGCTATTTCCCCTTTGAGAATGGCTGCTTTAAAGGATGGACTCATTTCAAATGTACATGCTTCTAGGCTTTTTCTGAAATGCCCTGGTTGGCGGGGGTGGGTTGTAGAAAGGTGTTGGAAGGCAAGATTAGGGGAATAGAGCTAAGGAAACAAAAGATTATTTTCCCCCCCTTGTCATTGTTCTGCTGAAATCTAGTTTGACTGTGAAGCATAGAAATATATAAAAAAAAAAAGAAAAAAAGAGAAAACACTTTTAACTTTGTATCTCATTTTTAGAGAAATAGATGGGGAAAAAGTGTGCCAGATAGAAATGGAAAATTTTAGATTTTAACATAATTGATCGTTAATATCACATCTAAAGATCAAATTAAATGTTCCTTCTACTTTATAAAGCTTAATCATCTACCAAGATCCTTTAAGTAGCCAAGATAAGTCTGAGTTATAAAATTAGTCTCACTCTGGTTTCATGAGATAGTCTAAGGGTCTTAGTATCTCGGTTTCCAGGTTTGGAGCAGAGTGTTAATGACAATTTTGACACATAAAACCCACTGCAAGAACCTGCAGTGAAAATGCTGTTTTAGTATTTCTTTGTGAATTATAACTATCTTGAATTGATCAAGCATTCTGTCTTTTCAGAAAAGATAGTGATTCTGAAAGCAGTTTTAAGGCAACTTCACAGCTTCTCAATGGAGGCCCTCCTCCAATCTTTCCACACTGGGTTTGGGGAAGAGGCAGAGACAAACAAGGCCCCACCAGGGCCGAAGGTGGTAGCAGAACTCTTAAGATCTGGGCAAACCCTGTGAATGAATTCTGAGGAAGAGAAATGAGTAACACTCGGATTTTTGTTTCTATAAAAATAAACTGTTGCCATCACTATGGTAAATTCCAATTAATTCTATACTCCATTTACATCTTGTGGCCAGCTCAAATTTTTATGTATGCTCTGTAATATTTAGTGTTATGTGATCAAACTGGTGTATATGAGGAAGTCTGGCTTTAATGAAAAAAAAAAAAAAGTGTTTGGGCCTCAGATTTTTATTCCACGAACTCCTTCAACACCCAAATTATCCTTAAAGTGTAACTGTACAAAGATAAATCTATATGTCTGCTTTTTTATCCAGAGGTGGTTATTGCAAAATAACAGCAACATGTTAATGGGGCATAAGGAAGCTGGAAGAAATTCCTAATGGTCACGAAGGGGGAGATTTTTCCCATTACCCATCAGCCACACTTCTCATATGCAACTTCCTTGTAACTTTTTTTTTTTTTGCGTTTACTTTTTTATTTAAAAAAATTTTTTTTATTAACATATAATGTATTATTTGTTTCAGGGGTACAGGTCTGTGATTCATCAGTCTTACACAATTCACAGTGCTCACCATAGTACCTACCCTCCCCAATGTCCATCACTCAGCCACCCCATCCCCCCACCCCCTTCCACTCCAACAACCCTCATTTTATTTCCTGAGATTAAGAGTCTCTTATGGTTTGTCTCCCTCTCTTGTTTCATCTTGTTTCATTTTTCCCTCCCTTCCCCTATGATCCTCTGTCTTGTTTCTCAAATTCCTCTTATCAGTGAGATCATATGATACTTGTCTCCTTGTAACTCTTATATAATACTGCTGTACATCCAAATAATGTTTATTGTTTTTTAAAAAGATGAATAACTCGGGGTGCCTGGGTGGCTCGGTCATTAAGCGTCTGCCTTCAGCTTAGATCATGATCCCAGGGCCCTGGGATCCAGTCCCACATCAGGCTCCCTGCTCCGTGGAAGCCTGCTTTTCCCTCTCCCACTCCCCCTGCTTGTGTTCCCTCTCTCACTGTCTCTCTCTCTGTCAAATAAATAAATAAAATCTTTAAAAAAAATAAAGATGAGTATCTCCATTTGTTAAAGAGACCGTCTTTTTTCCATTGGACATTCTTTCCTGCTTTGTCGAAAATTAGTTGACCATAGAGTTGAGGGTCCATTTCTGGGCTCTCTATTCTGTTCCATTGATCTATGTGTCTGTTTTTGTGCCAATACCATAGTGTCTTGATGATTACAACTTTGTAATAGAGCTTAAAGTGCAGAATTGTGATGCCACCAGCTTTGCTTTTCTTTTTCAACATTCCTCTGGCTATTCGGGGTCTTTTCTGATTCCATACAAATTTTAGGATGATTTGTTCCATTTCTTTGAAAAAAGTGGATGGTATTTTGATGGGGATTGCATTGAATGTGTAGATGGCTCTAGGTAGCATAGACATTTTCATATTTGTTCTTCCAATCCATGAGCATGGAACGTTTTTCCATTTTGTTGTGTCTTCCTCAATTTCTTTCATGAGTATTCTATAGTTTTCTGAGTACAGATCCTTTGCCTCTTTGGTTAGATTTATTCCTAGGTATCTTATGGTTTTGGGTGCAATTGTAAATGGGATCGACTCCTTAATTTCTCTTTCTTCTGTCTTGTTGTTGGTGTGTAGAAATGCAACTGATTTCTGTGCATTGATTTTATATCCTGCCACTTTACTGAAAATTGGGCAGCCACATGCAGAAGAATCAAACTGGACCATTTCCTTACACCACACACAAAAATAGACTCAAAATGGATGAAAGACGTAAATGTGAGACAGGAATCCATCAAAATCCTTGAGGAGAACACAGGCAGCAACCTCTTCGACTTCAGCCGCAGCAACTTCTTCCTAGAAACATCGCCAAAGGCAAGGGAAGCCAGGGTAAAAATGAACTATTGGGACTTCATCAAGATAAAAAGCTTTTGCACAGCAAAAGAAACAGCCAACAAAACCAAAAGACAACTGACAGAATGGGAGAAGATATTTACAAATGACATCAGATAAAGGCTAGTATCCAAAATCTATGAAGAACTTAAACAACAACCAAAGAACTAATAATCCAATCAAGAAATGGGCAGAAGACATGAAGAGACATCTCTGCAAAGAAGACATCCAAATGGCCAACAGACACATGAAAAAGTGCTCAACATCGCTCAGCATCAGGGAACTCCAAATCAAAACCTCAATGAGATACCACCTCACACCAGTCAGAATGGCTAAAATTAACAAATCAGGAAATGACAGATGTTGGCGGGGATGCGGAGAAAGGGGAACCCTCCTATATTGTTGGTGGGAATGCAAGCTGGTGCAGCCACTCTGGAAAACAGTATGGAGGTTCCTCAAAAAGTTGAAAATAGAGCTACCCTACAACCCAGCAATTGCCCTACTGGGTATTTACCCCAAAGATACAAATGCAGGGATCCAAAAGGGCACAAGCACCCCAATGTTTATAGCAGCAATGTCCACAATAGCCAAACTGTGGAAAGAGCCAAGATGCCCATCAATAGATGAATCAATAAAGAAGAGGTGGTATATCTATACAATGGAATATTATACAGCCGTCAAAAGGAATGAAACCTTGCCATTTGCAACGACGTGGATGGAACTGGAGGGTATTATGCTGAGCGAAATAAGTCAATCAGAGAAAGACATGTATCATATGACCTCACTGATATGAGGAATTCTTAATCTCATGAAACAAACTGAGGGTTGCTGGAGTGGTGGGGGATGGGAGGGATGGGGTGGCTGGGTGACATTGGGGAGGGTATGTGCTATGGTGAGCACTGTGAATTATGCAAGACTGTTGAATCACAGATCTGTACTTCTGAAACAAATAATACATGTTAAAAAAAAAAGAAGAAGAAGATAGCAGAAGGGGAAGAATGAAGGAGGGGAAATCGGAGGGGGAGATGAACCATGAGAGACGATGGACTCTGAAAAACAAACTGAGGGTTCTAGAGGGGAGGGGGGTGGGAGGATGGGTAAGCCTGGTAATGGGTATTAAAGAGGGCACGTTCTGCATGGAGCACTGGGTGTTATACACAAACAATGAATCATGGAACACTACATCAAAAAGTAATGATGTAATGTATGGTGATTAACATAATAATAAAAAACAGTGAGAGAGAATTTGCTCATAATAGCCAATTAAATTTGAATAATACAAAAAAAAAAGATCTGTACCCCTGAAACAAATACATTATATGTTAATTTAAAAAAAATTTAAAAAGATTTAAAAAAAGGTGAATAACTGATAACACTTGTGAATTGTAGTTTTGAACCAAGCCGCATGATTCCAAGGTCAATGTTAAACCAATTTCAAAATTCCCAGGACAGAAATAGGTTTAAAGCTACATTTCCCTAATCAATTTTCAGTTCATCAGTTAATTCACCCAAGCACCCAATCAAGCCCTATTCATCCTTCCATCCCTGTAAAGGACATTTTCCCATTCCTGACAAGAGAAAATCCAAGCCACTCCTTGGCAAGGAAGAAAAAATACTTTCCAACCTGAACACCCTTCAACCTTAAAAGGGAATCCCCGTTAGACCATAAGCTGTACCCAGGGCCACCTCATCAGCATATGTGGGGTGTCCTGGAAGACAGCTTGCTGGTAATCAATTTACTTGTTTCGTCCAGGTGCACCAGGGGATTTCCTTCCAAAATAAGCGCATGTCAGGCAAATAAGTTGACTCAATGACAGTATCTCAATTTTGCATCCTTGTCTTGTTCTCAGCCTGAATTGACTTCCAAATGCTAGGAGAGAGGAGGCTCAAAGTAAAAATGGAATGGATTATGTTCACTGGTAACTTGCATAGCACAGGGGCACAAGGAAGTCCCGGAGGGATTTCCATTAAGCCAAAGAATAAATATTCTCTTTGAATGTCCTAAGTTTAGCACATAATTAATAAAATTTAGAAAAAATGATGGGTGCCTGGGTGGCTCAGTCAGTTAGGCATCTGCCTTCAGCTCAGTTCATGGTCCCAGGACCTTGGGATCAAGTCCTGCATCGGGCTCCTTGCTTGGTGGGGAGCCTGCTTCTCCCTCTGCCTGCCACTACCCCCTGCTTGCTTGATGATGAAATGAATGAATAATTGGAAATATACTCATAAAATCTATGATGTGAATGTGTCCTCAAATGCTACCAGCTCTTTAAAAAGTTTTTCTCCCATAAAATTTGGTGTGATTTTGTTATTTCATATACAAGTATCAATAGAAATTAAAAATCTCCATTCATGTTTTTAACAAACAATGACTACTCTCTTTCTTCTTAAGACACTAATATTTTTATTAGGTGCATATACAGTGTTTTGGTACAGCCCCATAAAATTAGTATACACGTTCCATTCAGAAGAAGTAACTTAAAGAATCCTCTTGCTCCTGGAATTGCCAATTTGTCTTGTTTTAGGCAGGAAGGGCCACACATTAACCTTTCTCACAGACCTTCAAGACATTACTTGAAGTATTGTCTAGAATATAAAGGTTAAAATATTTCCAAACCAGTAAGTGACAAACAAAACAAAACAAAACTGAAGTTAGAAAATTCCTGGCAAAACAAACATTTAAATTTCAAAAAATAAGTTCCTACTCAAACAAATTCAGTGTTTAAAAAGGGTTTTAAACTTTTTGTTTAAATGTTATCCCTGTGTCCCCCCACCAGACCAGCATATTTTTTCTTGGTGGGGGGTGCTGTCTTCTTAGCTTTAGTTACAGGACTGGGTCCTAGAACTAGATACTACTCAATTTTATGGTTTTTGTTGTTAGGGTTTTTTTGTTTTTGTTTTTTGAGAGAGAGAACACGAGTGGGGAAATGGGCAGAGGGAGCCCTATACGGGGCTTAATCCCATGACCCATTAGATCATGACATGAGCTGAAATCAAGAGTCAGTTAACCAACTGAGCCACCCAGGTGCCCCTCAATTTTATGCTTATATTCATTTTGCCTATCTTCAAAATTTCAGTAAATCCTGAGCACATTTCTAAACAAATTCAATGAATTTATTTAGATTCTGTTTATTGTTAAATATTAATTGCACATACCCAATGGTTTAGTGTATACTTGGATGATAAACATAGGGTAAATGCAGTTACCTGCATTACAAAAAAATCACTGGTACTTGTTCATTTTCCAGATAGACTCTTGCATATTATAATTGAAGATATAGTTAAAGAATGTAGTATCAGTATTATATCTGGAAGGAAACAATAGCTCAATCTGAAATACTTTTGCATCTAAAATTACTCTTAAATAGAATTAATGATGACTATTGAATGTTATTAAAATGGTATAGGAGGACTAACTCTAAAAGCTGCCTAATTTCATCAGGAACACCCTGTAGTATAGTTCCTGGTCTGCTATTTCAATATTACGGAAGGTAAATTTGACAATGCCAGTCAATGTGACATTTAAGTCTAAGTTTAAAATCAATTACACATTTCTCTATATTGGAGTTAGATAGGAAGATTTCTAAAATGCCATATGGTTATGACTGAAGTTAGTAGCCCTACTTCCTAGGACATGAGAATGACTCAGGGGCTCTCAGACAATAGCTACTTTGAGCTAGTGGCTTGTTAAATAGTTGTTTGCCATGTGGGATGAAACAGATGCCATGATAGCTGTGGTTGGAAGAACCTCTGTTCTGTGAGAAAAACAAATTTCTTCTGTACTAGAGTATGGTCCTTTTTATAATCCTAGCAAAAGTCAAATGAAATGAATAGGATCTACTTCAAGTCACCTGAGAGTCATGTTAATATTCTTCAGTGAAAAAAAAAAGTAATTATATGACTTGGCCAATAAATCAAACACCTGCTGGATTCCTATTTGAATTTTTCAACTTAAAATATTGTACCATACATAATATTTTGGAAGCTGAAACATCAGTCAACTTCATATAGGATAAATTTATCTTCCAAGTGATAAAACTCAAGGGTCAGAGCTTAAGAACCAAACATTAAAAATAATATGATCATAGTAATACTACTATATGGATATCAATTCAAACTAATGTTCTTGGGGCTCCTGGGTGGCTCAATTGGTTAAGTGTCTGCCTTCGGTTCAGCTCATGATCCCAGGGTCCTGGGATCAAGTCCCACATTGAGATCCCTGCTCAGTGGGGAGTCTGCCTCTCCCTCTGCCTCCTCTCCCCTCTCTTTCTCTCTCTCTCTCTCTCTCAAATAATTAAAATCTCTTAAAAAATAAAATAAAATAATGTTCTTTATTACTGGTATTTTGTCCTTTCTCCAGAAAGGATTACTTCAGTAGCTATTAAACTGAAGGAAATCTCACTGCCATAAAAATGTTCCATGATTATTATTAATTCTGATTTTGTTTTTAATTATGGTAATTTTAAATAACTATGTTCTAATAAATAGCCTAGAAAATAGTTGTTTTCCAGAATTTAACACCTTGCTTAGGCAGACCTATTATTATCATAAGACTTTTATCCATTAAGTAGAAGAATATTTATAAATACTGTTCATACAGTTTATTCACAATTCTATTTCTTTAGAGCAAATCAAGTTTGCTGTGCAGGACCAATCTTTTCTTTGAGGCTCTCTTCTGTGCTTTATGTTATTCTTTGCTGAATTTTCTAAGGATAAGGAGGACAATCTGATGCCAGAAATGTGTATTGCCCCATGGACACTCTTCAATCAGGAATGTCCTCATCTGAAATACCACGCTGCTGTTGGCCATTACTGTGTAGAAAACTCTAGCACAAGTGTTTCTGGGAATAGGAGGTAAAGACCCCACAAGAAAGACTAATAGGTTTTAGCTTTTGGCTTAACCAGTGTTCCTAGCTGTGGTAGAAAATCATAGAGACTTCCTGAAACGATGTTTTATCATCTTTAAAAATATTTATTAGGACATTGTTGCTATTATTTTTCCTGATGCTGTTTGGACCACTGTCCTGTAAACCTACATCAAAAGTCCCCCAGGTTCCTCTTTATTCACTCATTCACTCACTCATTCATCCCACTAACACTGACCCTGCCTTGACAGATGAAGGAGTTGGTATGTCTGGTCTGGAAGAACTCAATCTCATCTCCCTGTTTTCCATTATCTCTCTCAGCAGCCCCACCCTGCTTTAGAGAAGTGGAGACATAGTAAGGACACTACTCCAATAGTCTATTTAGTCTCAACTTGCTAGATCCAACCAGAAACCATGTCTGATAAGGTGGTGCTCAGTTTTACAGTCACCTTCAGAAAGCAATTCTGAGAATGAGCAATGTAGAGCTTAAGAAATATCCATTGTTTTTGACGCTTTGGTTAAGAGGGCCTCGAACTGAAACTGAGTCATCTGTAAAAATTCAGGGTTTGCAGCCAGGGTGCCACATCTGTCTCATCTGTACCCTATGAGACATTTCTGCTACCACACTCAAAGTCAGGCTCTCCTCTGTCATGTAGACATTCAGACTTGAATATGCATAGAACCTCCTGGGGGAACTTTCTCCTGAGCCCCACAACTTACAAACTGAATCATAATCTCAGGGATTGGGCCCAGTCCCTGGCTTTTTAGTTCTCTCTACAGACTATTCTCATGCACACTCATGAGTGAAATCCAGACCTAGAGGGACAACCACAATAACCTCTTAACTCCCAATTGCATTTTTATTATTTCATCTGATTTGCCTTAAATATCTGTTAAAATAATGGTCTTAAAAAAACTTCAACAGTGTCTTATTGTCTAGTGAATTAAATAACATGTGTTGGACTTGCAGGGATTTCCAAAAATGTAAGCCTTGTTCAATTTCTAACATTGTTCACTCTTAACCTCCCAAAAATCTATGCAGGATTATTTCATGCTTCTTAAATATTCGCCATCCTTTTCCACCTCTAGCATTGCCCATTCTGTTCCCAATTATTAAATTCTTACCAGTCCTTCAAGTCCATCCCAAAGCTCCCTCCTCCTTAAAGCTTAACATGGCTTTCTTAGTTAGACAGTCTTTCTCCTTTTGAATTCCTCAAGTCTCTGTAGTTATGCTATGATAGTGATCGCTTACCTTATATTATGATTTACATTAAAACAATGTACATTATTAGTTACATCTGTACCTATCTCCCTCTAGATTGTAAAATCTTCAAAAAATTGTCTTAGCCCAGTTGATACTCAGCATTCATTCACCTCAAATGTGAAACAATTCATGCTCTTAGTCCTTGATCTTACCAGAAATCATCTATGTTTTACTGAAATTAAGGACTAAATGTGTATCAACTGTTCTACATCTCAGGTGGCTCTATCTTGAGTGTAAGTTTCACTTAGCAATTTATTTTTTTATTCCTATCACCTCATCATCAGTTGCTATTTGGGGATGTTTGTATTCTGACTATTTTCTGATAAACTTAAATATTGGGAGGTTAACTATAGTACAGATTTCTCGCTACCCTTTTTTCTTACATCTATAATGCTATGAATCTTGCTATAAAAAAACGATATGTAAAAGGAGGAGGGATAAGGAAATTAGAGTGTTAAAAAAAATCATGCCAATAAATCCTTAGATACTTTGTTGATAGTGTGTTTCTTAATACAGGTTGAAAACCTATGCTTTTTTAAAAAAAGTATGTAATTAGCTTTTTTCCCCTAATGAATTGGAATTTAAAAATATCTTTTTAATATAAATGTTGACTGAAAGTACTTTGTGAGTGGCTTTTTGATGTGGAGGAATATAAATACATGTGACAGAATGAATGGGTGGCCCCATTTGGAGGAGAACCAGAAATTACAGACAATAGAGGAAGAAGACATGTACTGGAAGAGAAGTGAAAAGGCCTAAAATGTAAATTGCTTCAAGGAACAGACAGTGCAAATGTTTACAAATGACAATTTTTGTTCTGCATTGTACAGTGAAATATAAGTCATAAGACTCTCTCAAAAACTGTGTTTTTGAGTCTTAAATACTCTGCCTTTTTTCTACCATCCTAGTAAACCTAAAATATTAATCATCAGATTCAGTTTGAAGAACTAAAATCTTCAAGGAAAGTTTTATATATATATATATATATATAGACATCTAAAAAGAAGAAATTGAAAAAAAATGTTAAAAGTATACACTTAACTATATAAGTATATTTTCAGATAAAATTAAGCTTCAGTGTATACTTTTAAAATATTGATTAACATTTCTTTACACCAAGGGTGGAGAGTTGGGGAGTTTGGGGAATAATGTCCCATGTTGGCATTGGTAAAAGGTGTTTGATTTTTTAATAAATGGAGAGAAGGAATATAATAATTTCTCTCCTATACATGAAAAGGTTTCCAAGTCATGCATTATATTCTGGCAGTCAGCCTCTGAAGAAGATATAACTGGATATGAACCAGAGGATAGACCTGTCCAAAAATGTATGCACTCTTCCTAACATAAACACTGCATAGGCATGTTAGTTTTCTACTGCTTCTGTAACAAATTACCAGAAATGTACTGCTTTAAACTAGCAAAAATTTACTGTCTTACGGTTCTACTGATCAGTTGTTTAGTTGCAAAGTCCGGTACTGTCTCACTCAAGTAAAATCAAGATGTAATGATGATACCAATTGCTGGCAAGGATGCAGAGCAACAGGAACACTTAGTCACTGTTAATGGGAATATAAAATGGCCCAACTACTTTAAAGATCATTTGGTGGTTTCTTACAAAGCTCAGTATTGTCTTACTATGCAATCCATTTATGTACAATCATGCTCTTTAGGTATTTACCTTACTTTTAAAGATTTTTATTTATTTATTTATTTATTTGAGAGAGAGAGAATGAGAGACAGAGAGCATGAGAGGGAAGGGGGCAGAGGGAGAAGCAGACCCCCTGCCAAGCAGGGAGCCCGATGTGGGACTCGATCCTGGGACTCCAGGATCATGACCTGAGCCGAAGGCAGTCGCTTAACCAACTGAGCCACCCAGGCGCCCTGAAATGCATTTTGATAAACGAAAAAAGCAGTTTGCAAAAGCTACAAACTGCATCATTTCATTTATAAGACATTCTGGAAAAGGTAAAACTATAAAGATAATGAACACATTGCTGGAGGTTGGGGGATGTTAAATTGGTATAGCACAGAAGTTTTTAGTATGATTAAACCATTCTATATAAGAACGTAATGGTGGATATATGGCACTATGTATTTATCAAAACCTGCAGAACTTCACAGCACAATGAACTTTTACGTAGGCATATTTAAAAAAAATCCTTCAAGAAGTCATAGGATCTCAAGACCAAACAGAATGGGACAAAGAATCTAACAGTATTACAAATGTCTGAGACAATCTCACTGAAGAGGGTGGAGGAAAAGATGCTAGCCTAAGTAATGAAGGAAATGAGATCTCTAAAGTCAAAAGGAACTGTACATAAGCTCTGTATTCTAGGTAATGAAGTTGTTTCTCCTGGGGATAGGTGTTAACAATTCTGAAACCACTGTCCATGTATACTGGAATCAATTAATTAAACCGAAATGGATGGTGGGAACAAGTTTTCTCACAGTTGGAGTAGGTGGTTACAGATAAGCAAGGGAAAGAGACTAGAATGATCCACGTGGTAATGGATTAGTGTTGGAGACCTCCACATGAACACATTTTCAGCTCAGTATTAATAAATATTGTCATATATAAAAATACTTATAGGTATGTGTATGCATACAAGTGAGTGTTTACGTATCCATTTCCTTACTGTGCCACCTGAGGGGGCCTAAAAGCAATGTCTCTCAGGTAGCAATAGGTTCACCTGACCCTCAGATCTTGGTTTTAATACCGTTCACCAATAAAAACAACCAGAGATGGGTGCCTGGGTGGCTCCGTCGGTTGAGTGACTGCCTTCGGCTCAGGTCATGATCCTGGAGTCCCGGGATCGAGTCCCGCATCGGGCTCCCTACTCAGCGGGGGGTCTGCTTCTCCCTCTGACCCTCCCCCTCTCATGTGCTTGCTCTCTCTCATTCTCTCTCTCTCAAATAAATAAATAAAATCTTAAAAAAAAAAAAAAAAACCAGAGCTGCTTGGGGGGAAAAGACAACTGATTCTAGGACTGGGGCAGGAAAAATACAAGAAGAATCTGGAGCTATCTTGAATTGCCAGAAAGTAAGGCAGCACTCAAAACAAAAACAAAGACAAGACAAAAACCACAGTCATGTGAGTAGGTCAGTAGGAGACGGGAACAAACTTAAGGAACTCCAGGTGGCTGAAGCTAGAACAAGTTATCAATAAAATAAAGTAGTATTGCATTATAAACCCAAGTATAGGAGTCATGAGTCCCTCCTGCTATAATTTATTCAAAAAATGGAGAATAGACAATCTGTGCAGAATCCCAAATAACTTATGCAGCTATTCCATGTTCAGGGAGGTAGAACGTAACGCCCCACTCCTTATGTATGGGTGGCACATCATAGGTTTCTTCCAAAGACTAAAGGATGGAAAGAAGGGAAAGAAGTAATTTTACACTAGAGAAAACAGAACAACAGTCTCAGCCAGGTGATCAAGGAATTATCCTGCCTCAGACTGCGCCATAATGTTAAACAAGAAGGAAGAAGCATAGATTATGGAAGAGACAAATGTTCAATTTCTGTTGTTGCCGATCTATGTAGCCATGCTCTGATCCAGACTCCACTCCCCAAGCACAGCTCATCCAAGGTTTCTCTGGAAAGTTTCAGATGAGTTTCACTAGTGATGGAGTAAACCCAAACTGAGAGATAACAGAGTAAGAACTGGGCCAGAGTGTGATTTTTTTCTCTCTCAAAGTTTGGCTCTGACCCTGTGATTGGCAGAGTCAGCCTCGTGTTTTCTGTTGTGTGCTGAACCATGCCTCCCCCTGACGGTATCCTCAGAAGCTTCAAAAGAATGTCAGTGAAAACCCAGATCAGAAATCAGCAACTAAGCAAATGTCTCTCAAAACGAAAGGGAATTGAGGGGGAGAATCTGCTCCTTTCTTGGCTCCAGAGACTGTGGCCCCAGAGAGTTAGGTGAGAAAGTTAGGTGAGTCTTTCTCTGCCTAACTCTCTGATTCTCTGCAGCTGGGGAAAGCTCTGTGCTTTCAAGAACGCATGTGATTAGATTGGGCCCACCTGGACAATGCAGAATCCCCTCACCATATTTAAGATCCTTAACTTCAATCACCTATGCAAAGTCCCTTTCCCATATACAATTAACATGCATCAGTTCTAAGAATGAGAACACAGATATTTTGGGTGGCCACTCCGTCACACCTTAGAATTGTAGATTCCTATGTATCTGTAGTTATTCACTGGTTATTAGCTCCCACAGACATCTCAAACGTGTGATCTCCAAAACTAAATTAATATTCCACCAAATTTATTTCTTCCTCAACAGGGGATAGATCCATCCAACTTAAGCTTGAGACTGAAACCCATTTTTTCCGCAATCCTTCATCAGATTGTTTAATCTGCTCATTTTAATTCCTAAATATTTCTTCAATCCAACCCTGCCCTGCACTTCTCCTACCATTAACTACACTTGTGCATTTTTCATTTACCTGAAAAGAAAGTACTTCTGGATTAAAGGGGTCTGGCTCCACCTAGTTGGTGGAGCTACTGATGTAAGGTACCCATGTTGTCTGCTTTAATGGGATTTACAGACAAGCATGGAAAACACACATTAAACAAATAAACATGTATAATAAATGTCCAGGAAGAGGACATGCCTGATCCTTCTGATCCAGTACCCCGGGTGAAGTTTTCAAAAACTGAGGTTCAAAATTTGTGAATTTTCTAGAAAGGCACTATCAAGCTAATACCATGAATTTGTGTGTCATCCTTGTGCAGGGGTCATGCTAATCTCTGTATTGTTCCAATTTTAATATATGTGCTGCCAAAGTGAGCACAAGCTGACTAACTTAAATGCAGTCAAAATAAGTACCTTTATGTATATGTCACTTTTCCCCGATTCTGTAATATAAATATGGAAAAAAAGACTAACAAATTACGTGTTAAATATGGCAACTTACTTTTAATCAAGCTAGAATGGCTTTTTGAACTCATCTTGATAAAATGTTATCCAAATGGAGTTAACTTTCAGACTAGATATAATGAATCCCACACTAGATACAATTCCACACTAGATATAATGACTCAGAATGCCTGAAATAAGGCCTGTTGAGATGCATTTTAAAACAAGTAGCCCGTGAGTTGTTGTACACATTAACATTAGGAAATTATTGAACCAATTTCAACTCACCCACTTCTGTGGAACTCACTTCCAGCTTCTGTGGTCTGTCCACGTTCCTCAGCTCATGACCTCTTTTTATTTTCAAAGCCAGGAACAGCGGGTGAAATCCTCAACCTGCAACTCTTGGACACCTCTCTGACCAGAGCCAGGAAAGTTTCTCCGCTTTGAGAGAAAGATGCAAGTGATTAGATTGTTTCCACCTGGGTAATCCAGATGTTTCTCCTTGTTTCAGAATCCTTCAAATTAATTCCACCTCTGTAAAGTCCCTTAAGCCACGTAAAGCAACAGAACCAAAAGTTCCAGGGAGGGGCGCCTGGGTGGCTCAGTCGGTTGGAGCAAGTGCCTTTGGCGCAGGTCATGATCTTGGGGTCCTGGGATCGAGCCCCAAGTCAGGCTCCCTGCTCAGTAGGGGAGTCTGCTTCTCCCCCTTCTCATGCTCTCTCTCTTTCAAATAAATAAATAAAATCTTTAAAAAAAAAGTTCCAGGGATTAGGAGGTGGGCATCTTCGAGGGGAGGGGGAATAATTCTTCCTACCACAGTATACCGTGTGTACTAAAAGCCCCTGTTTTTTTATTGAAGTACAGTTTACATATTATGTTACATCAGTTTCAGGTGTAAAAACATAGTGATTCATCAACTCTAGATGCTATGCTGAGAGTCCTTTCTAAGCTGCTACACTTTAAGCATTGTATTGATACTAGTACATTTGTTTTACCCAAGTGGAAACAAGAGTAGAGAGAAAACTTTCAAGAGACATATTAATGAGACTTTTTACTACTCAACTTTTGATCCAAAATGGAGTATTAAATTCAAAGAGAGAACCCACGTCTTCCAATATTCTACATGGGTCTCTATTTGACTTCTAATACTAATATGCATTTAACTTGATATAAAAGTTAAATAAATGGCCAATAGCTTAATGGTTCTCCTAGGAGCTTCACAGGGCTATAGGAACTTAGAATCTTACTTTAGTGAGTCATTGAATTAGGACTCTCCAGAGAAATAGAACCAATAGGATATGTGGAATATAGAAAGAGATTTATTCAGGGCGCCTGGGTGGCTCAGTCGTTAAGCGTCTGCCTTCGGCTCAGGTCATGATCCCAGAGTCCTGGGATCGAGTCCCACATCGGGCTCCCTGCTCGGCGGGAAGCCTGCTTCTCCCTCTCCCACTCCCCCTGGTTGTGTTCCTGCTCTCACTGTCTCTGTCTCTGTCAAATAAATAAATTAAAATCTTTAAAAAAAAAAAAAGAAAGAAAGATTTATTCGGAGGGATTGGCTCACACAGTTATGGAGGTTGAGTAGTCCCACAACATGCTGTCAGCAACCTGGGGGCCCATGACAATGAATGGTGTAGCTCCAGTCCAAACCCAAAGCTTGAGAACCAGAGGCGCCAGTGGTGTAAATCCCAATCCAAGTCTGAAGGCCCAAGAAATTGGAGCGCTAAAGTCTGAGGACAGGAGAAGATGGATGTCCCATCTTAAGCAGAGGGGAAATTCACCCTTCCAACACTTTTTGTTCTCTTCAGGCCCCTCATGGATTGGATGATGCCTACCCACGTTGGTGAGGGTGGATCTTCTTTATTTAGTCTACCAATTCAAACCCTAATCTCTTCCAGACACACACAGACATACCCAGAAATAGTATTTTACCAGCTCTCTGGGTACCCCTTAGCCCAGTCAAGTGGACACAAAAAAAGTAACCACTGTTACCAAATGTCTGTAGTGTGTTTGCGTGTCATATAGAGATAAAAGTTTGGGTTAGAGATCAGACCTCTAATTTGGATTTTCATCTTTGTACATATATGATGTTAACATCTAACACAAAATCAAACATGAACACTTTGACACATAGCCTATGATCCTTATTTTAACATAGTCTCCTAAAGTAAATTGCCATCAGATTTTAAAGTTTGAGGCTTATATAAGTTTGTGATAGATATTTTGTATTTTTGTGGCAAGCTTAGGAACTCACTAGGGAGTTATGAACTGAAGCATAGGAGATGTTGACCTTGAGATGTTGACATTTTTTGTGAGCGGATGGTTTGTAGTATAGATTATGAGTAAAAGAAATAAAAGGCAAATGAATTAGGACCTGCTTAATTTTCAAACTGACCTCAGTTCTTTTAGGCAAGAAGTAACTCCTGACACTTTGATTATTGCCATAATCAAAGCTAAATAATTGGCAATGCAACAAGGTAAAAAAGGTCTCCAAACCACAGCAAACTCCTTGTTTGTGCAACCGACAGCCCTCCACTGAGAAAAGATGTGCATTTGTGGAAAGATGTTCATACCTCTCATTTGAACTTCTCTGCTTACTGTTAAGGTGAAAGAAATCTTGGTTGGTTGGTTTCGGCTGGAAGTTTTGTGAGGCAAGCACAAAGGAGCATGTAACTCCACACTTATTATAACCCTTGAGCACCAAAGCGAATTAAATTTGTATCAGGAAGGATTAAAACAAAGATATTTTTCTAAATGATGAGATGCTCTGATATACAGGATCATGTTCCAAAAATGATTGTGCTGAGCCCATAATCGGACGTTTTACTACATAAAGATCTCCATAACAGAATGGGTTAAGGAAGTCTACTGTCATCCCAATCCCATTGTTATAAATCTCTCTAAATCTACTTCATGTCATCGAAAGCATATTTGAAAGGAGGACATGTTACCCTTGTCTATTAAACAAGATACCAGCAATGTTCCCCCACATACATTTCTTGATTAATGCTCAGATGTCTTTCCCAGTGCCGACTGTATCATCAGAGAATGCTTTTAGTGGCTTCTCACATAGTTCATAAAGGAATCCTGAATGTTGAGCTTGCCGTGATAACACAGTAGTGACACAGGGTGTCCAACATCAGGCACAATTTAACAAGGAGACCAGGCTCATGTTCCAGAACGGCTTCTGTTTGCACAATTCAGCAGTGGCTTTGTCATTCAAGCACCTCAGCAGACATCCTTTTCTCCCTGTTGTTTCTGATTCCTGGAGGAGTACTAGAAACAGACAAAAATGTCTTCCTTTTCTCTCTCGCTCCCAGCCCCAGGTGACCCACAGCTACAACAAGTGTAATGTAGCTTATTAGAAAACAAATTCAAATCTCAAAAGATGAAATCGACGGGGCAGAGCTGGGCAGTGGTTAGAGACGGAAAGACAAAGATCACAGTAAACTTACCCACTACAGACCTTTGACAGAATGCAGATGGCTGTGAAATTGGCATCTCCTCTCCTAACTCTTAACGTGTTCCAGACATATTCTCCTAGCTGCTCTTAAACATCTGTGGTCCTATAACAGCCATTGTGCACAAACTGAAGTAGCTATTTTTCCTCTCATTGATTTTTTTCTGTCTGTTTTTCTCATTTTGCCATCGTTCTTCCCACCCTAGACACCTTGAAACCATCTTTTACTTTAAGGCAAAATACATAATGGACTCTCAATTTCTCTTAGATGTTGTTCAAAGTTTCATAGTTTAGGCACATTCCAGAAGCTAAATGACTTCTTGATGGAGCTTGACATAGTAAACCAAACTGGGAAAGACTCCTATTTTTGAAATCAATCACTAAAAAGTTTAAAGTTAAAAATAACTGGAATATTTAGAGGTGGTGGAAGAGGACTTCAACTACCTCCATTTTGACCTCAGTCTGTACTTTCTAATTGATTAAGTTCTTCTTTCCAGCTTATCTCTTTTTTTTCTGAATTACTTTTCTTTTTTAAAATTTTTATTGTTATGTTAATCACCATACATTACATCATTAGTTTTTGATGTAGTCTTCCATGATTCATTGTTTGCATATAACACCCAGTGCTCCATGCAGAACGTGCCCTCTTTAATACCCATCACCAGGCTAACCCATCATCCCACCCCCCTCCCCTCTAGAACCCTCCAGCTTATCTCTTAACTCAGGCAAGAGACCAGGAGAGCAAAACATCCGCTGATGGGAACTGAAGCATAAGCCCTTAAGCATAAGGACTGCCCTGAGCCAGCAAGACCCCAAGTGACTGACCCTAAGACAATGATCAATTTGACCTTCATTGCCCACCATCACATACCTACTGACCTTTGTCACACATTTTCCTTATATAAACCTGGAAGTATTTTTGGCACTTTGGAGACAGTCTTTGAGAAATTAGTACATTGTTTTCCTGGTGTTAGTCTCAATAAAATAAATTCTTTTCTGGTTTCACCACAACTGGTTTCTCTGCCTTTGGATCTTGTTAGTGGTGGTTGGCCAAACCTTGTCTGTTTGGGAACCCCAGAGACAGGCGTTCTTGTACTCCTGTGCCTCGGCTATAGTGGTTGGGAAATGACAACAAAAATCAATACCAATTTTGGGCACCTGGGTGGCTCAGTCTGGTAAGTGTCTGCCTTTGGCTCAGGTCATGATCCCGGGATCCTGGGATTGAGTCCCATGTTGGGATCCCTGCTCCACAGGGAGCCTGCTCTTCCCTCTGCCTCTTCTCTCTCTCTTTCTCTCATTAATAAATAAAATCTTAAAAAAAATCAATACCATTTTTATTGAAGGTCCTTTATGATGTCAATATTCTTCACACATGTAACTATTATTTAAATGAAACACCTCCAACAGTTTTTTAATGATCTACATTTCTCTGAAGATCTAACAAAAATATTTAATATAATAATAATAATAATAAGGTTGTTTTAAGATATCTATCTGTATTCTTTACTAATATAAATCTCTATTTTTTATGATGTTCATCCCTCTAAGGGATGCATTGCTGGCCAAGAAAATAGCAGGAAGAGAACAATTGAATTATCACTTTCTAGCCACCATCCTCACTCACAGCTCTGACATTTTCCCTCTTCTCTGAGATTTGCACTTGTGGGGCTCCAATGGGGTGGGGGCTGGCAGCAAGGGCAGTGAAAGAATTCATCGAAGGCAGAACAAAGGAGATAGACGTTTACTGAATATGCTGCAAAAGAACAGCGAGCAGGATAGCAAGGGAGAGACGGTCTGCCATGAGGTGGTGGTGAGGGGCTATGGTTATAGGGTGGAGTGAGGAACTATGGGGAAGTATGGAATTTCCCCTTTTTTGGTAACTGTGCCTGGCTATAAGTAGTCCATTGGTTAGTTAGGGCCTATGGCCATTTTGAGGTAGGTCACTTAATGAGCCCGTTTGTATTCAGGTCATGGGTCACGGTGGGCCCTTTTGCCTTGCTCAAGTTTCTATTGCTCAAGCCTGTTGCCTAAAAGTGGTGTCTACAGCACTTATTAAGATGACTTGGTTTTTATTCAAACAAGGGTAAACATGTTACTGCACTGCCCTTGAGAATGAAGCAAGTGAAAATGGCCTAAACTTTTACATAACAATGTGAAAAACTATGTGGCGTAAGTACACTTGAAGGCAAAGAGATGGACACAAATTGCTCTCTCAATATTCCTTTGGTTCTATTGATTGAATGGAATGATTGATGTTTTCAGAGGTGTTTGATATCAAATTATGAGACCTATCACAGAAAATTAAAAGCATTAGTTTCCCAAGAATAAATTCAAAAATTCAGTTTGCTTCTATCAAATAGACATAATTCCCCCACTTTGGGGAAGACTAGCACAGCCCACCATGTAGGTAAATACGTATTATCTTGGGCTGGGAGTGGGGGGACAGAGTTTAAGCCTATGGTGAAGCAAAAGGCTGAGCACGAAGGGAAATATCTCTTTTACCCCACAGAGGAACAGACCAAGAAAAGAGAAAAAATTGAAAAGTGTCTTAACAGAGCTGCAATTTACTATCTGGTTTTCTCTATTTTCCATACTCTGTCCTTAATCCAATGATCTCTTCTCACAGCATAATGAAAATACCGTATCCAAAAATGCAACACAACAAATATCACCCTTCACACTTTCCAAGACGCACTAATGCTAATACTTTCTAGGCAATTTAGATTTACTCTGCTGGAAAGAAAGGACATTTCGTTAATTCTTTTTACTTGGGCAGAAAGATATACTAGAGTAAAATATTTCCTTGGTATTCCACAGAAGACAGTCAGAATATTTCCTGGAGTTTATGCCTTATTCAGCCTTGTACACTACAAAAAATCAACAAGAGCCACATAAAATTTCATCAGGGTGATAGATTCTACGATGTTAAGAAACAGGATGTCACTGCCCGACTGCAACCATACCCAAACCCATACATAACTCATAATCCCAGGGAGATCCCCCATCATTGTCACTGCAGATAATGCCTTAATGCCAGGACCGCAACTCTAACATGTATCTGGAAAGATTTTCAAGCAGCCACTACCATATCCGGCTCTAATACTGAAACTGGGGGGAAAAAAAAAGTGAAGCCTAGAAGTATTCAAATGGACATCAGTGGGACACGAACAATTTAGTTCAATTCAATCCAAACTTCAGCTCCTTTTGCTCTGTATTTTGGCTCTTATATTTCCTTAAAACTACTGACCTTCCCACGCTTGACCATGAACCATGACTGAACTTCCACTCAAATTTCTTTTCTTCCTCTGTTTTGACGCATTGTCTAAATCCTGGTGCCCAAGAAATGATTTCTCCCTTCCTCTTTGATATCACCAACTTCTGCTTGTGCTTAGGGCTCCATGAAATACTACTATCTGATCAGATTTGGAGTCTGTTGAGTAAGTTGAGATTAAGCAGTACATGAGGCAATCAAGGGAGCAAATGAATCATGAAATACCGAATGACTACCATTTGCTTAGGATCCTGTTAGATCTGGTGATGCTGCAATGATTGATTCCTATACTCAGAGAGCTTGGAATCTAGCTGGAGCGACTAGACTAACAAACACATAAGAGTAAAACAAGACAGTCTAATCGTGAGCCAAATGGTGCAGTGCAGAGCTGCCATGCTGTTAAGGTTCAGGGGAAGGGCATCAATGGAGTCTAAAACTATTAGAAAAGGCAGAGCGCAAGAGATCAGCCTAAACTAGATAATGAGGAGAAGAGAGGGTTTGGATAGGTAAAAAGAATAAATGTTCTAAGCAACATGAATATGATGAATAAAGGTAAAGACATGGAGATGATACAAGTGAGTTCTCAAAGTGCTAAGATGATACGTGTATGCGTGCGTGTCACCAGGGGCCGAAGCAGACGGAATCTACATAACAATTACAAGTGAGCTTGAATCAGGGCACCTGGCTGGCTCAGTCGGTTAAGCATCTGACTCTTGATTTCGACTCAGGTCATGATCTCAGGGTCATGAGATTGGGCTGTGAGCTGGCTATGGAGCCTGCTTGGGATTCTCTCTCTCCCTCTGCCCCTCCCCCCATCACATGTGTTCCTGTGTGCTCTCTCTGTCTCTAAAGAACAAACAAATAAAAAACCAAGTGAGCTTAAACATATAAGGAGAGGCCTGACTCTGGATAAAATTTTGGAGATAACAGATGGTTATTTTAGGCTAATGAACAGATACATTAGGCTAACAGAAGCCTGTGTAACAGATGAACCCCATAATCTTAGTAGTTTAACAATAAATATTACTTACTTATATGAAGTCCAAAATAGGTGTTTGTAATTGAAGATAAATTTGTATTTGGTTTGATTAAATAAATGATGTCATAGCTCATATATAACTTTCTGCCAACATATATTTCTTATAAACTCACTCAGCAAGCGTCTTTTGAACATCTACTATATACCAGGCACTATGCTTGACTGACACTGGAAATACTGACTGAGGCAAAAGGCATGGGCTCTGCCCTCGAGAGCCCTCAGCTGCCGAGGAAATCAGACAACAAGAAAACAAGTGAGTATTACATTGTCTGCCGTGGAACCCAGAGGAAGGAAGTATTTCACAGATTGTGGAAGCACAGAGCTCAAATTAGAGCCTTGTAGTGAGAGTTACTTGACTGTCCACTGGGAACGGTCGCTCTAGTAAGTGTTTGAAATAAACATTACATGTAAATCCCCTGAGTTCAGTGGAAAAACACCTGACTTTTATATTGATTCTTATCAGCTACAAAGATACCTGCCATGCCACTGCTCTCCAAATGTGGGTGTTTATTTCTCTGTGCCTTCTTGTGGCATCATAAGCATATCTTATTGTTGATGGCCACTCCTGAACAGAATGTGGTCAGTTTTCCACAGGTATATCACAGTGGGAACAGGAGACGAGGTTCTTATTCTGACTCTCCCAATGACTAGGTGTGTTTGTCTTGGAGACTCATCAGGGCTTTAGTTTTCTCCTTGTACAAAAATTTATGAAGTCCCTTCCAGCTCCAGCTTGAAATACATACTTCTAATATTGTGATCAAAATTTTATTTCTTTTCAGAACATGTCTCTACAGTACTGTAGTGTATTTGACACGGTCACGCTATTTACACAGTTATATACATAGAAACAGTAGAGTGCACTGGTTTCGGGTGTGAGATTTGATGTCAGTGTGACTCAGTTCAGATCCTGCAGAATACTTTTTTTAGCTGTGTGAGCAAGGTAGTAAACCTCTTTGTGTCTTAGTTTTGTGAAGTGGACATAATAGGATTTATGTCATTTGGTTGATATGAAGATTAAACATGCAGAGGGACCCAAATCTCCTTTGTTCACAGACCCCTATGCTAAGTGTCTCCATAATTCCTTTCCCTGTGTCCCTAGGCCAAATGTAATTCTAAATAGTTCTATTTCTTAAGTAACTATTTCCAAACAACTATTAAGCCTTTGTGTCGTAACAACTTAAAGTAATAGCCACTGGAAAATATAGAACATAAATTTTTTAAATAGTACTGCAAAGGTAAAATATTATTGCAAAGAATATATGTAATCTGAGGTTGACTCTGAAAAAGCTTGAGCTAGAAGCTACCACAGTGTCCAGCAGATTTCAAGTACCACACTGTCTTAAACATATGAAATTGCTCAGAGCCTCTGTGAGTTTGCTACAATGATCCACTGGTACACAGTTTGGGAATCACAGAGCTAATTCATATAAAGCAAGAAGAACAGTGCCTGCCACAAACCAGGATTCAATAAATGTTAGCTCCTTGTCGATTTTATCTGATTCAAACAAAAACCTACGGAGGTAAGTTTAAATTTTGTTGCAACTATCTTGGGATGAGGAAACTGAGCTTCTAGAAGGTCAAATATTTCACCCACTGACTTTAGGAAGTAGAATTTTCATTCAGGCTTACCTGGATCCAAAGCCTATATAAACTCTTTCCAAAATATATATCATACTGCTTTCTTTTAGTTCAAGACCTAGCTACACTGACACATTCTAAACTTTAGGTTTGTATCCAGGTGGGCGGCAGAGTGATTAAGATAGCTATTTCCCCCATAGCTGACGAGCAGTTGCTGTATATACCCTATCAATAGATTTGCATTTGCATGTTAAATTATGTAACATTTCACACAGAGGAGCACAAAAGATAATATATAACTGCGACCAAAATTTCACAGGTGTGACCATTTTTGCATATTTGTTTCAAAATTTTTAAAGAAATAAAGTTATGCTCCAACTTACCAGCCTCTATCTATCCCTTCTTTATTCCTTCCTCCTCAGAAAGACCCACTATTCTGAAGCTTGTCTCATCACTATGCACATCTTTGTTATTTCGCCATACACGTATTTGGATAGTGTCTACCAGCCACGTACACTCTGGGGGGCTGAGATCCATATATTTATGTGTTCTTTCCGATGTGGCATCCCCAGTGCCTAGAACGGAGCCTAGCATCTGGCAGGCACTCTGTAGATTTTCTGAATGATTAAACTATAGAGGCGTTGTTCCTATTTTTAAATGCCTCTCAATATTATCACATTATGTATTCTCTTGCAATTTGCTTTTTTCTGACATTATGTTTCTGAGATCAATCATATTGATGTGTGTCGATCTAGTTCATTCATCTGAATGGCTGTGTAGTATTTCCCCCAGCATATTATCCATCTGCTCCCCTAAGGACATTCAGATTTTACTGTATTGTAAGATAATTCATTAAATATTATTGTACAAATTATAGTAATACTGACTTATTTTCCCATATTCACTAGATTGATAAAATTTACCATAATGATTAATCTAAGTATTGGTGGTAACTCTTATACATTGCTGGTGGGAGCTTGGCAAAATAATTAGTTAAATTCAAGATATGTAGATCCCTTGATCTAGCAAGACCACTTTCTAGGTATAGGTTGACAAGGACCTGAGTACAAGAATGTTCAAGCTCAATATTTTTTTAACAATAAATGTTATTTTCTGTTTTCTCTTATTTTTGTTATGTATTGGTGTATAACAAATTTACCCCAAAACTTACTGGCTAAAAATAGCCATTCTTTTTTAAACCATGAATTTTGTGGGTCAGTGATTTAGAAGTGGAATGGCAGGAACACCTGCATCTGCTCCATGATGAGGCCTCAGCTGGAAGGACTTGAAGCCGGGGAGTGGAAATCATCTGAAAACATCTGTATTCACATGCCTGGGAGTTGACGCTGGCTGTTGTCAGGAACCTCAGCTAGAGCTCCTTAGATAATCTGCATGTAGCATCTTCCTTTGGCCTGAGCTTCCCCACAGCATGGTGGCCGCAAACATCTTCTGTGGAGGCTCGGAGTCCCACCACAGATTGTCCCAGGAGAACCAGGTGGAAAGCGTATACCATTTCTTATGACCTACTCTCAGCAGCCACATGGCATTCCTTTTACCATAGTCACTGGCCCACCCAGATTAAAGCACTTACACTGGAGACACAGACTTCATCTCTTAATGAGGGGAGTATCAAAGAACATGAAGGATGAGTAACACTGTTGTAGCTACTTTTTGGGGGAAAAATAACATTTGCTACATCTCTCTGGCCCTCTTCCTCACTCCCCCTCTCTTTTCTCCATCTTCATTATGTTCTCTGAAATTATTAGGCATTTGGGCCTCTGTAAAAATCTGTGGTCATGTCTAACTTCTAACTCACGTGCGATCTTTAATTATTAGTATTTCCATGTATAATGTAGTATTTTTATCAGCCTTTGCCATCACATACTATTATGTCAAATTTATTTTACTAAATGGTTTTGTTCAAATGGTTTTTATTCAAATGATAAACAAGTGAAACAAGCATTTACTTGTAGTATTCCTGCAGGCCCTGACCTCTTCTTCCAGACATGATTATCCTTCATGCTTTAGCCTTCTTTCCTCTGTAGTAGTAGGTTCTGCTCTTGTTAGGAAGAGCTACATAAAAATAATACTTGTTCCATTATTATTTTGCTATTCTTTGGTAGAAAACATATCTCATGACTTATGTTTTATACTTCACCTATTTGTAGTAAGTGCGTATATGACTTCCTGAGTTGCCCTGCATGTTCTGGACAATCTTAGAATTTTCTTTTGCATTCTATTTTAGATTTTATATATCAGCACACTGTCTCCTGAAATAAATTGCCAGCCTCTCAATCTAAAAAATTACATTAGCCTCTTTAAACATCACCTCAGAAAACCCTTGTTCTTCTAAAATAAGTTTACTTTTCTTTAGGGGTTTCCCCATGGGTTGTGGTATAGTCAAATGCCCAAGATAACCTTAGGGATTTTCCAACCTCATGAGTGGGTTAGACACTCAGAAATTAAAATGTTTAATTATGTGTGGCACTCAATGTCTTTTTTTTCTTCTTTTTTTTTTAGATCATCTAGGATGTCCAGGGCTTTTTTTGACACTTAATTTTTCGAAATTACTTTTGGCCTAATTAATGGAGTATCTCTTTTCTCTTTCTTCTCACCTTGTCAAGTCCCTGAATCTACTACTGTAAGGCATTTGGTCATATTTTTCATCTCAGTGATCATATTTTATTTTTTTTAATGTAGCCACTGTAAAGATTCTGTGAAAATAGTATATAAACAGTAAAGAAGAAAAGCAATGGAAAAAGAAGGAAGTCAAGGCAAAAGTGTTGAAATCAAAGAGTGAGTGAATTATCTAGCTCTTTCAAGTGGGCAACAAGAGTTGCTCTTTCTCCTCTCCCAACATTCTATTCCAGCTGTACCGACTCATCAGCATTCCCCGGTGCTTGGCCCTTCATGCCTATCCCTGCACATACAGGTTATGATGGCTAGAATGACCTTCCCTTTTCTTCTAATGAAATCTTACTCTCAGCTCAAATGTTATTTTCTCTGTATCAAATCATGGTTTCTGTTTCAAGCACATAGTTATTTTCATGTCATATTGAATAGCTATTTCTGTGTCTATCTCTCCCACAGAGTTCCTCAGGGCTGGAACCATGTTTACTCATTTCTGTAATCCTAGTGCCAGACAAATGTTTGCTAATTCGTGTATAATAAACGACTACCTTTATGACCTTGAATAAGTGACTTAGCCTGTATGTGCTTTCTGCATTTTAAAATGGAAATAATAATTGTATCTAATTTAAAAGACTGTTTTGAGGATTAAATGAAATAATCCATATAGAACACAATGCCTGACACATAATTCATATTCAATCAATATTAGGCTGTTGTTGTTTTATGTATTTTTTAAAAATATTGCATTAATTACCAATATCCTATAATTATAAATGGTCATGAAAATGAATGTTTTGGGGCACCTGGGTGGCTCAGTCAGTTAATCATCCAACTCTTGATTTCGGCTCAGGTCATGATCTCAATTCATGGACTCTTGGGCTGAGGGTCCTGGGTCACTGGGCTCCACACTGAGCACAGAGTTTTCCAGTCCCTCTCCCTCTGCTCCTCACCACTTGCATGCTCCCGCTCGCTCCCTAAAATAAATAAATAAAATCTTAAAAAAAAAAAAAGAAAATGAATGTTTCATTTTTTAAGTTTTTTTTTCTGATTTACCAGATGGTCTAAATACCAATGTTAAACTAAGAGACATGCTTACCACTACAATGAAATCTTTTTCTATAGAAAGACTGTATGGAGGGTCTTCTCTCTCTGTAACAAAAATGCCTATTTGCAATATGACATCATAAAGTGCCTAGAGGGAAAAAATACTCAGAAGAACTGCTAATACTCTTGGCCATCAATGTACGTTCTGTTTGACTCTGGGATCTCACATCTAGCTCTTTTATCAGCTGCCCTTTCTCATGCAAATCATCAGATATATTTCATGGTTTAAATTTTTCACATTAAAAAATCAGAACAGATTAATTCACCTATAGTAACTGTTTTTACTACAGACAACTTTCATGAATAAATAAAGCTTATGAGACACAGGCCATGACCTGTTGTTGCCGATTCTAAGAGCAGACCATGCTTTGATGACAGCATTTCTTAAAAATAACAAAGGAATTAAAGATTCTGAAAAGCAGGCCTCCAGCTTTGTTTTCCAAATTGTTAAAAAGTGGAACAGGAGAGCATGATCCATGCACATAGAACAAATCCAGATTTTAGCCATTGGATTTGAAGAAGTGAATTTTACTATTTAAGTATTTTCTAAATAATAGATGTGTTCAGATAAATGTTAAATGTCACATTACCCATACAATGCATTCAGAATGATATATATTAAATATTCAATTATTTTGCCAGTAATAATATTTCACAAGCAAAGTCTTATGTTGTGATGTGAATATATCCAATTCCATCTTTCTTTTTTTTATGCCAGTACAGCTCACCAAATACAGGATGTAAATAAAGGTAGTTTTGAGGTTTATTTATTTGGGGGGATTCCAGTAAGGAAACTTATTTTACCATTTATTTGTATAATTCTCAGTAACAGTTATCAGACTTTCCCAAAATGGACATGTTAATTGAAAACATACTTCTGGCCAACTTCATCCAAAAAAAAAAAAAAAAAAAAAGAATATAGAATTTGAATAGCTGAATGGTTTGACTTTCTAATGTCATGCAATTGATCTGATTACTGACTTCTTAAATTATATGGACCAATCATTTTGTAACTCAGATCTTTCACTTATTTTAACAACTGTGGCAGATAAGCCATCTGTAAAAACTTATACCCAGTATTTTCTTTTGACCAAACCCTTCTACACAAACACAAAGATTTCTTAATAACATACCAGATGATACAACAAAGACAATGAGAGCGGGAAAAGGAAAAAGAGAGTTGAAAAACAAATTATTAGTGTGAAGTTTTCTAACTTAAGAGTCTTCACCCAAATCTGCTTCATTATGGAGACCACATTTTTTAGTTGAATGGGGAATAGCAGGGGAATGAAAGGGTTGTTTCTATTAGTGAGGATAGACTAAGTTTATGCTGTACTAACAAACAATACCCAGATCTCAGTGACTTAACTCAAGAAAAGGCTATTGCTTATTTTTCGCAATTATGCAACATCCACTGTGAGTCTGATGATGCACACTGCTTGTTGTAGGAGGTAATAGAGAGGACGCGACCGCTGCTTGATCCTTGAGCTGGACCTGGACAATGAGAGCCTCCTCATCTTTTCCCCTGTCCTTAGAATGTATACTCTGCCTACTGTTCCCACAGAGGGAGCTGTTCCAAAGACAGAAGTGAGAGTAAGGTGCTATTGAGACTATCTGGACAGTATATGTGACCAAACCCTGTTAAGGCCTTCATATAAACTTTTAAAATTCTGGTGGGTGGGTATAGAGATCTACTCCTCTTGTGGCTGCCTAAGTTAACCCCACGTGTATGTTCCCTTGCTTATTCAACTGCCACCTACCAATCTGGAGTGGTCTGCCTCTTTATCCAGTCTCTCCCTGCCCTCCATGTGTGGGTTCCAGTTTCAGAACCAAGACTGCTTTAACCACTGGTACCAACCATCTGCCCACCACACCCCCTCCATACTTGCTGCAGTAGGAGGATGAGAACACAAGAGGATCTCACATGATTAGATGCGTTGGCCCAGAAATGACAAAGGCAACTGAATGCCTCATCCTATAAGTCATTCCACTCACAGCTCATGGGGTTGTTTTTCATTTGCCTAGAAGGACAGGAGATCCAGGCTTTGCTGAACACACTAGAAATACGCTTATCATGGGATTCTGAACAGAACCTAATGCAATGATTTCCCTGTAATAGTCACTGCATACTAAATTAACTTCAATTTCAACTAACCAAATCATTGAGTCTTTTTTTTTTAAAGATTTTTTATTAATTTATTTATTTGACAGAGAGATAGAGAGCACAAGTAGACAGAGAGGCAGGCAGAGGGAGAGGGAGAAGCAGGCTCCCCACGGAGCAGGGAGCCTGATGCAGGACTCGATCCCAGGACCCCGGGATCATGACCCGAGCCGAAGGCAGCCGATTAACCAACTGAGCCACCCAGGCGCCCCCAAATCATTGAGTCTTAATTTGGGTCTTGCATAGGTAGCTGGGGTATGGCCTTGCCACTACTGGAATTCAGATATGTCTGGGAACTTTGGGGGCACAGGCCTGCCTAGAACAATGGAGAGATTAGTGAGGGGAGGACCCACCTCAAGGGAGCAGAGAGTGGAGAAGATCATAGTGTTCCAATAACAGCATGAGTGATGGGAGAAGAGGGAAGTCCAAGCAGTGTTTGGGTGCATGGTGTTTTACTGAGAGCAAATGAAAGAGTTGGTCTATTATTAACTCTTAAAGGCATGGGTACAAGTTGTTCTGCTCTGAGTACCCATTTAGCACATAAATGGAACACAATGCAAGGGATCTTTCACAAGGCTTTGACCCTGAACAGAAATGGACAGGAAGGGAGCTGAAGGAAAGGCAGGAGTTGACACTGCCTGGCAATCAGTGGTGATATCTGGTAGAAGTGGCCACAGAGCCAGGCAGGAGTGCCAGTGACCAGGAGACACAGCAGTGCCTAGAGGATGAGGATCACTTTGAAAGTGGCAGTGCCCAGCAAAAGCAATACAGTGGCCTGGCATCTGGGGCCGTGCTGCAACCACATGATAAGGAATGGGGCCAAAGCAGAAGAGTGGGGAAAATGTACACTTATTTTGGGTAACTGAGCAGAGTTTTTGGTAGTGCCTTGCTCCGAACCACCTTCACAGGCAAGAGCCATCCCCCAGAGGCTGGGCATATTAGTTGCTCAAAGTTCGTAGCTGGCTCTTATAAAGAGAACTGCCTCAAACCAAATGGGAGTTCTCTTGCCCGGAAGATGACCCCCTTCTTGAAGACAAACTGCTGTCAACACTGACGAACCTGGGTGTATAAAAGGTTGGACTGCTTGCCTCCAGGTGGCATCAGCTCCAGTGCTGCTCACATGCTGGACCTCCCTGGGGAGGAAGTTCGAAAGCTACATTCTACCCAAGGCTGCATATCCTTGCTTAGTTCCATCTCTTGCGTTATCCCATTCTCTCTTTTTTTTTCCTCCATGAAGCTGAAGCCTTAACACAATCACTGTATCTAGAGAAATCACCATAAACAATGAGGAAATGTGAGCAGAATAAAGACACTAGATTTCCCCCCAAAGAGGTAGCATATGCACTGAGATCTGCAGAGTGAAGAAAGGTTTCCTCTTTTCCAAATTTTTGCTCTCATTATTGGTTCAGCTTAGAAAGCTTACCTCCCTCCTCAATGATAGCAAGTCTTACCCATCCTATTAGACCCCTTAAGGCCACAAGCTTTCAAGAATCTTTCCAGATCACTCTAACCCACGGTGATATTCTCTGAAGTTTAATGCTGTTTATTGTTTGTGTTATTAATTCAGCAACTGATACTTCAATATTGTGACATTTCAATATCTCTTCCAATAAATTTATTCTTCTAAAAATATTAAGCACCTATTATGCCAGACACTGGGTGATGAAAACAATTCAGACATGGTGCTACTTTCCATGATCTGTCTTTCATAAGAAATACAGATATGTAAACCTATTTACATATATTACATATACATATACATATATTACAATATATTTTTTTGAGACAGAGAAAGAGAGAGGAGCAAGGGGGAGGGGCAGAGAGAGAGGAAGAGGGAGAATCTTAAGCAGGCTCCACACTAAGCATGGAGCCCAACGTGGGACACAATCTCACAACCTGAGACCATGACCTGAACCGAAATCAAGAGTCAGATGCTTTATTACAATATTTTGAAGTACATGCATAATACATTGTGAGAATTGGGGATATTTCCACAAAGGCAATATTGTAACTGTGTTTTGAAAGATGAATAGAAGTTCAAGAGGGATAAAGCATTTCAGGTAAAGGTACACTCAAGAAATTGAGATTGATTCATTGGTTACTTACTTCACGGGTTATAAGCAAGAGGAAGAGAATAGGAGAAATAAGTGCAGAAAGGAAAGTAAGGTCCTAAATGGAAACGGCCTCCTACGCCCTGCTAAGACATTCAAGATCTACCCAGTAGCCAATAAGGACCCAGCAGGTGCTATTAACCCGAGGATGATGCTTGCACATATTATATTATCATCCATATTCCACAAGCTTTACCTGCTATAACTTCAAAATCAGGCAACATTTCCTTCAAAAACTTATAAACTATCTTAGACATAAACAATGTACAGAATGCAAAAGAATGATGATCTCTGCATGCTCCTCCTAGCTTAAGAAATAAAACATTTCAACAGTTTCCATTATTCTTCCTCTCCTCAGATATAACTTCTCTCCTGAATCTAGTGTTTATCAATCCATCCTTTATTTTCCCAGTATTTTTACTATATATAATGTATACAAATATAATCAGTTGGAAATATTATTCTTACCTTGCCTTTGTTAATATTGCATTTGTGATGTTGATCCTTCAAATGTAACCACTTTCATTGATATATAGGGTTTTACTGTGTTGATATAGTGCACTTTATTTTCCTCCTATTAACATATATTTAGTTTATTTCCAGTTGAACCATTATAAATGCCACCATTATGAATATCCTTATACATGTTTCTTTGTATATATCTGGGAGAGAGGTATAAAAATTGCTGGGTCGTTCAGTATGCATGTTTACAGCTTTACTCAATACTGCCAAATTGCCACCTAAGTGACTGTGCCAATTTTTACCCCTGCCGTCAGTGCCTAAGTATTCTTACTGCCCCTCATTCTTTCCAATGCTTGGTGTTATCACACTCAATGTCTTTAGTATCTCACTGTGAAACTAGTATTTCATTGTGGAACTAGTTTTCATTTTCCTATTTGTGAGATTTTTCTCTCCATTGCCATTTTTCTATTGTTTTTTTTTTTTTCTCTTCAATTTCTTGTCAGTTATATGTGTTACAAATAACCGTTTCAGTCTGAGGTTTATTTTTGTACTTTATTTATTATGCTTTTTTGAGACCCAAGTATTTTCATTTTAATATGGTCAGATAAGAAGCCAGTTTTTATATTTGTGCTTTTTTATTTGCTTGCTTACAAGATCCTTCCATATTCAAGTTCATAAAAATATTGTCCTATACTTTCACCTGTATACTCAAAGTATTATTTTTCTCATTTAGATTTTAACATTTGAAATTTATTTTTATATAATGTGAAGTACGGACCATTTTTTCTATGTGAGGTTCATGTAAATCACTAAATAGGTCTCTCTGTTCTTTTGGAACCAACTGAGAAATAGAAGCAAAAGTCAGATAAATGGAACCCAGAATATCATCATTACTACTGAAAAAAAAGAATGCTGATAGGAGACTATGGTTTTAGATCTAAGCTAGATGGGCTTGCTAAGAATTTACTCCTAAATTGGATATAGTTATTGCTATGTTCTGAATGTTTGTGTCCCTCCAAAATTCATGTGTTGAAATTATAACCCCTTAACATGATGGTATTAGGAGGTGGGGCTTTTGGAAGTTGATTAGGTCATGAGGGTGAGCCTTCATAAATAGGATTAGTGTCCTTCTAAAAGAGAGCAACCCAGCTCCCTTCCATCATGTGAGCACACAGTGAAAGCACAGCTGTGTATGAACTAGGAAGCAGGTTCTCACCAGACGCCAAACCTGCAAGTGCCTTGATCTCGGACTTTCCAGACTCCAGAATTATGAGAAATAAATTTCTGTTGTTTATAAGCCACTTAGTTTATGGTATTTTGTTAGAGCAGCCTAAATAAGCAGAACAGTTATTCACCCAGCCACTGACACAGGAGCAACCCTACTGGCCTCCTACTTCAGCAGTAGATCCCGGTGAGTGCGGATAAGAATGTACCCTCGCCATAAGGAGGATGAGCCAAAGAAAGCAATGAAGAAGATGCTTAGCAAAGCATGCTCAACAACCTCTCTTGAACTCACCAACCAAAATTATCCCTACTCATTCCAAGATAGGGAGTTAGTAAGGAGTGAAAGAAGACAGATGAGTTATTTTAGCTGAAGGTCCTCAGGTGGAAAGATAAGAAACGAAGGGTAGAGTCTTTTTCCCCTTAATATTTGAATAACAATGTACACATAAATCCTAAGACCACGTAAACATGGGAAGGAGAGGTAGCCATGCAAAAACCTATAAAGTCAAATAGAAGTGAGATTGAAAAAACAGAGATAAACCTTTTCAAGTTAGAAATGGTGAACTTGGGCGCCTGGGTGGCTCAGATGGTTAAGCGTCTGCCTTCGGCTCAGGTCATGATCCCAGGGTCCTGGGATCGAGTCCCGCATCGGGCTCCCTGCTCCTTGGGAGCCTGCTTCTCCCTCTGCCTCTCTCTCTCTCTCTGTCTCTCATGAATAAATAAATAAAATCTTTAAAAAAAAAAAAAAAAGAAAAAGAAAGAAATGGTGAACTCACTTTTGAATATCTGGTTTCCAGTTCTACTGCAGCCTGTTTTTGGATGACTACATTTGCCTAATGTACCCTTACCATAACTTGCTCTTCTCTCCACTTCTTGGAGTGAATTTATGTTTCTTGCAATTATACAATCCATAACTAGATCACAACAGAGAGAGAGAGAGAAGAAGGAAACAGAATAGAAATAAACTTACATCCATGAAATATAATTACCAGACCTTTTCAGAAGATTCTAGATTATAGTTATCTTATATCCATTATTTTGTTGTAATGTCATTACACATAGTAAATTTCATGTTTAATGACTCGTATACTTTTCCCAATTTTACTTGAAGTTTCTGTCAATTGTATCATATTTTTAAAATGTAAATGCCATATTTTAATGTAAAAAATATTTAATGTAAAATAATACTTAAAAATATGAGCAGAAAAAAGCAGTAATGTGTATGTGTATAGCAATTAAATGGAAAAGACAAGTATAATAATAAAATAATAATTAATAATATAATAATAAAGTGTTCCAGATTTTATTTTTTAAAACACTTTCTACAAAAGTAGAAGTTTGGATTCACTTTTGAGGACAAATTATACCTCTAATTAAAGAGAAACATTTAGGTGGGACTTTGGTTATGCAAAGGTAAAGGACAAACTTCAGTGTGGAATGACACTCTTTAAGAAAATGGGGGGAGAACAGGTAAGGTAAAATTTTCCAACTAAAATGTATTCTTGGAGAAAAATCTCATTAAAGGCTGTAGACAGAGTGATTTGGACTATTACTAGATGTCTGGAAAAGCTGGGAAAATCCTTTTACCCAAAGTGTGACAACACAAGAGTCTGTTTTATCTATACAATATGAGACAATAGTGCCTGAAACACAATCATTCTAAGGTCACCTCTATGAGCACATCTGCTACAACAATAATCAGGATAAGTGGATACTGTAATGTTTTACTTCCCAAAAGAGTTAAAATGTCAAAAACAACAAAAGAGCCAAGTTGTCAAAAAAATTCAATCTATTTTAAAAGTTGGATAAAAACACTTGCTCAGTGTCTCTCAAACTCATGAGTAAATTGCTACATAGAAGTGTAATTGACAGGGGCGCCTGGGTGGCTCAGTTAGTTAAGCAACTGTCTTCGGCTCTGGTCATGATCCCGGACTCCTGGGATCGAGCCCCGCATCGGGCTCCCTGCTCAGCAGGAAGCCTGCTTCTCCCTCTCCCACTCCCCCTGCTTGTGTTACCTCTCTTGCCGTCTCTCTCTCTCTCTCTCTCTCTCTCTGTCAATTAAATAAATAAATAAAATCTTAAAAACAAACAAACAAAAAAAGAATTGTAATTGATAAAAAGATAATATATCGCCAACAACAGGATTTATTCTAGGAATGCAGAGGTGTCTTAAAATTGAAAAATCAATTAGTGTTGATACACAGCAGCAGAAGTAAAGAAGAAAAATTGCATGGTCATCTTGATATACGCAAAGAAAATATTTCAAATAATTCAAACTCTTAACAAACTGGTAGTGACAAAATTTCCACTTTATGGTGAAATGCTGAAAAATGTCCTCTGAGACCAGTGATAAGAATGTTCTATTTATCTGCTATTGCCACTTTTACTCAATACAGTATTAGGCGTTACCAATATAAGGCATTAAAAATGAAAGGGAAAGAATTAAAAAGTTAGATATAAAAATGTCATTATTTTCAGATGGCTTGGTAGTACACACAGAAAATGGCAAAACAAAAGCAGTCTATACTCAAACCATTTGAATTAAAAAGGAAACTGAACAAGATCTCTAGATACAAGCTCAATGTACAAAATCAATTGCATTTTATCTTCCAAAATGAAAACGAGAACATAAAAATTTTAAAACAAAACCAATTATAATAACACCTAAGAAACAACTTCACTAGGAATAAATCTCAAAAACAATATGAAAGTACAAAGCATACCCAAGAGAAATCAAATTGGATGTAAATAGATGTAGGGATATACCATGGTCATGAGTTGTAAACCTCATTATTGTATGAATGCAAATTCTCTTCAAATTGATCCATAAATACAAATTTCAGTCCTTTTTTGGTGTAAGTTGAAAAATTTCTTCTATAATTAACATGACAATGAAAAAAGCTGCAAATAGCTAAGACAAACTGGAAGAAGAGCAAAGCTGGAAAAATTACACTAACAGATTGCTAAACATTAAAAAGCTTTAGTAATAAAATACTGTGGTTTTAGAACGAGGACAAATAGACCAGTGGAGCAGAAATGAAAATCTGGGGGCACCTGGGTGGCTGAGTCGTTAAGCATCCGCCTTCGGCTCAGGTCATGATCCCAGGGTCCTGGGATTGAACCTCGCATCAGGCTCCCTGCTCGGAGGGAAGCCTGCTTCTCCCTCTCCCACTCCCCCTGCTTGTGTTCCCTCTCTCACTGTCTCTCTGTCAAATAAATAAATAAAATCTTTAAAAAGAAAAAAGAAATGAAAATCTGGAAATATATAGATATTCATAGATCGATCTATCTACCTATGTATCTACCTATCTATGGATATGTTTCCAGATTTTCTACGAATATTATCTATCTATATTGATATACCTATATTGATATAGATAGATATAGTCATCTGAATGACAAAATGACATTGTAGAGCAGGAGGGAAAAGAGTTTTCCAGAAAAAGTGGACTTTTCAATATGGGTGCTGGGTCAATTGGATATCCATGTGAAAAAAATTCTTTTGATCTTAGTCTCACACCATACCCAACAATCAAACTCAGTTGGATGGTAGATCTAAATGTGAAATGTAAAACATCAAAGCTTTCATAAGAAAATGAAAATATCTTCATGACCAACGGTAGACAAGAATCTTAAATAAGATTCTAAAAAGGCTAAAGAAAAGGAAAAAAAAAATGATAAAATTGGACCATGCTAAAACGAACAATTTCTATTCTTCAAAAGAAAAAAAAAATCCTTAAAAGATTAAAAGGGTAAACTACATAGCATATATAAAAATAGATTTTTTTACTAAGAATGTCTATAAAGAAAATATAAGTAACTTGTACAAACCAGTAAGAAAAATATAAACGCCACAAAAGAAAGGTAGGCAAAAGAAAACGTCACAAAAGAAACTTATAATGGCCTCTAACTATAGAAGAAGGAACTTTAATAGTCATCATTTAAATATGCGTTAAAACTGAAAAGAAATATACTGCACATTCACCAATATAATAAGTCTTAAGAGAGTAATGCCAAATGTTAGAGAGGATGTAATCAAATGGTGTTCTTACAGTTTGGCAGAAATTACTAGAGTGACTGAAGACACATATGCAAATGTTCTACAATTCCATTCTTAAACATGCACCCAACAGAAGGGCACACAGGTGTTTACCAAAAGACAATGACAGTGTTCATGGCTACACTATTTGTCATAGCTCCCAACTGGGAATATCAAATGTCTGTAGCAGTAGAAAGAAGAATAAATTATGGCGTATTGGACAACAGATTACTACACAGTGATGAGAATAAAACGATAACTAAAGCCACAACACGGATGGATCTCACAGGCATACTTGAAGCAAAAGAATCAGACAAGAAACGATCCTTGCTGCATGATTCCACTTACATCAAGTTAAAAAAAATCAGGATAGTGGTTATTCCTAAAAGCTAATGGTTGGAAGGGAGAAAGAAGGAATCTTCTGGGTGCTAATCATGGTTTGTTTCCTCATCTGGCTGCAGGTTCCACATAGAAATCATCATTTTGTGGAAAAAAAAAATCAAGCTGTACATACGATTTGTGTATTTTCCTATATGCATTTTACATTCCAATAAAAAGTTAACTTCAAAGCTTTTTCCAAAGATCCATATTTGAGCAAGTCTAAATACTGATATTCACAATGATTCAGAGTTAAATATTTCTTTTGGAAAGTCCTTTGGAAATATCCTCACTTTCAATGAGGAACAGAAACTTCCTGCTGTAAGCATTCTTTTTGGCCAAGTATTCCACAGTTAAAAATGAAATGCCAGTCCACATGTGAATTCAATATAACCGAGTGACGATGGACTAGAGGCACTGATGAAGTTCCAGAATATTAATTTTTATCTGAAGGTCTCAACATTGGCTTTTGCTTTATCATTTCCTAAATGGAAATTTATAAGTACACATGCATGCCTGGAGCATGCTCAGCGCTCTGATTTACAATGACCAGATTCCTTGGAGAAAGATCATCCTTTACTATCCCAGCTGTTCTGAGAGTCTTACGTTCCTGCCCTGCTCTCTCCATGGATGGTTTTTCAATGCTTACTAATACAATTTGTTATAGTCTTAGAATTGATATAAATATACCTTGTTCCTTTCTTTATTTTATTGGTATATTTATTATCTGGAGCTATATGTAAAAGGCTTAAAAGCACAATTAGTTGTTTTTAAATCTAATTTTGAAATTGGTACAATTGAAAATGGTACAATGAGGTGTTTAGCCAATATCCTCTTAAAGGGAACCATCAAAGTTCTTGTTAGTTATACCTACGATTAAATTGACTAAACCTTTTGATGGACAGAAAATAAGACATTAAGGAAAGTAGTTATGGTTGGAGCACCTTGCTCTGGAGTACCACCACCTGACTCTATTTCAAGCATAGTAGGTAAGCTTAGCTAAGTCAGAATGAGCAAGAATGTTCTGTAGAAAGATGAAATTTTCTTTTTGCATGTCATTACTTGGCTCCAATTTGAATTCAGACTGGGTTTTTCAGCATCTAGCAACATCTTTACAAAATAAATAAATCCCAAGATAACATTTTAAAAAATGTTTCAACATTCTACATATTTTATAAAAAGACTCCAACATTGCAATAGCTCTTTTCTACATATTTTGGGTATAACTGGTTAGTAAAAGGTACTGAAATTTTGGGTTTTTTTTGTGGTAGTTATGGGATCTGTTAACCTTAAATCTTATGTGAGTAAATCTGAAATTATGAAATATTTCCTTGGTCTTTTGTGATTTGAAAGTTGTTTTTAAAGATATACCTGCTAAAACTATTCCTGAGGCACTCCAATGCAAAGTAGAAAATCATAAAACAAACAAACAAAAATCATAAAGTATCTCTTTGTATCTGCATTTTAGCAAATCATAAAGGCAATTATTTTCTTCTCTATAACACTTAAGCACTAGTGTATGATATATTCTATTAACTTTAAAGGAACTACATGTACAAAGGGAGCTGATTCAGCCTTCATTTATGCAAAATATTTGTACAGTTCCATAAAGAAACTTCCCATGGACAGGACTACTCAGTCCAAGAAGTGGGTATATAACTAAGGATAGTAATTCAACACCTGATTGTGTCCTCTATACCGAAATAAAAATGAGTAAACTACAATCTATTCCCTCAGGGGGAGACAGATGTGCAAATAATCAAGTATACATTAACACGAGGCTGTGGATGTGCAAATATAAAGTGCCATGAGAAATAAAAACCTCTGGGACGTCAGGAAATTTCAGTGTCACTCCAAGTGATCAAAATCTCAGGGAGTTTTACCTGGGACTTGAGAGCCCCCCAAGATTGTCCACGGGGGTTTTCCTAGTACAGCACAATGAAGTGCTCTCATACCTCCCGGCTGGCTCCCAGAACAGCTTGATTATTAAAACCTCCCACCTCTACCTGTATTTGCAGCAGACATTCCAGGAGGCCTTGAAGCAGATTAATTTACAGGTATTATGTGCCTGAGTAATCACCTCAATTCACTCTTCTGGGAAATTACAGTGTGACTTAAAGGGGTTTACAGAGCCAGAAATAGATGAGTTTTTTTTTCTTATATTAAAATTCAGGGCAATGGAGTATATCAAATTGCATCTTTCCTTCACAACTTTTGTCTAGCACAACATTCAGGAAGCCCTTTGATCTAATTCAAAAGTGAATGGCACATTGAGATACAATGTTCCCACTAGCTAGTAGCTCTCAAGGCGTTCATCTCTGAATAACCATAGAGGAACTGAGAAGAATTTAGCTGAGGACATTATATCAATGCATTCACGATCTATTTCCCTATTAGAATTAATAGTTAGCTCTTATATTCAGAAGGATACAAAAGCCAAAGAAACACACATATGGTAAATGAATAAATATATAACTCCCATTCAGTGACAACTTTTTGATGTACAAAATGCTGAGGTATAATACCTCATTTTATCTCACCTACATGATAAGAATTGCTCAGCTTTACAGTTGGAAACTGAGGAGCAGAGAGGTTCCATAATTTACCTTACTCACAAAGATAGTAAATGGCAGATCTTGGATTTGAACTGAGTCTTATTTGGCCATAAAAACCACATGCTCTTTCCTAAGTAGAGATATATTATGGAGTCTAAGACAGTTTCTTTTACTGAGGTCAATAGATGACAAGTGTCAATCACCTGGGCTGCCTGTAAAAATAGACTCCTGATTTCCACCCCAGACCAACTGTAATTTAACCAACTGCTGAACTGATTCTTACCCAAAGCTAAAACTTGAGATAGCTGCCTCAATTAAATATATTTCTTTTATAGTTACTTAAAATATTTAAGTTTAGCTCACTGGATTTGTTGAGATGACTGGCCCCTTGACCTGCCTCTCTTCTTTCCCAGAGCAGGGAATACAAATGTTATTTAAAGATTCCCAAATGACAAACCACTTAAAAATCATTATTCACATTACAACTCTTGGATACACAAGCAAAATTCTAGTAGGAGCTTTCCTTCAAAATATATTAAAAGTTATTATTTACTAAAACTAGAATAGGCAGTCTAAAGAACACAGATAATCCTCCTGGATATTTGCCAGTTATATCTTGAACAAAGTTGACTTTAATTGCAGAAGATGGCATCAGGTTAAGCCTAAACATACCTCTCATATGCCTATTTGGGCCTTCATACAATATTACCTACGTTTAAAACACATCCTTGTATGTGAATATCCCTTTCTGGGCAGTGTCTCCTTGAAGTCCTGGGACAGTACCTATTTTCCCAGAGATGTGGGACAAGGAGGCTTCTATTAGCAGTATTCTGAAATAAGTTATGGTCTACCCCAGCACTGTTGCTTTTACCATGTAGAATTTTGATTGGAAGGAAACAAATTCAGGAGCAGCAAACCGGACCCATGAATTTAAAAAAAAGCAACAAATAATTGAGGAAGCCCACTCATTCACAAACTATTACTAAGCAATTATCATGTGCCTGGCGTGGTACTAAATGCTAGGTCTAAAATTACTAACTCCCTGCAGCCCTCAAATAGTTCAGACAGTGCACTGGAGGCCCTAAAGAAATATGTGGCACCATCCTTTTGTCAGAAAGTTTATGAGAAGATTAATAAGACAACATTTATATGTATGAAATAATTATAAAATAATTGTGTTCAGCTTAAAAATACTGAATAAAAGCTGAAAGGGAGAAATTTAATATGTTTCAAATGTTGGGTACTTTAGTGATTGAATGTTTTCCACACATTATTTTTATTTTCATACAAATTGTGTGATCTGAATATTACAACTGGTATTTTTTTAATGAAATTATATCAGGTAGTAATGAGTAGTGAGTGATTTTATATATTTATCAATACTCAGTAGTTGCAGCTATAGTCCTTTTCCAAATATCCAGCCAAGTAAGATGTGGAGTTGATTTCAAATCCAGTTTGTTTATTTCCCAAATATACCTGTGTTCTTTCTGCTGTACCACAATCTGTCTCTTCCTCCCAGACAAGAAGGGAGAGGAGACTAATGTGGCTTGAAGTATTCAGTAATCTTTGTAGAAGCAGGAAGGAATACAACTGAATATTGAATTGGACTTTGAACTTTGGAACTCTCATGAACAGTAAATATCCTCTCCCTCCAAAATAAATAAATAAATAGGTAGGTAGGTAGGTAGATGGATAGATAGCTAGAGCCATCCCAGGGCCAGAATAGTGCAGATCTTCCTATCATTCTTGTATACAAAACCCTGCCGCCCAATTTGACTGAGCTACTCTACGTGAAGAAAGGATTATTTTAGGATTCCTGGAATCTGGGTAGAGTGAGATGAAAGGAGACAACCACAGGCGTAGGGACACTTCAAAGCACTGCTTCCAGCCACATAGGGCAGCTAGAACTTCTGGAAAACAATAGCAGATGAAACAGCTTGGCATGCGGATTGAGCAATAGGGTAAGGACTTTGGCAAGGGCACTAACGAGTTCTGCAAGAAGTGACTACAGCTGAAACTCGGAGAAAAGGATCCTCATGGGCACCGGTTGAAAGGCGTGTTCACGATTCCTACTTTCATCTGTTGAGTCACCCGCAGAACTTCCCACAAAACAGTTACTACCCCGCTGCCCTCTAGTTTAGTAAGAGGCATAGGAATGTGTGACGAAGTCACAGAATTTTGGAAGCGATAACCATTTACAATGTACAGAAAACTTATTAAACCATGGCATGCAAACTGATTGCTTAGCATGTGAGAAAACTGAGGCTCGGAGAACGTAAACGTATTGTGTGGATTGACAAGGCTACTGCGTGAGTACTTGGTTTATAACTCCAGTCTGGGTTCTACTCACCACCGGGGCTCTCCATGCTGTTAATCTGTTACTATCCTGGTCAGAGAACCTGATGTTCTTGTTCAATAAAGAAAAGACATGAAATGGTTAAAGCTAGGTCCAGAAAATGATCAGATTTCTAATTTTCAGAAAGATGGAACAAAGTTACCCTGAACCCTAAAATTGTCTTGAATCGAATGGAAGTCCCTCCAGTCTTGCAGAATACCCCGGGCCGTCTTCTGAGATGATCAGAGGTCCACATCTTTCTCATGTAATGACCAATGCAATAAATAATTCTAATATTGCCATATTTAAAGGCTTAGAAATTATTTTAATTGAATTCGTCTTAAAGAGAAGATGAAAACTAAATATTTTTCTGTATATGTTGTTACTTCTTATAGTCCTTTAAACATTACCCTTTCAAGGAGGCTTTCCTTGGAACCCAGTTTAAATCTGCAAACCCACATGACACACTACCCGCCCCTCAGGCACCTGCCCGGCTATGCTTCATTTTTGTCTCCAAGGCAATTAACAGTCTTACAAATGGCAGGCGAGAATTCTACCACTGAACCACCCATGCAACAGTCTTACAAATGATCACTTACTCATGTCCATCAACAGATGAATGGATAAAGAAGATGTGGTATATATACACAATGGAATATTATGCAGCCATCAAAAGGAATGAGATCTTGCCATTTGCAACGACGTGGATGGAACTGGAGGGTATTATGTTGAGCGAAATAAGTCAAACAGAGAAAGACATGTATCATATGACCTCACTGATATGAGGAATTCTTAATCGCAGGAAACAAACTGAGGGTTGCTGGAGTGGGGGGTGGGGTGGGAGGGATGGGGTGACTGGGTGATAGACACTGGGGAGGGTATGTGCTCTGGTAAGCGCTGTGAATTGTGCAAGACTGTTGAATCTCAGATCTGTACCTCTGAAACAAATAATGCAATATATGTTAAGAAAAAAGAAGAAGGTAGCAGGAGGGGAAGAATGAAGCAGGGGAAATCGGAGGGGTAGACAAACCATGAGAGATGATGGACTCTGAAAAACAAACTGAGGGTTCTAGAGGGGAGGGGGGTGGGAGGATGGGTTAGCCTGGTAATGGGTATTGAGGAGGGCACATTCTGCATGGTGCACTGGGTGTTATGCACAAACAATGAATCATGGAACACTACATCTAAAACTAATGATGTAATGTATGGGGATTAACATAAGAATTAAAAAAAAAGCAAACAAACAAACAAAAAAACCCAAATGATCACTTACTCTTTGTTAACCATTCCCTCAATTAGAATGGAAACTTTATGAGGGCACAAATTGCTGTGTACCCCCAATAGCTGAGAACCTAGCATATTAAGAAACTTAGCAATATTTGTTGAATGAATATAAAAATATAGAAAAATAAGTTTAAAAAGGCCCAGTAAGACAATGCCTAAAGTTAAACATAAACACATTCAGTATTTCTTTAAAAAATTATACATGAAATTTCCTGGCTTCATACAGCCTGAACATTTGGAATCTAAATAAATTTTAGATAAACGTCTTGATCTTTTGCTTTCCTTCGGCATATTCATTACCATGTAAGGGGCAGGCTTTGATAGCAAACTAACAAAAAAAGGTAATAGCTAATGAGTAATCTAAAAGAACAATTTGATCTGGTTTTTTAGGCAGGTAACTTTTATAATATTAAGTGAAATGGAACAAATTCATCACCTGTGTTTGCTTAAAATTTGAGTTTTATTTCATGTTTTTTCTTCATGAATGTATGAGAGATTCTGTTTTTCCTGATGACATTATTAAACTTTCTAGAAATCATCAGATATTCTATCAATGTGACACTTTCTTTGACAAGATTTGTTTTTCTTCTCCTTTTGGACATAAGAGAGAACACTGAACGGGACACCTGGGTGGCTCAGTCGGTTAAGCGACTGCCTTCGGCTCAGGTCATGATCCCAGGGTCCTGGGACGGAGTCCCACGTCAGGCCCCTTGCTCCCAGTGGGGAACCTGCTTCTCCCTCAGCCTGCAGCTTCCCCTGCTTGTGCGCGCTCTCTCTCTCTCTCTCTGACAAATAAATAAAATCTTTAAAAAGAGAGAGAATACTGAACAACCTAGAACAACCTTGATATAGTCAGTCTGCGTGACTCTGTTTAGAAATCTCATTTTAAAACAAGGACAATAACAACGATGTGAAACACTATGGAAAGAAACCATGGGTGCATTTTGTGTCCTTGTGGTCAACAGGATCCAGGTGCCACGGCATGTTTCTCGGTTTACCCCAGCCCCCTCCCAGGAATTCTGGGCCACCTTTGTTATCCGGCTCCGTGGGCTCAAAAAACTCATTTTCAAAACATCTCAGCTACAAAATACAGCTAAACAAAACATCTCCTATGAATCTGGCAGACTCAGAATCATCAAATATACATGAGTTATGACACAGGTCTGGGATCCCAAAACATTTTAATGTCAACAGGTGGAGTTGGTGGGATTGGGGTGGGGTGGGGCAATGGGTACACCTATTGTGTTTTCCCCAGCCCTTCATTTCTTTGACTACTGGTTGAGACCAAACATGCTCTTCAGGGTTGGTGTTGCTTTATCCATACAGTGCGTTCTGGGGGGCTTTCAGCTGAAGGCAATGTACAGCTACAGCGGACAGAATTCTTAGTATTTTCTGTTAAGGCATTAAGGAGGGCACATGATGTGATGAGCACTGGCTGTTACATGCAACTAATGTATCACTGAACATTGTATCAAAAACTAATGATGTCGGTTATTGAATTTAAATTAAAGTTACCCTTAATATTGGTTCTAGAAATAAAAGAAGCAATTCCCCTAATTCTACTAATTTAGGGAGTTAGCTGGAAAGGCAGCCAGGGAGAACTATATTCTCATCAGAAATCTGAACTGAAGAAACGGACTCACTGCATAATTGTTTAATCAGTCTTATTTTAAGAATCATTCTTTTCAGAAGCCATTCCAAATGAAAAAGAATCAGTGCAAAGAAGTCCTCATAAAATGGCTAAATGCAAATCCTGTGCTACTAGAAAAATATTGATGAGATGTATACATTTTAACAGGCTTTACGATAAGCCCAATGGTTATATATAAATCATTGAACGAATATACAAATACAGAATTAATCTATAGTTTTAGTCCCTCCCCCAAATCAAACTTTTTATTTAAATTTTCTTTTAATAAAGTGGGGGTTTGATCAGAGAAGAGTCTTATTGACAATGGAGTGGCTGTCACCTGTGGGAACATCAGGGGAAAGAGTCCCTCTCTGCCTATTTGCCTCATCCTAGAGAACCACTCAAAGTCAGGGATGGCAGTGGTTGTCACCCCTTTTGTGGACGAAGTTCACTTCTCATTCTGGGTCTGTGGACTTCAGTGGCAACGTGAGCTCTTACTGGTGAACCTGGTTGGTACCAGGGTGGCAAGACCACCAATGTGACAAGAGCTGAACAGGGGACATTGGATGGTGTGTGCCTAACAGTGATGCCTTTATTAGCACTAGCATAGCTCAGTCAGAAAAAGGTGGGGAGGGGGGAGCTTTTGGTCAGAATATGATTTTCCTATATATTCCTCACTGTGATAGTAACCAGGGCTGCTCCTTGGAATAATTGAGCATTCTTTAGAGTTATGCATGGGTAGAAAGACACTGTTAAAAAAGGTGATCTATAGACCTTATATCATTGATTTTAATTATTATAAAGAGTATAATATAGGGAGCCTGGGTGGCTCAGTTGGTTGAATGCCTGCCTTTGGCTTGGGTCATGATCCCAGCATCCCGGTATTGAGTCCCGCATAGGGCTCCTTGCTCAGTGGAGAGCCCGCTTCTCCCTCTCCTGCTCCCCCTGCTGTGTGTGCTCTCTCTCTCTGACAAATAAATAAGTAAAACCTTAAAAAAAAAAATATATATATATATATATAATCTAGAGTCTCCTGAATGACCTAGCTATACAATCATATCATTATTAAATAGTTTTATATCTCCTTTACCAGTATTTATGCCAGGTTTTGTATTTTCTTCACCTATTGTATTATCCGTGTCCTCATATGACACTCAAATAAGAGAAATATTGGCAATCCCTTGCATGTTTCTGATTTTATTTAAGTAGCTTTAGTGAATTATCATATAAAATAATATTAACCATTAGTATTTGTGAATTTTTGTTTACAGTATTATATGTGACAAATACAAGATCAGGTTTATACATACATGTTCAATGGACATAAAAAAAATGTGTATTCTCTATATGAAGTGCGTTGGCCCTGTCAAGGTTATGGATTGTACTAGTAATTTCATGATGGCTTTCCTGACTCTTTACCTGCTAGAAATATCCTCTTATGAAGAATTATTAGAAGAATTGAATATGATGCCTATATATGAAATATATAGGTCAATAGATAATTTAAAATGAAACATAACAACACTTTGTATTTTCAGAATTTTACTAAAATAACATAAAACAAGATGAGAATAAAGTGAAAGTCACGCTATGTTTGTGAATGGAAAATTTAATATCATTCAAGATTCCATTTTCTTGAAACTAATAGATCAATTTAATGTTATTTCAGTACAGATTTGCAGCAGGTTTTCTTTTTTAAATTAATGATATCTATTTGGGAAAAACAATTCAGATATTGATCTGTGATGTATTACTTCTCAATTGCGAATGGCAGATGAAACTTTTAAAGTGCTTTCAAAATTCACTTTATAAACAATAGACTAGGAGGCCTTTGACAGACATAATGTTCAGGACAAAATGAAGAAGGAAACAAACAAACAAAAAAAAAAAAACAAAAGGAGTGTTGTATACTATAGACAGGTATTGAACTGTATCCAGAACAACACTTCAGCTGATGCTGGGACATTGTATTTGGGCCAGACATCTGCACTTCAAATCCCCTATGTGATTAATTTTTCTCCGGGTAACTCCTTAATCTCATAGGTAAATATATCTCCGTGAGGCTTGTCCCACAGTCAGAGCCCATGTCTGAATCCTGAACTAATCATAGTTTAGCCTCACAGAGGGTCACCAGGTACAGTGCCTTATTTGATAATTCCATAATCCTTTTCAATTGTGAGTTAAAGCTGGCTTTTGATGATCAACTGCCATCAAGACTGGTTATTAATAGGCTTCTACTCCATCCTTTCCAAGTCTAATAAAAGGCCCATTGTCGTGCTCAGGAAAACTCAGCACCACATAAGGTCTAAGTAAATCACATTTTAGGGATGACAGGGAACAAAAGAAAAGAAGTACATTTTGAGCAACTGAAAGTTAAAGGAAACAAACACCTTACAAACAACATTCTGGAATATTTCAGGAGTCTGGAAAAGGAGAAACAGCGAGTCTCAAATTTGATAAGTAGTTTAGACACATTAAAAAAAAAAGTAGTTACAAAAGCTTTTTCTTTCAATGAAAAGTGAAATCCCATTTCAAAATACACATATTACTTGGGTAAAATTATAAAGATCATCAGAAACTAAAAATGAGCTTAAAGCTCTATGGAGAATGTAGTATTAATTTACCCCAAATGTGCATTTTTACAAAAATTTGCACAGAATTTGCTTATGAGAGATAAATACAGAGGGTAATGAGAGTAGACAGCCAACTTGGCAGTTAGTCGGCAGTAATGCATCAGAATTTTGAGAGAAATCAATGTTTAATATCCCCAGTGTGCGGACACAGACTGATTTTACAGACTGTCCCTCCTGGAGCAGGGAGGAGTAAGGAAGAGTGGCCAGGGTTCTCATGGTCTGTACTCCCAAGCATCCCACTCCACTCTCCTTTGGGGCATGAAAAATCATGGAAAGAGAAAAATAAGGCAAGTCTATATCTTAGGCCTCCTGAGTTGTCCCATTTAAGGCAGAGGCAGAGGAAAAGACATGATAAAGTTCTGTCACTCAACGCGTCCACCTGCTCAACAGCCCAGAGAACTGAAAGCCTGCTTGCCTTCCTGATGTCCAGAAGCTTCACGCAAATCGCAAGGCTTGGTCTCATAGTCAGTACAGAGCAGAGACGCTCTGGTAAGATTTGTAACAAGAAAACAGCAGGGACTGCTTTTCACTCAAATTAAAGAAAAGATTGGGGACAATGTTTAGAAAGATAATTATTTCTGTTTTGCATTTAGATACGTTTGCATCAATAATTACTTGAATACTGTCTCTTATTTTATATCTGTTACGAGGCAACTGGGTACTCTGAAGGTCCACTAGCATTTTTACAGCGTAGTGCTCTCTTGGAGTACGTTACCTCGTCACTGATACTCAGAAGCTGGACAGAAAGCCACTGCTGCCAAGAGTGCCACATAGCGCGGCTCAGGGGTCGCATGGGGTCGCAAAGCACAGCCACCACTTCTATCCACTCTCAGAAGAGTGCCTCGGGCGCCTGTGTGGCTCAGTCGGTTAAGCGACTGCCTTCGGCTCAGGTCATGATCCTGGAGTCCCGGGATCGAGTCCCACATCGGGCTCCCTGCTCGGCAGGGGGTCTGCTTCTCCCTCTGCCCTCTTCCCTCTCGTGCTCTCTGTCTCTCATTTTCTCTCAAATAAATAAAAAAAATTTAAAAAAAAAAAAAAAAAGAAGAAGAGTGCCTCATCTGTTAAGGAATTTCACCTCAAAATTTCTCTTTCTGGCTTCTCTTGAAAAAAAGTCCAAACACAGCACAACACTAAGCCTGCATTCATCTGGCCTCAGAAGAATGTTAATTTGCAAAAGGAAACCCTGACAGATCTGATGCAATATACATCACACCCGATGACATCAGAGGGTCTACCTCAGGGGAATCGCTGAGTGAAGATGAAGTCCTTTGTTCATCAGCAAGTGTGTGTTGAATGAAGTATGCCCCACTGCCTTTGACTTACATGTGGAAACCTTCAGAGGTGCCTCCTCTGTGATCGAGAGGGTGAAATAATTACACAGTAAACTTGTAAAAGACGGAAAACAAAAACCTTTCCTGAGCTGCCACAGTGATTATAGTACAAACCACATTAGTTATTTGGCTCTTAATATAAACTATCTCATGTCTTCTTTTCCTCTTTCTTGTATATTTATCTTGTCTCCCAATGAAACTGCAGCTTATCAAAGGTCAAGATGTTTGTCTTTTACATCTTTATGAGTGCCTAGGGTGTTCTGTACACAGTAATAATGCAGTAAATACATACTCATTCATATAAAATGTTATCTGAAGCACAAATTTCCCAATATCCTTCAACAGTAATGATGTCGCAATGTCTAAGACCATCTTCTTCTCCCCTCTCTTCCTTTATAGGAATAATGCAAGGCTGAATCACACAAAGCAATGCCAACTAATTTTTCTAGATGTGTTTTCTATTGGCTTCTCTCCCTCAAATCACAAGCAAGGCTCCTGTGAAGCAGACCCTGCCAGAGACACGATAATGATCAGGCTGTCATTCCAATAAGTATGTAGCCTTGGAACCCAGCGCTGGTTACTGGCACTTACACGTTCACACCAGGCCCTGCTAAACCACACGAACTCCAGTCCAAGGAGCTTCCTCTCTATACAGGGCAGGCTGGCAGGCTGCTCATGCAAGGGGAGGAATCAAGAACCTTGAAGGCAAGTAACAAACTGCCTTTTCTTGGCACAGACTGTAGGCCAAGAGGGGTCCAAGTTGTTTCCACAACACAGATAATGATCTAAAGCAAAGGCACCAGACTCTTCTCTTGTAAAAGGAGCCATCGATAATGCATCAAGGTAGACTATGTTGAAATGGAAATATAAATGCCTATTTCGTGGGTTTAGGTAATATGAGACCCTGATGCCATAAATATGACACAATGAAGTGGGCAAGTGTGCATCCAAAATCTGGCCTTTTTCCCAATACTTGAGTTATTTTTGCTTCATCTCGGGCTAGTACAGTATGTGGTATATTCTCACATGCCCAGTAACTGTTGTTGGATGAACAATTATGTCACTACAGTTAACAAGACTTAAATGGAATCCAAATCCTCATACTAGGAAAAAAGAATTATCAGCTTTAGAAAAGGCAAATGGTTGCTGGTGAATAAAATTAGAACTATACTCATACGTAATTGAGAACAAGATGATTATATTTGACATTCTCCCTTACTGCATACATCTGTTGTGTTATTAAGTTTCTCATGGGATGTTAGCAATGATGTCTTAATATGGGTTCATCACATCAGATTATCACATGAAGTGATAATCAGTTCAGTGGGTTAGAAATTAATAGACTAAAGGAGGAAATGTCTGTGTGGACCTGGTTCTCATCATTCCTTTTTCCCTGCATGACCTGCCAGTGGAAATCCTTTTTTGGTTCTATAAGGTGACTTGTGGATAGACAAGAAATAGGAAGAGAGGGCCACACCTCACAAGTAATTGCATCCATTGAGTTACAGGGTTTGCAAATCAGCATTAATGAATAGTAGGAATACAATTTTTTAATTTCCTACAAAACTGATCCTTGATCTCAGCCCAAATTCTCCCTCTTTATAGGAGCCTTCCTTCACCATCTGTTCTAAATTCTCCTCCTCTACTAACTCTATACTTGCTCTTGGTTTACCCTATTTATTATCTTCATATCACTTAGATTTTGAAGTAACTCTCTGTATTTTTTTTGTTTACATGCTTATTGTCTACCACTCCAAGTCAGTTCCAAGTCAGCAGGAACATTTTCTGTCATATTCACCACATAGTAGGTGCTCAATAAATACTTGCTAAAAAATTAATGAACAAATGAACATTTAATATTTTCAAATTGTCAAAGCTACCACATTACAATTTAAAAATGTGGGGTTTTTTTTTTAATTTCTAACATGATGCCTGAGTATTTTTGAACATCAGCCCATCCCTGATTCCTTCTCTGAACACTGCCCCATTTCTTAGCCTCACTCCATCCCAAGCCCGCGATGGTGGGGGAGATAGGGACATGGAAGGTTTGGGGATAGCATAAGTCTCAAGAAAGGGATACAGAGTTGTCTTACACAATTATTATTTTTTCTATTTGGTAACAAAAAAAGCAGAAGTTTGATGTTCTGTTTTGTAGACCACAGAAAGCTAATGACTTCAGCTAAAATAATGGACTCCATTGGGAGAAGCAGAAGTCTTTGTGTGTTTCTTCCAGGAATGCCCTTTGCAGTAGGTTGATTCAGCTGGGAGAGGAGCACTTTCAAGCTTTCCACCTTCCTCCTCTTTCTTTCAAGAGAAGACAGATGAAATGGCTCTAACTCTTATAGATAATGTGAAGGATGGAAGCCCCGTAAAGATAACAAAGATGAGACACAGGTGTCTGGCTCACTGACAGCCTCATGGGGCCATCAGACCAGCCCTAGATTGCTACCTCTGCAAAATTTTTTTGAGAGAGAAAAAGAAATTGTTTCTGCCACCATTATTTAGGTTTTTTTTTTTTCCCAATCCCAGTCAGCCAAATCTATCCTTATAAATACACCATTAAAAGGACTACAACTAAATAATCAAAATTCTCAATTGAGTCCAAACTGCCATGTTAACATTGCTCCTTCCAAACACCATACACTTTTTTATAAAGCTCTTAACATGCTTCCCTCATTTGTCATTTTAATCCTTAAAATATACTTCTTAAATCACTTGAGGTAGGTATGAGATGAGAAAATAAGACTACAGGGGTTAAGTCACTCATCCAAGGTTTCCAGCTGGTAAATTAGAGCACAAATCATCTGAATTTTAGCCAAGGGCTAAAGTAGAGTATGCTGCCAATTGCTGAAATTTGGGTCAAAGTTTCAAGAATACCTACATGTTTTTTAATGAGATTCATGATCTGGTTATAGATTTCCTCTTTGAGAATGAAGTACGTAAAGCTTTAAATGTGTATGAGATGACATCAAAGTAGCTATGATTATCAAATTTTTAAAAATACTTTTATGAATCCTGAGAAATCTTCCACAGTGAAAATATATACAAAATAGGTAGTACAGCCAAAGAACTATTTTTCTATTATAGTGATGAGTAGTAGATAAAAGTATTTGATTCTACAATATGGGCCAAATAACTCAAATGGTAGATACAGGATTATATATTTAGGCAAGGTCAGGGTTCTAACTGGATTCTGCCACTACTTGGTACCACAACCAAATTTTGGTACTCCATCACCAGCTATGGAGGCACGTGAAGATTTATCGAAAAGCTATCAAATAGATTGCCTCACAACTGACCCAATGGTTAGGGCAACCAGATTACATAATATTGATCAGTTTGAATCACCTAACAAATCAAGTTGCATTAATACATATTAATACTATAAAATATATTTATTAAAGACTTTTGACCATATAAAGAAGTTTGTCATGGAAAGTTACAGCTATTATGTAAGAAGAACCTCTCTTTATGGTACTTTGTTAACACGTTCACTATTGCATGGATCATACATGTAGCATACTGCATTAAGGGGATGATTTTTAAAAACCTGGTTAGAGCTAGTTTTTGAAGATGAACGTATGTCCCTATGCTTTAGGTCTCTCACAGAAAAGAAATTCTACTTTTCTGACTAACTCGTAGAGATTTTGAACATCTTGGCCAGTAACTTCATTTTATGACCATGAATTTTGAGATAGCATCATTATTTTTTCTGGAGATAAGATAAATAGTAGACAGAGATGATAGTCAATATCACACCAACACCAATACTTCTCATCAAAGACAACTTTTATGTTCAGAAATAAGAGATCCCTCTCTCTTATAACCTTTTATATTACCATTATATTAAGATTTTAGCCCATTTTAGAAACATCAACCTACTTAAGAAAAGGAGCATCCTTTAAGAGTCCACCTAGTCTGATTAGTAGTGAGACTATAAATTTAAAGTGATTTTTTGGACACAGCTCTTTCAGGTTATTTCCAGACTGAAGCACACTGCCTGAGTTGAGATAAACTTTGGATATACTCTGGGAAAATTAATTTCCTGACTGTTCTAAGATCTGGCTTTTTCCAACCTATAGTCCCTGTGCCTGAGATCTGTATTTTTTTATTAAAATGACACATTGACTATTTCTGGCCTACCTGCATTCTGTCCGACATCAATGTGCTAATTCTTCTTTGTGTGATTTTGGTATTGTTTCATTTGGCTTTTTGGGAATCATATAATAGGGAATAACTAAAAAACTAACTTATTTTTGCCTATCATACATATTTTAATAATCTAGGCATTCAAGTAATATTTATCCATTGGATTTCAAGATATAAGACTGGGGACTCCTGGATGGCTCAGTTGGTTAATTGTCTGACTTTGGCTCAGGTCTTGATCTCAGGGTCCTGGGATAGAGCCCTGTGTTGGGGTCCCTGCTCAGCAGGGAATCTGTTTTTCACCCTCTCCCTCTGCCCCTCCCCTCTGCTCGTGCTCTGCCTTTATTTATTCAAATAAATAAAATCTTTAAAATAAAGGAAAAAGAAAGATAGAAGATTTGCTCTCATGTTTTGAAAGAACTGCCAAAGACTGCCAGCTAAGCCTCAACTGATCCTGGTCTCATTCCCACCTACTACTCACTCATGGCTTCGATTTAATATATTTCCATGTTTGTATCACATTCTCAAAGGTGGTTAATGTTTAAAATAGGAGGTAGAGGTTGCATTTAAATGGTTAAATTTGCTTCCAGGGGAAAAAGGAAATGAGTTTTGGTAGAAAAACATTCATCATTTACCGTCTTCATCCTTAAGGTACATTTTTTTTTTACACTGTCAGTTTTGCAGAAACTACTTATATCAGTTAAGCCATGTAGGCTGCAAGTAAGAGAAAATTCAATCAGCAATAGCACCAAAAATAAGGTAATTTAGTATCTTTTTTTTCTTTTTAGGAGGCTCCCCTACTTAAAAATTAAATTTGCTTCCAGTGAAAACAGGAAACTGGAGTTTTGGTAGAAAAAATATTCATCATTTACCATCTTCATCCTTAAGGTACATTTTTTTACACTATTAGTTTTGCAGAAACTGCATAGAATTCACTGTGGAACCTAACACAGAGCCCAATGCAGGGCTTGAACTCACGGCCCTTAAATTAAGACTTGAGCTGAGATCAAGAGTCAGATGCTTAACCAACTGAGCCACACAGTTGCCCAAAGATTATACCTTTATATCTGATTATGATGACACAGATGATGATTATTTTGTGAGGATTTTGAAAAGACAAAGCATGCATAATATCCATTATGTTAACCACGTTTAAAAATTATCCCTTGATTTGAGACTTTGAGCAGTTTGCTTAATGTTTTTTGCTGCATCTGATTAGGCCTGGGTTGGAGAGAGGGGAGTTATCCCTTAGTTAACTCCTACAAGTGAAATGTATCATTTGAATCCTACAATCAAAGGAGAAAACATTCAGTTGTCTGAGACAGGCTGATGTGCCTCAGAGTGAAAGTAGAGACAGACTTTTGAGGCCCTTAAAAAGGGAAAGAAGTTCTGTCTGTTTTAGAGTTTAAAAAGTTATTTTTACCTTGTTCACCATACAGAATTTCTTCTAGCATCACTAATTAAGCAACATTTTCAGTAATCCTTATGCTTTAAGAATTATGAAAGGAAGAATGGTAATGGATTGAAAAGTCATCCCATGTAACTTTTAATAAGCGTGCTTCTGAAGTTTTAATTTTAGATTCTGTCCTAAATTGTAGAGATATGAAGGGAGGTTATGGGATAGTGAAGAGCACTTGAACTCTGGGGGGCTTGAGGGGGAAAACAAACCAATTTCTGTTTATATATTGAATCCCTAACAAAGAAGTAGGTATGTTTATAAGGGTTTTTTTTGGAAACCAGATTTCATTTTTCCACAAGAAGTTGCTGTAAATTACTGTAAATTCTTAGGTTAGCCCAATAGACCATAGAAATAATGCTTTTGTGAACGCTGACCACCAATTTGTTCAATTTTTGGTATGGGAAAATTTACACTGAGCTTTAACACTTGGGAATTCTCCCAGCATGGTGGACTGATACTATGATCTAGTCTAGCAACAGATAAAAGAGCAGAAATTGGCCTGCTTGTTAAAGTTTGTTGCTTCTTGGAGAGTGGTGGACAGTACAGTATCTGCTCCTGAAGTGGGTGGGACGGGTAATAAGTGTAGTTGCTATAGGCGTGTGACCAGAGCACCATCCAATGCGGGTGCCCAGTTGCATTGTGGGCCAGTCCTATGGTAGAGATCCATTAGTTTGCAATTAGCCATTGATTAAGTCATTCAACATTTCCTGAATGTCAACCACAGAGTAAACACAATGCCAGGCTCTGGGAAAACAGTGGTGACCAATGACAGACATGGTCTTTTCTGTCCTGTATGGATAAACAAACAATCAAATAATCACATATAAATATAAAATTGCAGCTGGGATAAATGGCAGGAGAGATACATGGTCCTTTGAATAACAGAAGAGGGGAATTTTAATCTGGTAAACTATGGATTTCCCTGATACATGACTTCTCTTACAGAGTATTTCAGAGGTAATCAGGCCATGAGTGGAGTGGACTAAGCCAGTAGTAATGCCTGGACGAAGTCCAGTGGGGCAAGGGATAATTGAAAGAGCAATGGATGTGAGATGATGCTCGGGAGGTAGGCAGCAGATGTGAGGGAGCCTTTATGACATATGTTTACAAAAGGACCTATTGTGATCTTTAGCCTGAGAGCATTTGTGTGCATGTGCGTATATGTAAATATCAGTCTGAGCACACAGCGAAGAAAGGAATGGAAGGAGACGAAAGTTTGGAAGTTTTTGTGGTAACCAAGGTGAAAGGAGATGGTTTGGTCCAGAGAAGTGACTCTTGAACTTGAGTGAGCATCACAGTCACCCAGAGGGCTTATTAAAACACAGATTGCTGGGCCCTCGCCCCAGACATTATGACTCAGTAGGTCTGGAATGGGACACAAAAATTTGCATTTCTAACTCGTTGATGCTAAAGCTGCCACTCTGAAGATCACACTTAAAAACAACTGTAAATATTGACTTCCACCACTGATCTAGGGTGGCATTTTCAATGCAGAAAAAAGTCTCATGAGTGAAATGATGAAAACGTCCTGGGATACTTAATTTGTATTTGAAATTCTGAGGAATAATAAAATCTGATATAACCTGACATTTCATGATTTCTGACAACACTGATCTTGTGATAAGTTTTCTTACAATAAGATTAAAGTGATTAACTGTGCCTTCTCATTCTAGTCAATATTTCAACATGGAAAAAAATTTTACTGGAGTTAATTTGGAAATTTACCAAGCCATAAAATATATTTCTAAAAATTAACATATTTGGGGTGCCTCAGTTGGTTAAGTGACTGACTTCGGCTCAGGTCATGATCTCAGGGTGCTGGGATGGAGCGCCACGTCAGGTCAGGCTCCATGCTCAGTGGGGAGTCTGCTTCTCCCTCTGCCCCTCCCCCACTGCTCATACTCTCAAATAAAATCTTTAAAAAAAATGAACATATTTGAGTAAGACTTATGAAATACATGCTAAGAGGGGCGCCTGGGTGGCTCAGTTGGTTAAGCGACTGCCTTCAGCTCAGGTCATGATCCTGGAGTCCTGGGATCGAGTCCCACATCGGGCTCCCTGCTCAGCAGGGAGTCTGCTTCTCCCTCTGACCCTCCTCCCTCTCATGCTCTCTGTCTCTCATTCTCTCTCTCAAATAAATAAATAAAATCTTTAAAAAAAATTAAAAAAAAAAAGAAACACATGCTAAGATTATCTGTGGTGAAGGACCCGTTTTATTTTTTCATATCTAAGCTGCCAGGGACTACTGTGTGGCCCACATGCACATGACTAGGGAGTGGTTTGTACTACGTGGATTCACCACACAAGCTCAGCAATACCTACACTTGCCCAGACTCTGTTGAATGAGACAAGTCAAGTGGTCCTATGATTGGATGTTGTTGTGATGTCAACTTTCTACAGAAGTTTCTAAATGTGTGCCTTCCCTTTCTGTAATCATGGACAGAATTATGTAATTGTGTACCGGTAACTCGCTGTTCATGGCCTGGCACAAGATCAAAGGTCACACTTTGAATAACACTACCTTATGGGGCATATAAAAATATAATTTTTCGGGGCGCCTGGGTGGCTCACTCGTTAAGCGTCTGCCTTCGGCTCAGGTCATGATCCCGGGGTCCTGGGATCGAGTCCCACATCAGGCTCCCTGCTCGTCAGGAAGCCTGCTTCTCCCTCTCCCACTCCCCCTGCTTGTGTTCCTGCTCTCGCTATCTCTCTCTCTGTCAAATAAATAAAATCTTTAAAAATATATATATATATATATATATATAATTTTTCTTGAAAATTACTAGTCAAATCTTCAAAATGGGCAAAGTTCTGCTGAATTTCATAAATCAGCTTCATGATTTGGCAAAACTAAAGTGATAACCACAAAATTAGAAATATGATAGATAATCCTAATTATGCTTCATTTTACTTGGCAGAACTTTCAAATGAAGAAAGGCAACAGGATTTCAATAATTAATTTACTTAAGAGTAACTTTGTTTTATCCTAGAAATCTTATAACCTTCAAAATTCTGAATAAAAATTGGTCTGCACTCTAGGGTTTAGATTTCAGCAAAATTCCTAGAGATTTCTTGACTATTCTTTCATAATTATTTTGTTCTATGTGTTTATTATTTGTGTGCTGCTACAAAATGATTGAAAATAGCTGTCTAGTTAATTATGAACTCTATGATATTTTTTGGTGTTTAAAGTGTTGATTAAAGAACAAAATAAATAGTCCTGTCTAGGCAGGCTAGAAAGCTCACTGTGATGCACTTTTACCCTCTAATTCATTTGCTGTCAGAAATGTCTCATCATCATATCAATAGTAAGGCCCCACCAGTTTTAGAAGCAAATTAAAATATTATCATTTTTCTGCATTCTTAGTACCATACCATTCATCTTTTATAGCAGAATTCTTGGATATCTTGGCATTATGTAAGAGGAAGAAAACAACATTTCTACTCTTCATAACCCACTATGATATGGGTACCAGCACTACATTCTGTTTTAATGTAATTTGCTAAATAGGATCATTTAGGCATGGAATAAATCAGTCAGTCAGTCTTAGAGATTCAGAAGATTTGTACTGATTCAGAAGATTGTACTACATTTCAGATTAAGCAGCAATTCACTCTCTGGTGTGATGGCAAGATATCCTAGTGGTTAAATATGCACTTTTTAGGGGTGCCTGGGTGGCTCAGTGGGTTAAGTGTCTGACTTTGGCTCAGGTCATGATCCCAGCCTGCTTCTCCCTCTGCCCCTCTCCCTGCTCCTGGTCTCTTTCTCTCTCTCTCTCTCTCTCTCTCAAATAAATAAATAAAATCTTTAAAAAAATATGCAAGTTCTAGGGCACCTGGGTGGCTCAGTCAGTTAAGTGTCTGCCTTCAGTTCAGGTCATGATCCGAGGGTCCTGGGATCAAGTGTCACATTGGGCTCCCCGTGTGGAGGGGAGCCTACTTGTCCCTCTACCTCTCCCCACTGCCTGTGCTCTATCTCTCATGCTCTCTCTCTCAAATAAATAAATAAAATCTTTAAGAAAAATACGCAAGTTCTAGGTTCTGTTTCTGAGAAGAAAAAAGCACTTTTTCTATTTCTCCCACTAATTACAACTAAAAACCCTGGACTTTATACATAAAGTAAACATCAAAAAACTCTACAAGAAGGAAAGAAGGCAGATTGGCCAGGGATCTGGGACTTAAGGAGTTATATTATGATCTGGTGGTGAGTTCCCTGGATTTACTTTTGGCCTCATATATCCCACACTTGCAGTTAAATAAACTGGCAACTTGGAAATATGACCAGGCACAGACAAAACCAACAAACCAACCAAAAATACATCTTAGATAAGAATTACTCTACTCCAGGCAAATACCACAGAAAAAAAACATGGCTTTATCCCTACCAACACCAACAAAAGTTGAATGAGTTGCCTAGATGTCCCCCAGTGTCAGGCTATAATAAGGTGTCCAATATATGACCACTGGAATGATGTCAGAGAAGGCCAAGTGGAGAGATAGAACTTTCACCACTACCCCGTAGTAAAGAGGCCATCCTCTGTAATATCAGTGGAGGCCTCACAGGAAGCAGTTACTCCTATATATCCTAGCACAAAAGGTAGAAGTGAAGGCCTAGTGAGAAGCCAAAAATCCCACTCTGACCCTCTAGTCACATGAAACTTTCCCTTCTCAGATGTCAATGGCAGCCAAATAGGAAGCTTGGACTTATACCCCCATTTGGTAGTAATAAGATGCCACTCCCCAACTTTACCTATTTTGGGGAAAGTCACAGAAAAACAGCTAAAATAAAATAGAAGGTTTAAATAAGATTCAGAATCTTATAGCATAGTACCTCAAATTTTCAGGTCTCAGTAGAAAGTCATTCATCATACCAAGAACCAGGAAGATCTCAAAACTGAATGCAAAGAGACAATTAATAGATAGCAGCACTGAAATGACAGAGATATTATAATTATCTGACAAAGATTATAAAGAGGCTATCATAAAAATGATTCTACAGGCAATTACAAACACATTTGAAACAAATAAAAAAATAGAAATGTCAAAAGAAATAGAAAATCTCGATCAAGAAATAGAAGGTATAATGGAATATTACTCAGCCATCAGAAAGAATGAATACCCAACATTTGCATCAACATGGAAGGAACTGGAGGAGATTATGCTAAGTGAAATAAGTCAAACAGAGAAAGAATTATCATATGGTTTCACTTATTTGTGGAACATAAGGAATAGCATCAAGGACATTAGGAGAAGGAAGGGAAAAATGAAGGGGGGGAGATCAGAGGGGGAGACGAAAACTAAAACTAACGATGTACTGTATGGTGACTAAAGTAACATAATAAAAAAGATCATAATTTAAAAAAAAAAGAAACAACACTCAAAAAAAAAAAAAAGAAATAGAAGGTATGAAGGAGAACCAAATGGAAATTTCAAAGTAAAAAAATACAAGAATTAAACATTTTAAAACTCAATAAATGGGTTCAACAGCAGAATGAAAGGGACAGAGGAAAGAATCAGTGAACTAAAAAACGGAACAATAAAAATTACCCAGATGGAAACAACAGAGAAAAGACAGACTTAAAAAATTAATAGAGCCTCAGGGACCTGTGGAGCTATAACAAAATATCTAACATTCATGCCATTGGAACCCTTGAAATTAGGGGGGAAAAAAAGAGAGAACTGAAAAAATAATTGAGGAACACCAAATCAAAGCTGAAAACTTCCCAAATCTGGCAAAAAGACATAAATATACGGAATAAAGTTGAGTGAGCTGAAAACAGGGTAAATCCATAGAAATCCATGATGAAACATATCATAGTCAAATTTTGGAAGACTAAAGAATAAAAAAAACAAAACAAAACAAAACTTTTTAAGGAATCAAGAGAGAAATAACACATTATACATAAAGGCAAAATATTTGAATGATAGCAAATTTATCATCAGAAACCATAGAGGCCAGAAGCAAGTAGCACTAGTTTTCAAGTACTGAAAGAAAAGATCAAGCTAGAATCCAATATCCAATAAAAATAATGTTTCAGAAATAAAGAGGAAATCAAGATATTCTGAAATAAAGGAATGCTAAGAGACTTTGTTCCTAAAAGAATGGCTACAGAAGGTCCTCTAAAGAGAGAGAGAGGAAAAAACAAACAAACAAACAAACAAACATAAGAAAGAATCTTGGGACATCAGGAAGGAAAATACAGCATGGTGTGCAAAAACATAGACAAAATACTAAATTATGTTTGATAAATGAAGCAAAAAATATATAACTGTTTTATGTGGTTCTACAGATATATAGAGGAAATGTTTAGGACAATTATATTATAAATGGAGAATAGTAAAGGAATGTAAAGAAAAGCAAGCTTTCAAAATTCATTCAAACCAGTAAACTAACAACGCCATTAGCATGTGATGTGTTATATGTATAATATAATACTTAGAGCAATCATTTAAAAAAAAAGCTATACAATGAGGTTAACTTAAAATGTGACAGATAAATCACAATGTAATTATAGAAAATGTTTAACCCACAGGAAGACAGGAAAAAGGAAACAGAAAGAAATGAGAACAAATAGAACAAAGAGAAAACAAAAATAATATGGCTGAATTAAGCCCTAACATATTGAAATTAAACAAAAGTGGTCTAAATACACTAATCAGAAGACATACTCTAGCAAAGCAGATTAAAAATCATGACCCAATATGCTTTCTGTAAGAAACTCTTCAAATAAAGTGATACAGGCAGATTTAATGAAAAAGTTGGAGAAGATATATCATGCAAATATTAATCAAAAGAAAATTGCATGGGTACCTGGGTGGCTCAGTCAGCTAAGCAGCCAACTCTTGATTTCAGCTCGGGTCATGATCTCAGGGTCATGGGATTAAGCCCCATGTCAGGCTATGTGCTCAGTAGGGAGTCTGCTTGGGATCCTCTCCCTTTGCCCTCCCCACCGCCTGTGCTTGCACTCTTTCTCTCAAACAAATAAATAAAATAAATCTTAAAAACAAAAAAGAAAGAAAGCTGAAGTAGTTATACTAATATTAGATAAAGTAGACTTCAAAGCAAATAAAATTACCAGAGGCAGAGAGAGAGATTATATAATGACAAAAGATTAATCCATCAAGAAGACATAGCAATCATAAATATATATACCAAACAGCCAAGATGCAAAATATATGAAACAAAAACAGATAGATCTAAAAGGGGAAATATCCAAATCCACCATTACAGTTGGAGACTTCAATACCCCAATGCCAACAACTAATAGGACAATCAGCAAGGGTAAGAAAAGGGTAAGAAAATCAGCAAGGGTAGAGAAGAACTGAACAACACCATCATCAAAAACAACAAAATATCTATAAAACATTTTTAGAATATTTCATGTAACAGAAACAGAATACACATTCTTTTTAAGCACTCATGGAACATATATCATGATAGACCATATCCTAGATCATAAAAAAAATTTTAACAATTGTAAAAGAACTCAAACCACAGAAAGGATGTTCTCTGACCACAATGGCATCAAATTATAAATCAATAATAGAAAGAAAACAAAAATCTCTAAGCACTTGGTAACTTAACAACATATTTTAAATAATTCATTGGTCAAAGAGAAAAAAATGTATTTAGCTGAATGAAAATGAAAATATATCAAAATTTGGGAGACATAGATAAAACAGGGGTCAGAGGAAAATTATAGCACTAAATTTATAGTCCTTAGATAAGAAAAGAGGAAATGTTTCAAATTAATAATTCAAGTTCCCATTTCACGAACCTAGAAGAAAAACAAAGATAACCCAATGCAAGTATAAGGAAGAAAATAATAAAGATAAGAGCAGAAAACAATGCAATTGAAACTGAAAAACAATGGAGAAAATCAATGAAACAAAGAACCGCTTCTTTAAAAGATCAAAAAATTGATTAACCTTTACAAAGACTGTAAAGCAGAAAACAGATAATTCAAATGGTCAAAATCAGGAATAAGACAGACCTTGTAGAGGATAAATGAATACTACAAGCAAGATTGCATAACTAAATTTGACATCATAGTTAAATTTGAAAACTCATGTTCCCTCAGAAACATAAACTATCACAATTTATCCAATATGAAATAGATAGTGTGAATAGACCTATAATAATTAAGTAAACTGAATTCATAATTGAAAAGCTCTCCAAAAAAAGTAATTTTTAGACTTGTTTCTCTGTAGAATTCTACCAAACATTCAAAGAAAAATTAACACTAATTATGTACAATCTCTTATAGAAAACAGAAAGGGAAAAAACACTTCCAAATTCATTTTATGAAGCTAACATTACCCTAATATTAACGACAAAGATAGTACCAAACACAACAAAACAAAACCCTCAGACCAATGCCCCTCATGAATATAGATACAAAAACTTTAACAAATATTAGCAAATAGAATTCAGCAATGTATAAAATAAATTATACACCATGACCAAGTGAGTTTTAAGCTTGGTTTAATATCTGAAAACCAATTATTATAATCTACTATATTAACAAGCTAAAAAAGAAAAATTATATGATCATCAATCTATGAAGAAAAAGAATTAAAAAAAAATCAATACCCACTCATGATAAAATAAAAACTTCTCAAAAAATAAGAATTAGGGAAAACTTCCTCAAACCGATAAATAGCACATGCAAAAAGCCCTGTAGCTAAAATTGTACTTAAGGGTGTAAGACTGAAGGCTTTATCTATAAGAGTAGGAACACGGCAAGAATATCTGCTCTCACCACTCTTATGTAACATAGAGCTGGAAGTTCTAGCAGTGTGATAAGGAAAGAAAAGGAAATAAAGTCATACAGATTGGAAAGGGCTAAAACTGTAGCACATGCAAATGACATAATTATCTACACAGACAATCCCAAGGAATATGCAAAAAACAAAAACAAGCAAACAAACATGAACCTCCTAGAAATAAAAAGTAAGTTCAGCAAGGTCACAAAGTCACAAAGTTGCAAAATATAAAGTAAACATAGAAAAAATCAATTGCATTTCTATATACTTGCAATGAACACACAGAAGCAGAAATTTACAATATAACATCATTTATACTCACTTAAGAAAATAAAACAGTTAAGTGTTATTTTATCAAAATATGTACAAAACTTCCATGTTGTAAACTACTACAAAATGCTAATGAAAGAAACCAAAGAAACTTGCTCAAATGACCCAATGACTTACCCAACTCAATATTACCAAACAACTTACTCAAATACACTAAACTTTATGACAAAGTGCAAAAGCAATTGAATGAAGGAAGGACAACTTTTTCAAAAAATAGCATTGGAGCTACCTGGCATCCATGTGACTGGCAAATAAATGAACTTTGAACTAAAACCTTACACTTTATGTAGAAATTAATTTAAAAGGGGTCACAGACTTAAATGTAAAACTGAAAAATTATGAAAAATTTTGAAAAAACACAGGCTATCTTTGGGCTACAGAGTTTTAAAACTTGAAAACAAAAGCATGATCCAGAAAAGAAAAAAAGAAAAAATTGAACTTCATCAACATTAAAAACATGTTTTGCATAAGATCCTGTCAGGAAGATGAAAAGATCAGGTAGAGGCTGAAGAATAATATTTGCAAACCTTATGTCAACAGAAGGACTAGTATCTAGCATATGTAAAGAACTCTCAAAATGTAACAACAAAACCCCCCAAAAATACAATTGAAAAATTGGCAAAAGAAATGGATATTTCACCAAAGGGTGAAAGATGGCAAGAAATTACATTAAAAAGTAATCGACATCATTAACCATTAGGGAAGTGTAAATTAAAATCACAGTGAGATATCACTATATACCAGCAGAATGAATAAAATAAAAAATGTACTGACAACATTAAATACTGGTGAGGATACAGAGAAACTGGACCACTCGTATATTTTTGGTGGGAATGTAAAATAGTACAGACATTCTGGAAAACAATTTCACAGTTTCTTTTTTTTTTTATTCTTATGTTAATCCCCATACATTACATCATTAGTTTTAGATGCAGTGTTCCATGATTCATTGTTTGTGCACAACACCCAGTGCTCCATGCAGAATGTGCCCTCCTCAATACCCACCACCAGGCTAACCCATCCTCCCACCCCCCTCCCCTCTAGAACCCTCAGTTTGTTTTTCAGAGTCTATCGTCTCTCATGGTTTGTCTACCCCTCCGATTTCCCCCGCTTCATTCTTCCCCTCCTGCTACCTTCTTCTTCTTCTTCTTTTTTTTTTTTCTTAAACAATTTCACAGTTTCTTAAAAAAATAAACATGCAACTACCATATGACACAGCAACTACACTTCTGGGCACTTATCCTGGAGAAGTGAAGATGTGTTCACATAGAAACCTGTACACAAATGTCCAGAGTAGCATTATTTGTAATAGTCCCAAGCTGGAAACAACCCAGATAGCCTTCAACTGGTGAGTGATTAAACAAACTGTATAGAATGCTACTCATCAGTAACAGGAATAAACTATGAATACATGCAACAACTTGGATAAATCTGCAGAGGATTATGAGTGAAAAAATTCTAAAAAGTTACATGCTCTGTAATTCCATTTATATAACATTATTGAAATGACAAAATTATAGAAGTGGAAGATAGATTGGTGAAATAAAGAACAGTGATTTCAAATGAAGAAGAAAGAAAAAGAAAGAAGGAAGGAAGGAAGGAAGGAAGAAAGAAAGAAAGAAAGAAAGAAAGAAAGAAAGAAAGAAAGAAAGAAAGAAAGAAAGAAAGAAAGAAAGAAGAAAAAGAAAGAAATAGAGAAGGAGACGGGGGGGAGGAAAGGAGGGAGGGAGGGAGGAAGGAAGGAAAGAAGGAAAGAAAGAGGTAGGGAGGAAGGAAGAGAAAGGAAGAAACCTTGAATAAAGTAGTTCACAAGATGAATGGCCAGGGATTAGAGGAAGGAGAACAGTCAGAACATCACCATGAAAGACTAGACAAGAAATTAAGTCTGAATCTGGGAGCAAAACTGGGAGAGCATTCTATACCCGTTCAAGTGATGTTTCAAAGAAAGAAATAACAGGACTTGAAGACAAGTGGATACAGAAATCTGTTTTTCCTTTTTATTTTTTTTTAAGATTTTATTTATTTATTTGAGAGAGAGACAGAGGGGGAGAGAGCACAAGGGGGGAGGAGCAGAGGCAGAGGGAGAAGTAGGCTCCCTACTGAGCAGGGAGCCCGATGTGGGGCTGGATCCCAGGACCCTGGGATCGTGACCTGAGCCGAAGGCAGAGACTTAACTGACTGAACCACTCAGGCGCTCCTTTCCTTTTTAATAACAAAAATCCTGGTTGACATTTTTTTGCCTTTTTATCTATTAACCTTATCTAAATCAAAAAAGGCAAAATTGTTTTGTCCAAAAATCGGTGACTGTCACCATTTTTTTAAATCCTATTTTTATCTGAGATCCTCAGAAAAGAATTCAATGTAGCCTAATAATGTAGCACTGGATTTCTAATGCTGACTTTGCCACCTGGCAACTGTTGGACAGATCAAGAAATTTATCTTCATGAAAACACATTGAATTGGTGTCATCAATTCAAATTTCCTAAAAATATGAAAAAAGTGAATGTCATTTTTCTTCACTTGGCACTGATGGAATGCTGAATCATGAAAATGTATATGGCCTTCTTAGCGCTAAACAATATCCTTGGTGAATGAATGACTGTGTGAACAAATCCTTCTTCTTTTTTAAAGTTCTTTACATATAGTTTCTAAGCAACTGTCAGACAATGTTCTAGTAAGAACTGGACCTAACAGATACATGCTTGAAACAGATTCACATAAAGAGCTGTTAAACATAAATGTGATTCGAAATACATGTTTCAAGGAGACAAAACTATATTATAAGTGAGCACCAGTGGAAATCTAAATTGGTCCTCAGGTACTCAGATAGCCTTAACAGATCTTGCCAAACATTCCTGGGGCATCCCAACAACAGGTATTCTCCTTTAAGCCATATCCTAAAAATCTTTGAAATGTAAGGTAGAATTCACAATGTTCACATCTTTCTAACCCATTTGATACAAAGAATGTCGCACAGTTGTCTGAAGTTGAAAAAGACATTAAGCTTTAATGCTTATAATTACTGCCTAACCAGTGCAATAGTTATGAAAATTAATTTCCTATTCTCTAGAATTATTCATGTGTAGTAAACATAAGTCGATCTTTGGAATCTAAATTCCTTTAATTAGAATATACAGTTGTGTTCGTCTTTTAAAAAGTTAAAAAAGAGTTTATTCTAAGTATTCATCATTGCAAGATGTGGAAGCATCTTCTTTTAGAAATATCTGTTATTCTTGGAAATGAATAATGGTTTATAGTAAGAAGATGTGGCAAATAATTATAAGACTAAAATTCAACTCTGACCTCTCCCATTTCTGTCTTCCGTTTCAAGGCAGTAACATTTCATACAAAACTTAAAATGCCACGCTTTAGAGTCAAGGAATAAATTTTTGTGTATATGGTAGAAATGTTAATGTAATTTAGAAATTGAATTCTTTTGAGCTCTGAATAATATGCCCCGAAGAGCTGAGTTGCCTATTTCCATGAACCAGCAGGATGCATCACTGCTCCCAAGAACATCATCAATAGAAGTCAGTGATTCAAACTGAATGAAAGATGACAAGTATGCTATTTGTTTCCACTACTAAATTCTGTCTGTTTTTACTTCCTAACAAATTGTTCAATTGAACTATATTAAAACCTTTTTAGAAAAGGAAACTTCTTAACATGAAAAAAATGGCCAGTAAATAGTCTTTGAGTACATGTGAATAAGTTGCTGTCCAAATCAATCTGTCACTTGGCTTAATATAATTGGAAGAAAATGATATTTCATTATTGCATCCAAAAGAGTAAATTATACTAAGTCCCACATATTGGCATTGGGTTGCCCTTAGAATGCCACAACTTTCCTGCTTTCAATGAAAACTTTAAAAAATCATACTCAAGTTATTTGGACACCCACATAACTATTAACAAAACAAAAACCAAAAACAAACCTTAGTCAAGGGGACTAATAGAAATTTCTGTTCAGTTCTAGGCTGCACAATTTACAAGAAAATTGGAGAATATGAAGCAGATTTAGGCCACAGCCACAAGAATGATGAAAAGGCTGAAAAATGGGATCTAAGAATAGGATAAAAGAAACAGACAAAGTGAGACAAGTTAGGGCTTAATGAACTTCACATTACCTGATAGCTGAGCACTTGTTTCCTATTGCCTTCTACAAAAGTCTTGGGTTACCCTGGGGTGGATAGGAACGAGAGCAGCAAACCCTTGTTCTCTACATTTCCATAAAAGAAGGCAATAAAATCACTTAAAAATGATAGACCTTTTAAATAAGGATCTGGCAAGTGCTATGAAATATACAAATGTTATTGTGAGATTCTTATCACTAATGATCCAAAATTTTTCTTCCAAAAGTTTGTCTCTCTGGAGCATTGAACTTTAATTCTTCACTCTAGAGCCCCTCCACAGACAGATGCATGCAACTGTTCTAATTCATGGAATGTTTGAGACTTCTTTATTTTCTTACTTAATTGACATACAACAGATTCACATTTATATCTTAAGTAGCTGTTCAGATGAAAACTCCCTTTACCACAATCGTTGTGATTTCCATTGCTGGCCATAGGTCTCATATCATTTGCTCCTATTCTCAGGACACCATACTTTTTATCTTAGTAGATATAGAAATTATGTATTGTTTTCTACGGTTTATAATCTTCATTTTATCTTACAGTTTCTGAAGAGACACGTACTGTCCTACCTGAAGTGTTCCCATAGATAAGACTTAAAGGAATGTTCAATTATTAAGTCAAACTACATTATGGGTTTACTTAGAGCATGTAAAAATACCTCTCCTCCACCCAAACTGTGGTACTGAATCCCACCTTTTATGAACTACCTGGCAGAGTAATTCTTTAATTGACAATTTTCTGAAATTTCACAACATATGTGAATATTAAATTTATTACCACCTTTTGCAAATTGATGTTCAACACCTCTTGTATTTGAAAACTTGGTTTGCCCAGAACTCCAGAGAATGAGGTTTGGGCCACAGCTTAACTACAAATCTAAGCCACATTTTATAAGGCACACACATTCCAAATTGTTTGCCAGATGTCACTGCTGTTAGCTTCCCACAATATTCTAAAATATATCAGACAAACAGGCGTCAGTATGATTAATTCTGATGATTACTTAATTTTTTTCCTATACACAGTGACCTCTAGAAGCTCTAAGTTCAGTTGAATACACATAGAGTCACTTCAGTTAACTAAAGTGTTTGTAAATAAATGATATCTTTTCTCCATTAACATGTCTCCATCTTGACCTACAAGAGTGGATTGTATGGGTCATCTCAGATGACTAATTTGTCTTTTTTTTTAACCCATTGCAAGGGAACAAAAAGGACAGAGAAAAACAAATATTTTTAAATATACACATATTAAGACACTGCTGCAAAAAGTGAATTTCTGCTGAATTTAAGTCAAGCTTTCCTGTGAGCCTTTACCTATTTTTTTATAAAGTCCAATAAATAATGACAACAAATAACATAGGAACTTTTAAAACTTTCAGATAAAAAGATACTTCCATGTGTATTATCTTGTTTTACTTTCATAAAAATCCTATAGCCTAGATATTACTGTTCTTATATTACAAAGGGGGAAACTGAGACTTGGGGAGGTAAAGTTAATTGCTTAAGTCTCACAGACAGGAAGGCGTCCAACAGACCTCCACCTCCAGATCCTGGCCTCTGGTCACCATGATCAAGAATGTGCATGTAGATGCATGTGACACAAATCTACACACAGAGACAGACTGAGATCACTGTTTAAATGTGACAGAGGTTTCTACAAATTCCAGTTGACTTTAAGGTCGCCTCTCCCATTGTGCAGGCTGTAGGCTGTTTGTGCAGGTTTTTTTGTGCAAAGTGATATAGTACTTGTATACTTTATTAGAAAGTTACGTGTGTAAATTATATCAGCTATCAGAAAAGTATCCTTGTTGGGGTGCCTGGGTGGCCCAGTCGGCTAAGCAAATAATTCTTGATTTCATCTCAGGTCATGGTCTCAGGGTTGTGAGCTGAGCCCCTCGCCAGGCTCCATGCTCAGAGTCTGCTTCAGATATTCTCTCTCCCTCTCTCTCTGTGCCCCACCCCTATTCCCCCTGCTCAAGCGCACACGCCTGCTCTCTCTCTCTCTCTCAAAAAAAAAGTATGCTTGTAATCTATCATTTCTTTAAAAAGTGAGATATCTGTATAACTACAGAGTTCATTATAAATTATATCAGTAAAAAGTAACCTTTTTCTACATCATCTCTAAAACAAAAAAGGAAATATGCGTTTAGTTTATGCAGTATTTATAACTTCTTAATTCACTTTCTTTTTTTTTTTTTAAAGATTTTTTATTTATTTATTTGACAGAGAGAGACATAGCGAGAGCAGGAACACAAGCAGGGGGAGTGGGAGAGGGAGAAGCAGGCTTCCTGCAGAGCAGGGAGCTGGATGTGGGACTCGATCCCAGGACTCTGGGATCATGACCTGAGCCAAAGGCAGACGCTTAATGACTGAGCCACCCAGGCGCCCAATAATTCACTTTCTAAATTTCATAACTTAAAATTTACTTAGAGCTTACTTTTAGCTATCACATAATATTAATTCCTTATTGAAATGTATGTTCAATTCTGTACTGGAAAGGTAACATTAACTGTTCTAATGAACTCCACAAACTTTCAGGCAGCAGAAATTTCTCTCTCAGTTGGATACCTGTGTGACCTGCTTGTTCCTGGCAGGTCGCTTTCCTTCACATGATGATTCAAAGACTCAGGCGACTTTAAAAAAGAGAAAACACTTTGTGCTTCAGTTCATGTTCCACTTGCGAGACCTACTCCCACGTTTAATGTAAATGTGAAGGGAGCTATAATGCCTTGCTCAGCAGTGACTTCCCAACTCCCACTCAATACTATGGCAGGGCAGTCATAAATTTTGGTGCCTAGCTGCGATCTCTAGGTAACTATACAAGGACATATATAATCTACCTGCCTTTGTTCTACTACACATAATTAATAATTTTTATATCATTTTCTGTTGTATATCTGTAGTCAAGAGGCTAGGTAAACACATTTACCTGGTATGTGAATGCACTCTGAAGTACATTGTTTACCCTGGGTGCAAAAATGAGAAAATTACTTGTACTCCCTCAGAATTCATTTCATTTCTGTCAAATGATATTATGGAGCTGAACATTTATTAAACCACCCCTGACCTGTGTTGAAAGAATTTTATAAAACAAAGAAAGATAAAATGTATTACAATACAATTCTGGATGTTCATTTCAAGGTATTTTATATCATATATATATGTATATGACACATATATTTATATCTGCATATAGATACATATATATACATATGTATACACTTTTTCCACCTGTGATCTTGAAATAATAATAAAACGGTGCTCTTTCATGAAATAGGAATAATAAAGCATATGATAAGGAGTTCATAATAACTAACAGGATGTATGAAATGTCATGGATTAATTTCATTAATTTAATTAAATTAATTTCACTAATCTCATTAATATGAAAATGCATGTGAACCTCTTTTAAACTTTAAAACTCCTTATGAGTTTTAAGTTTTTATTTTTATCTTTGTGTTATGATAGAGGATCCTAAATTCATGTTACATGTTTTATTACATAATTGCAAACTCAGTCTCTAGGGTAGTTTACACAAATATTCACACTAGGAACTTGAGTCTTTATACAAAAGATGATGAACTTTATTTATTTTTTAAAGATTTTATTTATTTACTTGAGAGAAAGAGTGAGCAAGAGAGAGAGGACAAGCGGGAGTTAGAGACAGAGGGAAGGGGAGAAGCAGACTCTCCGCTGAGCAGGGAGCTTGACACCAGCTCGATCCCAGGACCCTGGGATCATGACCTGAGCCAAGGGCAGACACTTACCTGACTGAGCCACCCAGGTGCCCCAAGATGATGAACTTTATACAAAAATCTCTAGCTTCTGAAAGAAGATACCTATTAGGTTGTTTTTACTGCAGATATGCTCTATGGAGTAGAATTGCCAAGTATAAATTTCTGGAAATTGAGGAGAGCAGAAAAGAATGGAAATGCTAAGCTGAGAAGCTCCAGCTATTTTCTGCACGTGGCTAAGTAGCACAAAGGAGAAATAAAAGGCAAAAGGAGGTAGGTTTGCCGTTTTGCTACTAAATCTAGAATATACATTTATTATATGTGTGTTTATATGTGTTTAAGTATATTTTGCAGACTTTTAATCCATAAGATGCTATTTCTTATTTTTGAAATCAAGTTTATGATCTTGACCTCATTTTAGCAAAACTTTTTACATTTTTACTACAGTGTCTCCCATACTCAAATCATTTTAAGTATTCAAGTAGCTTATTGTTTGGGGGATAAGCATCAGGAAAGGAAAAACTCCTAAGACAGCTAGCTATTAGCTTAGCCACCCAGCACAGACTGAGAAAAGGAACCAACAGGTTTATTTGAATAAGTGGTTTATGTTATGCTGTCTGAGACCACCCACACAAAGCATTTGTCTGTCAACCCACGTGGTGTGCATGTGTATGCAAGCCCTCCAAGAGGTACACTCAGCATCATATACAATGTGTAATTGGAGACAGGTACTGGGTTTTCTTGGCTTTGTCTTTTTAACAGTAATGTGCTATGAATTTTTAATTCACTCAGATACAAATGCTCATAGAATTCAATAACCCTACAGTATAAATCTATTTTTAACTGGTCACTGAAAACGAAGTGGAAATATATTCAAATTCTTTCTACTCTTTAAGATCGGTCGTTTAAAAATCTGCCAGTAAATAATCTGTTTTGCATAGGAAATTATACTATATAATCCAGAGGTCTAGAAGAATAACTGTGACTCCATAAACTGAAAGATGCATTCCAGATTGACAGTTGGAATCAACCAAATCGATGCTTTCTTTCAAATCTGATGCCTTGTCTACCACATGTGACTATTGACAATCCAAAAACGAAAATGAGAACAATTGGTCTTAACAACATGATCAAGTACTACTCTGCCTGAACTCGGGACTTCTGGGTTGCTGAAATACATAATTTGTTATAGGTATCATTCTATCATGCATAAGGATGAGAATTTCTCATTTTCATGTTTTTGAAAAAACTAAAATTTGTTGGTTTTCTTCTTCTTCACCGGAAGACACTGTGATATAGTGGAAAATCGAACTTGGATTTAGAAGTCATGAATGTTTCATCTCTGACATTTACTCCCCAAATCCTCAGACAAGTTACTCCATCACACTAAGCCTTAACTGACTCATGGAAATAATATTCATTCCTCACGGGGTTGTTGTAAAGATAAAACACAAAAATGTTTGTGATGTTTCATTTCTAGTAGGTATTATGCTGTGTTGTAGGGCAACCCAACTTGCATCTAAAAGTACATCAGACTGATTTGGGCATGCTTAGGGATTGGCAGGGTGGACCCTCCCTAAGCCTTTTTGCAATAGGACTGGGTAACTCCCAGAAGGGTAATTGTTCTGATGGAAAAGGTTCCCCAGAGTAAAGAGTAAAGCCTTGGTTACCAGTGATAAAAGGAGGTCTGATTAATATGATGCCTCTTCCTCCAATTTATCTGTTGCACCAACCCTGCTGCTCTCGTCTGGGACACGTAAAAGGAAAAAAAACAAAATCAAAGGAACGTTTTTACTAACATCCTAGTCAAGACAGTGAAAGAGAAATAGCACTTCTTTGATGGCCACCAAGAAGTTTTTTTACATTTAAAGCAGAAACCTGAGCAGCTTTAATACTTCAAGGGCTCTAGTATCCCAGGTGCCCTGGGGGAGTTGGAGGAGCGTGGTGGACATTGAGGCACGCGGAAAGTGCTGGACCAGGGTTGGGAAGTAGACCTGCTTATCAGTGTGTATTGGGCAATCTGGAAAAGAGGAAGTTCCCTGGAAAACCAGAGGGACTGTAAACAGAGGGCTGAGGTCTTCTATCAGCAAGCAGGGGCAAGACAAGTAGATTCCATCATGTGATCGTGTCTTTTACTATGTGCTGATGCGGCATGGGGAGAAACTCTGAATATAAAACCATATTGTCTGGCATACGATTAGTCAATTTTTAATTTTTTTTTTTTTTAAATTCATGTTCTGGACTCTCAAAGACCCAAAACTTCCGTGAAATAGGATGTGAAATTTTTCAAACAATATTGCCACACAGTTTTTCTTTTTTTCTCAAAAATAAAAAAGGATGTGAGAAACCCTCCCCGAACACATGTTAGACATATCATAAGAACTTCTTTTTGAAAAGCAGAAATACCTATTTGTTTCATTAACTACTACATAACCTCTGATACGAGGTCCAAAATGCTAAGTGATTATGATTTTAATTACAAACAAATGAAACAAATGAACAAACTAAAAAAAAATTGTCCAAAGACTTTTGAAGCAAATTTGAAAAATAAGTTCTTTCATGTTTGCTTCCTCATTCTGTTCTCTTCTGACGTGGTGTGGTATAAAGGAAAAATCACAAACCCTTGGAATCTGACAATTCTTGATCCTTCCACTTAACTGGTTGCAATGCTTAGCAAACTGTTTACCTTCATAAAATAAAATGTTGCAAGACAAAATGAGATATGCACGGTGTGTTGCCTAGCCCGGTGCCTGGCACATTTGGCGGACAATGTGAATTCTTTTCTGCCTTCTCAATTCCTGCCCCCCTTTTCTTGCAAACATATATTTCTATTCCAAGTATCCACAGGCAGGATAGCAAAATGATTAAGAAAGCATTGCATGGGTATGTATTCTGTTTCTGCAAGTTAGGCCAGTTCTCAAGACCTGTTTCCTCATCTATAACGTGGTAATTACGGTACCTTCCACATAGGCTTTTAGGGGAATTAAGTGGTTAAAAATCATGGGACATACTTTCAGGAGTGACCACTAGAATATAAGCCCCATGAGAACTTACTGGTCACTCCTGTATCCCCAGTACACAGAACAGTACCTGGAATAGAGTGGATGCAGAATAAATATGTGAAAAATGAATAAATGCAGTATTAACATGCTTGCTTCCCTTTGCCCGACCTAAACTATCCCTTTTATAAACTGAGGGACCTGTGTGGGGGTCTGCAGGGATTAGAGACTTCATCCTCAATGTAAATAGGAAAACTCCTCCATGACTTCCCCTTCCCTAAACTGTATTTGCCATGACCGATGATCACACCCCTCCATAATGACAATAGCGGGCCCGTGTTGTACAGGACACAGATTTGGGTCCGATGTGTGAGCATTGATCGATGTGCCAGCATGCTTGTCGGCTGCCTTCTGTCCAGGAGCAGAGAGCAGAGGCTGCTAAAGAGCAGGAGAGCGCCTACAGCTTATGTATCACAGACGCACTCTGTAAACGTTGTACAGAGGGAACAGCCCACTTTCCCCAGTACCTTGTGAATAAATGTTTTTATTATAATAAGTTCTTGTTTACAGAGTCTCAATATTTTCTATCTCCTTAACAGTAATATCATAAATCCCACAGTTAGATTAAGTACTACTAGAGTATGGTATGTCTTGATGATTCCCTTTGATGGTCTTTAGCATGCTAGCAGGCAACAGTGGGTTATGTATTAGGCGATCCAGTCTCAGGGAATTAAATTGCTTTAAAAACAAAGTATAAATTCAACAAAGTATTATTAGGAAACTCCTAACTCTGTCCCATGAAAATTTGTGAGACTCCATATGATTAGAGCTATATTATTTTTCCCATATACTTTCCCCTTTCTCTGCATCCCCGCCAACATCTGTCATTTCCTGACTTGTTAATTTTAGCCATTCTGACTGGTGTGAGGTGGTATCTCATTGAGGTTTTGATTTGGATTTCCCTGATGCTGAGCGATGTTGAGCACTTTTTCATGTGTCTGTTGGCCATTTGGATGTCTTCTCTTCCCATATACTTTCAAGGGCAAACCCTTAGTGCTTAATTTCAACCAAACTAAACTACTTATTCAAGCGGTCCTCAGAAATCCTCACCATGCTATGTTTTGAGAAGACTAACACAATGAAGGTGAAATATGAGGACATGTGCTGTTTTAATGAAGCCAAACCAAAGGAAACCCGTCCGTTTTAGCCTCATGTGTGCTGCTTTGTTGTCTACCTCTCCCTCTGTGATGAGCCAGCAAAAAGTTTAGGAGGAAAATCATTGGAAGTGCCAGGCGATGTTTGCTGAATGAAAAAAGCCAGATCAGCAGCCAAGAGGATGAGCAAGCCCAACACTGTATAGATTTTAGGAGTTTTGCATTTAATGTTCCTCTCCCCTAAGCTAAACATGGGAAGACAATCACTGAAGAAAACACCTTCCTGTTTGAGAATATTAATTGTTAGAAAATTGAATTAGCTGTATCCATTGCTTTGATCCCCTCCACACAACAAAATGCCTTATGAAGACTTCACGAGACAATCCAATCATTTTCTCCTTGGGTCTGAGTAAAGGAGATTTTATAGTTCCTCATTTTAGTAATCAGAGAAGTCTATTATGATTCAAGCATGAGTCATGGTCTCTATTTTGGTAATAAATTTGTCCAATAGTAGATGTTTAAGAGAAGCAAATGCAGCAAACTATTTTACTTACCACTGTGTGTATACATGTGTGTCAAAATGCTAGAATCCAAATATTTTTGGTACTTCTCAGGATTGCAAGCAAAATCAACCTTAATTTGAGAACGAGTGATAGTGTGGGACTCACAACCTAAAAACACCTTGAAACCTTTCTACATACCTTCTCCAAATAATATTAAAACTATGAACTTAACCTTTCAATTGATTTCCTAAAGAAAAACAAACTCCAGTTTGTAAATGCTTAAGCTCGCATAAACAGTAGCATTCTTCTCCCAAACTGAGAACTTTAGGACTTATCTTCTAATTCTGGTTTGTCACACTCCACCAAAGGGTCTGTTGAGAGCATCATTGTTGACATACATACACCCCCCACCCCCACACGAAACAGGTAGGAAATACCCCAGGATCAATGGATGAGGTACAGACTTGCATGTAATGAATTATAATAAATATTTGAATCACTTTCATTTAAAAGATTATATACAGGTTGAAATAACACTGAGGGTAAATCATCCCAGGTTTTTTCAAATCATCAGTCCAAGTGCAGTGAGTGTGCTAAGGACCTCTGAAGGCACCACAGCTCAGCCCCGCCTTGTGGACTGAGAGCTAAAGCAGGGATTCTTCACTTCTCCTGGGGAACAGACTAACAATGAGAATCTCACCAAAGCTCTGGACAGCCTCACTTAAAAATGCAGAAACACGGGGTGCCTGGGTGGCTCAGTCGTTAAGCGTCTGCCTTCGGCTCAGGTCATGATCTCAGGGTCCTGGGATCGAGCCCCACATGGGGTTCCCTGCTCAGCGGAGAGCCTGTTTCTCCCTTTCCCTCTGCCTGCCTCTCTGCCTACTTGTACTCTATCTCTCTGTCAAATAAATAAATAAAATCTTAAAAAAAAAATGCAGAAACACATACCCACAAATTTTCGATACAACTCCCTTGGTCTGGACCATAGTTTAAGAACCCCTGGACAGTGCCTAAAGAAGTCCTTTGCCCAGAGTGGTTTTATGAAGAACCATCATCTGGGCTAATAATCTCCAGTGTATTGACATGGGAGCCAACTATTCTTATATTCCTAAGGTGACATCAGTGAATAAACTTGGCAGACTTGATAAAAGTATTTACATCAAATCTGCATATGTACACACACACTAAGTAAAATGTATTGACAGACAACATGTTTTACCTCTAATTGTGTGAGGTTCTTAACAAATTTTCCATAGTTCAGAATCTCATATTCCTTCCAAATATATATATTTCCTCTCCAAATGAAATTATATATTTTTAAAACATTGTTTACTTCTTAATGACTCAACACTTTATCTGAAAAACCATTGCTCCACTGATATACTACTATTAACTGTGATTAAAAAAATTTATTCCCATAATAACACAGAGCTCAAGAACTGCAGCAAAATACTGGCCATTTAAAAAAATTTGTAGTAATAGTACTATGAAATATCATTTATGTAGTATAGACTTTTTAAAGAATATGGCCAAATAGTTCCTATATTTTTTTTAAAAGATTTTACTTATTTATTTGAGAGAGAGAGAGAGAGCACAAGCAGAGGGAGCTACAGGCTCCCCGCCAAGCAAGGAGCATGATATGGGACTCTGGGATCATGACCTGAGCCAAAAGCAAACATTTAACTGACTGAGCCACCCAGGCATCCCCAAATAGTTTCTATCTTAAAAAAGAACTGCAATGTATAAAAAAGATGAAATCTGCATAAAGGAAAATATTGACACAAGTGTACAACCACGCATACCCAGTTCTAGGTCACCTGCCCCTGATGGCTAGCTTTAACACATCTGACGTGTGCGCAGAACTCTACTGATGTGCCAGAAGAGGCTCAAGTTTCATAGCCAAAGTGTTAACTGGCTAAATACTGCTTAAGGGGACAGGGTGTGAGGGCACTCATGGACAAACAGGTCGTGACATAATAATATGACATTTAATTAGAAAATATTGGGCATATGCATATTTGGAATAGTCTTAACTATATTTCCATACAAAAATTTCAATCCTCAAGTTGCCAGGTATTCAACCAACACTTGACAACTTTCTAAGATTCCTAAGATGCCAGTTACTTGTAATACCACCTTGCCCAATGGCAGATGCTGTAATGGGGCTGACTCTTGTGAAAAAAATTCCAGTCCCTATGTTAGGATCATGAATGGGAATGGCTGAGCTCATACCCTTCTCTTACCTTAGCAGCCATTTTCCCCCTGGTTCCTAGAGAACTCTCTGGGGCACTCAGTACAATTCCTGGATATACTCAGACATGTCTATCATTCTTCAATATTTCCCAAAATGTCTATCATGGAATTTAAGTCCTAGAAGATTCCCTGCTAAAGAAGGCAGGAAAGGAGCAATTTCTCCTTGGATAAATAATTTTGGGAAACATAGCATAAAATGTTCCCTCATACGTCAAATTTGGTAAGACAAATTGACAAAGATCTGTTATTTTGGGTCTCACAAAAGTGCTTTTTTACCTAAAATTTTACTTGGCTTTTAACCAAAGACCTATTATCATCCTGGGACTAACATTTTGCAATACTTTGGAAAATCCTTCACCATACCTTAGAGTTCATTCACACATTCTTTTGCTCCCACTCCTAGACCCCCACGAGCCAGAATGGAAGCTCAATTTCCCTTACCCTCCCTCCTATCTTGAGTTTTTTCTTATCATTTCCTTCCTTTCTCCAGAGTCAATATCAGATATAACCTAACCATGGACTTTCTCTTGGAAACATTCACTATGAATGACTATTTTATTCAGAAGTTTAAGAATGTAAGTAATTGAAGGTATTGTGTTAATGAAATGTATTCTGCTTCACTGTTTTCTTCTTTATAATAGGTTATAACAAAATACATTGTGCATTTCAGTGTAATTTAGCTGCAAATGGACTCAATATTAGTAGTTCTTCTTAACTTTTCTTTGATCTAAATTTGTAAGAATAGAAATTAGTAAGCAATTTTATCATTATATGCTTTTACCATGGGTTCTCATGATTTACATTGACTCGTCAGCCCATCAGAGAACAAAATAATTCATTCTCTCATGAGCTCTTTAATAGTTATCAGTATTCACCTGAAAAATAACAATTTTTATCTTATATCTAGTTGCGTGGGCTCTGGACTTCAATCCCTTGCTGTGAGTCAGTTCTACCATTTACTCTGTGACTTTTGCAAAATAAAGCTTTTTCGCTCTTGGTTTTCTTAAGTGAAAAATGATAATAATACAAATACACATGCCCATAGGGCTACTGAGTGGATTAAAGGAGATAATAAATGCTAAAGGTTTGGGATATTACCCAGAGTATGGCAAGTGTTTAATAAATATTGGCTATTGTTGTTATGGCAAAAGTGCTAGAGATCACATAAAATCACACGCTTCAATGTCCACCTGTAAATCCTTTTTTTTCCCACCTTACTAGAACCTAAATGTCAGAAGCAGCAAGAAATTGACTCAGAAATAGAGAAAGCAGAGAGTTTGTCTCAGCAGATAATCAGGCAGACATAACACATTCACAGAAGTCATTTGAATTGGCCATGATACCAGATTTCAAAAAATGCAAATACACACATATTGAGAGGCAGGGCCTTATGAGTTGCTATGAAAACCTGAGTAAAATATCCATGATCTCAATATTAATAACAGAGGGAAAAATTACTAGGGAATTTTATTCTCCCATATTCCCTTACTAACTTTGATATAATGCCACCTTCTCACTTAGGACTCTGTGTACAACCCACCTCCCAGCATACCTTATCCCTTATTGATTTACTGTCTTCCTTATATTCATCACCTTTGCTAAAGACCAAATGTCCCCCCAAAATGTCTATCTTGAAACCCTACCCCCTGATATGATGGTATTTGGAGGTAAGGCCTTTGAGAGATCATTAAGATTAGATGGGGTCATCAGGGTAGATCCCTTATAAATAGGATTAGTGCCCTTTTAAGAATCAGTAGAGAGCTTGCTTCCTCTCTGCCCTAGGCGTTGTGAAGGTGGCAGTCTGCCACCTGAAAGAGCGCTCCCACCGGAATCCAACCACGCTGGCATCTTGTACTTGAACTTCCAGCTTCCAGAACTGTGAGAAATAAACCTCTGTTGTTTATAATCTACCCACTATATGGTATTTTTGTTATAGCGGCTTATGCTAAGACAACCTTCTTAAACATTTTAAGTTACTAATTCATTGTGTTTAATGTCTGGCTTCCCCCACTTGAATGTTAGCTTCACTGCACTGAGATTTTAAATACTTTTTTCAAAGCTATCCCCAACACTTAGAACAGTTCTTAGTGCCTAGGAGGCCCTCATGAATATCTGATGAATGAAGGAACAAGTCCAGAAATGGGACAGACACAGTCTTGATTAAGTCAGTAGCTAAAGAATATTACCAAAACTCAGGTCTCTTCTATCTCTCCAGTCTGCCATCCTCAGTATTGGCTTATTCCTAAAGTAAAAATGTCTTTCCCTTGGTTTTGTAATATCAAAAAAGGAAATAATACTTTAACAAACTCCCATCCTCCTCCTCAGTGGATTAAAGGAGATAATAAGTGGTCCCTTTTAAGAGCAGGAAAACATTCACAGAAGGCTGTCAACAGATATCTCTTCATACCTCACTGCATGAACTTGATGACTTAAACTAATGAGTTAAGGAAAAAGCAATTACTTCAAATATTTCTTTAAATATTAGAGAAACCAGAATTTCTCTCTAAAATGGAGAAAAGGATCACGTTCCCCAGGGGGTAAATAGTTGAACCTATGTGGTGTTCCACTGGCAAAGAAGAAATTTTGAAAGGGTAGACAGTGAGTGAGCAAATAACTATGTTTGCCACATGGTCAGATCTCCGCTTCCATACACTGCTGGAGTGAGCTAGCGTAAGACTAAAAGCTTTTAAAACAATTTCAAATAATACTGTCTTTAATGATAAACAAAAAGAATGGGAAAGTAGACCCAAATTCAAATACAGTGAACGGGACCACTTCACGTGTGAGCTGATTTAGGGAACATCATTCAGCAACTAAAAGCAAACAAGGTGAGTTTTTATTTGCATCCTACTCTCTGGATGCCAACTCTGCTTTTGGAAAGAGTTTAAGTGGCATGACCGAAATAAATCCATTTGTGAACTAAATCTATTCCAAGAATATCCACTTAAATTTCAAAATATGTATGATATGTTCATGTTACAAAGATGAGTAGATTTTTTACTTAATGTAAACTGTCCATTTTTGTTGGCTCTTCAAGTGTTCATGTGGCCAAGATAAAATTTTTCTTAAATTAGTATTTTCATGGATGTGAGAAGTGATGTGTTGAAATATTTTATTGGTTTAGACTCGGTTTGGTAATCTTCTAGCTTTTTTTTTTAGTTGGATAGCAGATGTGAAAAGCATGAGGTTTATAAAAATGTCTTCTAAAAAATAAAACAGCACAATGAAATATTTGCTCAAATATATAAGTAAGAAATTGAATTTGGATTTTAAATGGCTGAATTTTAAAGAAACCATTCATGTTAAATAATGCCTCTTAACTGTAAAACTTTCAGTACCTAGTGATGATTATTTACTTTCTTTTTTTTTTTTTTAAGATTTTATTTGACAGAGAGAGACACAGCGAGAGAGGGAACACAAGCAGGGGGAGTGGGAGAGGGAGAAGCAGGCTTCCTGCAGAGCAGGGAGCCCGATGCGGGGCTCGATCCCAGGACCCTGGGACCATGACCTGAGCTGAAGGCAGACGCTTAACGACTGAGCCACCCAGGCACCCCGATTATTTACTTTCTTAACCTTCATCTGTTAATTGATTTTTATGTATTTTACCTTACTATTGACATCTACAAAAGAAGAAAAGTAGCTGCCATAAAAATGATAAAATGAAACCAGGCCATTTTGTCAAAACTTAATATTTCTGATTCAACTCCCATATTGGCTAGAATGAAAGTGATGAACAATTATGAATTTAACATTTTAACTTGCATAGGTAATTGAAAATTATGTCAAAGTTCTCTCTTAAGGAAATATTGACTGCTCTCTCAGTCAAGTGTGGCCTTTATATGCACCTGAACAGAGTCTAAAAGTGAACGATATTGCCTGGAAACACACCCTAAGATTTTATTTGGAATACTTCAATATTAACTACTTTTGATGTACTTAACTGCCAAATTACAATGAGGTTTTCCCTGAAGACTCTGTTTACAAGTACCCTAACACTGTTCCAGGCTGCCTCTTGAATGCCATGTCTCTTGTCTATTTGTCTTTTTCCACGGCACCTATCACCTATGCACTAGATAATTTACTAATTTATTCTATTTATTTACTAGAAATTAAAGCTGTAATTTGATAGGTGATATCACAAATTTAGCAAACAAAATAATTAAGTGGTAGAGATAAAGAATATTTCCAACATATTAAATTGGCCAATTCTTTGCAACACAAAGCCAGTAATATTTATGTTTCATCAGCACTGTGATTTATGTAAGAGGCTCAGCAAACAAATCAGATAGTAACAAATTTCTACATGGTACACTATGAGTCCTGAGGATTTCCTGCTTGAAACATAGAGCACTTCTATTCATTGACCTACATACTGAGGAAATAAAGAAGATAAAGGCTCATAAATTATCAAAATAAGTAGAAGGCCAAGATTTGAGGACTTTTTGGGCAAGGAGAATGTGATAGTCATGTTTTCACAGATGTGCTGCTGAAATCACCCTCTAAAACAGAGGACTCCAGTCTACAGTCAAATCAAAATCTAGCTCTGTGTGGGAAGCTGACAAACAGACTCTCCAAAAAGAGCAGTCCTCTTTTGTGGTTATAATAACAATCCCTAATTCTATACAGGTTTATCTTTGACATAAGAAATGAAAGATAAAATCATAAGCATTCTACCCATGATATAGGATGAATTGCCCTAATACACAGGGGACATCACAGTCAAAAGCATGTCTAGAGATAACATGAAGTCATATTTCTCATGAAGAGAAGTTACTGCAGCAAGGAATGTACAAATCATGAGAATCTTATAGAAGAATGCACTGACCTCTTGACTGAGAGCTCCAAAAAAGTCGAAAATGTGTCACTTTGGCACATCTAAGTAAAATATATTGAGTGCACGGAATGCAGAGACATCCTCAATGCCTTAAGGCATGGACTTCACTGGTAGTGTCAGGATTAGAGCGTCTGATTCGACAGAATCTGAAAGCATATAATGCATTCACACTTAAACTTTTGGCTATACACTTTTATAAGGGTAATAGAACTGTCTATTTCTTGCTTGTTTTTAGTCATTCTATTTAAGAAAACATCTAATTTGTATCCATTTCTTCAAGTACTTCTTATGTACAAACAAAGTGATCATTTTATCTGATTTACATTACCCATTCCTAAAGTAAAACACCTAAGGTTGTAACATGTTTTCCGGGATATTAATTTCCAACTTCATACAGAAACTCTCCATAACAAAGAAGAAGAAAAAAACAGAAAGAGGAAGTAAATTAAATCAGCTCTGTGTTCTGTGTAGCATTTAGATGTATTTTACTTTTTAGAAAAAAACACTTTAATCTTGTCTCTAGGTAACTTTGTTTCAGCCTTGAATACAAAAGGGCCCATATGTTTGGGGAGCCAACCATCACGTATGTTTACCATGACTTGGTCAAACTGCATTCAGTCATTGAAAATGAAATAGAATTATCCCATGACAATCAAATGGATAAGAATTGTTTGTTTGTTTTGTCAGCTCACCACATAGAGCTTATAGAACTTTGGTGCTCAAAATCATTGATTCATACTAATATTTTAAATATAAGCAGGCAACCCCACCCTCAGAAAGTATTGCTCTTTATAAGTGTCCCTGGCCACAGTAAATAAAGTGAAGAGAGTCCAACATATATATTATGACGTAAAACAGAAACAAAAATGATACCATTTGTGGGTGAGTTGTGAAATAATCTCTCCACATAAAGTGACGATGACAATAGTCTTTGAAATGACTACTGCAACAACAGAAGGTATTAAGATCTCAGTCTTAATCCATATTAGAATGTCACTGGAGATATTCAAGAATATTCTAGATGACTACTCAGCAGGTATTTTAAGAACTGATTCAAACATATTTAATGGCTGGGTATCAGGAATAAATAACCTTCAAACTTTCTACCTCTTGGGCGCCTGGGTGGCTCAGTCGTTAAGCGTCTGCCTTCGGCTTAGGTCATGATCTCAGGGTCCTGGGATCGAGTCCTGCATCGGGCTCCCTGCTCCTTGGGAGCCTGCTTCTCCCTCTGCCTCTCTCTCTCTGTCTCTAATGAATAAATAAATAAAATCTTTAAAAAAAAAAAAGTTTCTACCTCTTGAGAGACTATCATTTCATGACCATTCAATTTACCAATACTCTCTGATGATTATCACCTAAATTTGAATATACTATTTTCTTCCAAGTAAATTTGTGAAACAAAACAGCAAAATCGAGGCAACGATACCTCAGGTCCTGGTCTGTGCAAAATAAGCATGTATATCTTTATCTCTTTGATGACTGTTTCAGTTCCGTCAAGCCAGCTTCTGTTTCTGAATTTCCTCTGTGATGTTTTGGTCACAGAGTCAGTTGGTGACTCATCTCCTCATTCTTCTTGAAAAAGCAAAAGTGGTTTGTTGTGTATCATAAATTTTTTTTCTCTATTTTCTATATATCTTTTTTATTTAAAACATATTTAGCTTTCCTTTAATTAAAAAAAAAAATTAACCTGTTCAAGAATACTAGGTCTTTTGTTTTCCAAAAGTTCTCCCCTATAACCAATGGATTTTTTTTTTTTTTTTTTTTGGACATGATTTGCTGAAGAGATTCTGAACATTTTTCCTGGGGTCCTTTTATAATATATTTGAAAGACTCGTGGAATATTAGAACTAGAAAATAGAATTCAGCCCAAATACTACACACATGAAGAATTTAATACCTAAAAAATTTAAGTGGCTTAGTTAAGCCAGTATCTAGCAAAGGAAGACCTAGAACTCAGACTTCTTTATCCCCAGTACATACTCTTTGCAGATCACAGTATTGCCATGATACAATACGAGTTGAAATTTTCAGAAATAAGTACTTGAGGGGTGACTTCAGCTCAGCTTAAGATCCCAGGGTCCTAGGAGGGAGCCCTGACTCCCTGCTCAGTGGGGAGTCTGCTTCTACTTCTCCCTTTGCCCCTCCCCATGCTCCTGCTCTCTCTCAAATAAATAAATAAATAAATAAATAAAACCTTTAAAAAAAAAAGGTACTTAAGTAATGTATTCCCTAGTCTATAATCTATAATTTTGTATTAAATACCAAACTTGGAGTTTTTATTTTTATTTATTTTTTTCTTCCTTATGATGTTTTTTTTTATTCTTATGTTAATCCCCATACATTACATCATTAGTTTTAGATGAAGTGTTCCACGATTCATTGTTTGTGCATAACACCCAGTGCTCCATGCAGAATGTG